>NC_035445.2:134165289-134765289 GCF_002127325.2 Helianthus annuus
AGTAGTATTACTGATTTTTAAAGATTATATGATGGTTATAAAGTTATTATGGATTTTCTATATTTGTTTTATTAATGGTTATATAAGTAAAGAATTGGTGCAATTTTAGACAAATAAATCCCATTACGAAATTATTATTTTAAAATAAAATTGGGGAGGAATATTAAATTGAATCTATATAATTTTTAGATGAGATTGATGAACTTATTTAATCATTTGGCATTATCAAACATTTAAAACCATTAAAATAGCAATTCTATGATTTTTGCCATATTAATACATTCTAAAACATATATAATTATTGTTTTGGTTATTTCTTTGTTGAATGAATATGATTTTATATATTTTCAAATCCCCAAATAGGAGAACCCAAGTTTCATCTATTTGCATTGCGACTATTATTTAGATATAAACCGTTCTTTTCGTGCGATGCATTCTCGTGGATTAACTCTTCGCAACCTGTGAGTAAACTCTCTCGTCTTTTTGTCATTAACTTTTTTGGGGTGTATCAATGTGTCTCGTGCAATTGTTTTTATCTAAAATCGAGCATGCAAAGTTTTGTGTTTCGTATATGCATTACTTGTTGTTGTTGATTGTTTGTTGAGGTTGTTTGTTGAAGTTATTGTTATTGTTGTTGAGTTGGTCATCATAGTCAATAGTCATTCATTCAGTGGATCCACGGCTGACCTTTTCTCATGACCTGGAGATGTCGTTATCGCCCCATTAGTCTAGGGCTGACCTTTCCTCCTAACTATGGGATGTTGGTATCGCCACAGTCACACCCTTTTTGGGTGTGGGACGCAAGGTGTTGGTTTTGGGTTTTGGTGTCGATCTTAGTCTTAATCATTACTCAGTTACTATTTTATGTTCATAATACTTGTGCATTGTTTCCACATGAATGATTGCATGTTTAGTATTTAATTAGTATTTGAAATTCAAAAAGGTAAAACATATTACTTCTATTTCTAAATTTTAAATGGTAAACCTATTTTACTTAACCAGGGTTTACTCGTCAGCTCTTGTAGCTGACCCAAAAATAGTATTTTACAAATGATACATGTGTAGAGGATTGAAGACTGGACTGGATCAGGATCACGTAGGAACTTTGCCTTTGTAATTAAAAGGACAAGTTGATGTATTATCTGAATATTTGAAACTTGTATGAAAAGTGTGACATTAAATCATGATATGTTTAATTATGAAAGATTAATATCATGCCCCATACCATTTCGTTGCGGGTTGGGGTGTAACAAGGATACCTTCCGTTTGGCCGCTCTCCTTAGCAACAATTGCGTCATTCGTAGGAATTTTTGAAAAGACTCCATCGAAGAACGCACACCAAGCTATCACCGATACTACCACCGTTGAACCCTCACCCTCCCAACCTTACAAGAAAAACAAGAACAAGAAGCGGAAGGCTTCTAGTCAGAACTGTGCGGTTTGGGCCGTGGCCCAAGTATAACCAATGCTCTTACCACCATCCCGCGAAAACCCCGTGTCGCAAATGCCTAACCTGTGGCAGGTTTGGGCATTTCGCCGATCGATGTCGCCTTAACTTAAAACCCATCCAAGACCAAGCTATCATTGCAAACCCTGCCCCTAACAAGGTTCAACCTTAAGCCGACGTGTAGTATGGGTGTTTATTGGATCGGATAACGAATTATTCAGATTTGAAAATTTTAGAAACCTATCCAAAATCCAATCGGAATTGGAATATTTCCATCCGATCCAAATCATCCAAACGGATATTCGAATAATCCAGATTAATCCGAATAACAATTTTTCCATATTTTTGATTTTTTTATACTTTTAGGTTCTAACATTTAACTAATTTAGATTCACGTTAAACAAACAAAACCGAAAAATAGAAATTAGTCTTAAAACAAAAAGGGAAAATTACGAATCTAGCAAGGAAAATTGGTTGACCACCAAATTAGCCAGCTCATGCCTCCTTGGAATAGGGCATCCACCATTTAATGCGTCCGCCAGTAGTTGATCCACACGTGGCAAGAATGTTTCAATGATTGGGGCAGAAAAATCTGCTGCTTCGAAGGCGCCTAATTGACGCATCCACTGTAGCTTGCGTCTGGCTGAATTTGAAGCGTCTGGCTGGGCACTAGTTTTTATGCGTCTAAAGAAACGCTTCCTATGTGTCTAACGAGACGCTTCCATTGTCAGAGCAGGATGCCCCTATCGGCTGCTTCCTATGCGTCTAACGAGACGCTTCCATTGTCAGAGCTGGATGCCCCTATCGGCTGCTTCCTATGCGTCTAACAGACGCTTCCAATGTCAGAGCTGGATGCCCCTATCAGCTGCTTCCTATGCGTCTAACAGACGCTTCCAATGTCAGAGCTGGATGCCCCTAAAGGCTGCTTGCTATGCGTCCGAGAGACGCTTCCATTGTCAGAGCCATGCCCCTATAGGCTGCTTCGCATGCGTCTTCGAGGCGCTTCCAGTGTCAGCAGCTGGATGATTTGATGCGTCTTATCACGTTTATTTAGGCGTCTACACGTTTATTAATGCGTCAACTTGCCAGCTTTTCATGCGTCTACCCGAGGAGTCTACGAGACGCATTAGACCACAAAAACAATAGCTACTTGTTTTTTTTTTTTTATTATAAATGTGTGCGTTTCTATTTTTAGATTAGAAAATACATCTTCCTATTTTTGTTTTCTCTCTCAATTGATATGGCAATCAAATTTGTTGTTTACTGTGGTGGCAAGTGGGAAGTCGTTGATGGGAGGCTAGAGTACGTGGTCCAAGCGGATTCTGTTAGACGTGGTTTTGAGACTTCTACTACAGTTTCTTATAATACATTTTTAAAAAATCTTAGTGAGTCAACAGGTCTTCAAAACATCACACGTGTATCTTACAAAATGTCAACTTTTAACGATCCCATTGATATAGTTGATGATTCCGATCTTACTTTTTTATCCAAAATTGCGGAAACAAACCCTCTTGAGTTATTTAAATTATATGTGGTGCAAGATCAAATTGGTTCATCGGTGGGTTCTTCGAATTTTTTTAAGTGTCCTGATCTTAACGCAAATGTTTTTCCTGAAGATGAATGTAACGTATATAATAAATCTGGAGTAACTGATGATGTTAATTGTCCCGTTGAAAATAAAAGCCAGTTTTACATAGGTTATATTTTCCGTAACAAACAGGAAATGAAAATAGAATTAGGAAAAATGTGTCTTTCCGAAAGTTTTTCGTATAAAGTAGACAGATCATCCAAAACTCGTTACGAAGTATCTTGTATTGAAGAGAATTGCAAGTGGAATTTCAAGGCAGCGAGTCGGGAATCTTGTGATGTTTTTTACGTAAAACATTTTAACAACAATCATACATGTTCTAAGACGCAAACATATCCACATATGCGACAAGCAAACCCAATGGTGGTGGGTAGCTTATTAGTAGAACAATTTAAAGATTCTGGACGGATATACCGTTCGACCGAAATTGTAAAGGATTTTAGGATTAAAGAAAAAGTCAATTTAACGTATATGCAAGCATGGCGTGGTAAATGTAACGCATTAGAACTTTTGCAAGGTAGTTCGTCAAGTTCTTTTGCGGAACTTCCCGTCTATTGTTATAACTTGGAGAAGGTTAATCCAGGAACAGTGACACACATACGCACTGATTCTGAAAGTCGTTTTGAAATGTTATTTGTGGCCATAGGTGCGGTGGTAAGTGAAACACTATAAAAAAATAAATCAATAAATAAAATTTTCCACTTATGTCTAACATTATCGTATTGCTTTCAGATTCGGAGCTTTGTCCGTAATTTAAGACCGCTTATCATCATAGATGCTGCCCACTTGAAGGGTGAATTTAAGGGAACAATGTTTTTGGCTGTGGGCATGGACGGAAACAATCAGATTTTGCCTATTGGTTATGGCATTGGTAAATCTGAGGACGGTGAGTCGTGGACGTGGTTCCTTTCGAAACTGAAAGAATGCATCGGCGAACATCCAGAATTGGCAATCATCTCTGACCGGGCAGCTTCTATACAATTAGCCGTACGGTTGGTGTTTCCAAGAAGCTTTCACGGGTTATGTTGTCGTCATTTGATGGTCAACCTTCGATTACCGTCAAAAAAAAAAAGGAATATGAGAGTCTTTGGTGGAAGACGTGCAAATCTTACCGGATGTCCGATTTTCAAGAATCATTTGACGCGCTATGTGCTGCTGTTCCAAGATTACGAGACATTCTTATAGAAATTGGGTTTGAGAAATGGTCAAGAGCACATTGTCCAGCGAGAAGATATCATTACATGACATCTAATAGCGCTGAATCTATGAATGCTTTATCAAACCATGCCCGAAAAATTCCGATAACCCAATTGATAGAATTTTTCGTACAGACTGTCCAAAAATGGTTCTATGATCGCCGGAAAGAGGGAATTCAAGGGGAACACTTTCTTACACCGTGGGCTCAAAAAAAATTCGAGGCAAAGTGGAAGGTTCTCGTTCGTGGGTGGTTGCTGGAATTTCCCAGGACAGTTTTGATGTTGATGACGGTGGAAAGAGAGGTTTAGTTGACTTCTCAAATGGAACATGCACTTGTCGGGTTTGGCAAGTATCTGGGTCGGATCGGGTCGGAGACTAACGGAATCGGGTCGGATTGTGTCGTTTACTGAGGAGAGATGGTTCGGAGCTCCGACAATGGTGGTCCCTGTTACCCGCTTCGGAAGCAGCAACCTAGGAACAGTGTAACCACCGCATGTGGTGGTCCCTGCAATGGGAGACGCCTAACACCGGATGCGTCTATGGACCCCTCGTTGAAAGTGACGCTGCATCGGAGACCTCTAAAGTAACTTTGATATCAAAAAATCAATTAAATACTCATTGGTTCTTTCTAGGCGTCTCTGACGCATAGGAGGGGTTTGGATGCCCCATCTCCTTTATGTTGTTGTTTTTTATTTTTTTTTAATGCAAATTTTTTTTTATATAATTAACTGTTATTCCAAGTGCCAAAACACATAAAAATTTGTGGTTCGGTAAATTCTAAAAAAAACCATGTCCGAACGGCGGGGAAAAGAATTAGCTGATGAAGAATATTGCTCTCAACCGGCAAAAAAATCCTCAAGTTGGATCCTTAATCGATGGAGGAAGCCGGTGACTGCTGCAGAAGGCGGAACATCATCCAACCCCCAAAAAATGGGAGGTGAAGACTGTCTACATAATAAACATAGCCTACATCAGCACAACCGTGGTAGATGGGCGATACCAGACGATGAAACAGAAAATTGGTCGAAAGATGTGCTCGAATTCTACAACAGAGGCGATGCACCGTTCTGTTATTCAGCAGTTTTTAATAGATCAGTGCAGCTTGACAAAAACTTTTGGGGAACCTTATTGGGATTTCGTTTCAACGGCTATCTCACCGACACAGTAAATTATATGAACAATTTTGCGTAAACTATATTTTAGTTATAAACTTTTTTACTAACACTACAGTTTTTACAGCATATCGAAGCGTGGGTTGGAAGACTGATGATTTGGAGAAGTAGAAAAATTCAAAAAAACTCCATGTTAAATCTACGTTGGACAATACTACCACCAAAGTTTTATGATTGTTTATTGGAATCAGTTACGAAAAACGCGTCTACTTACTGTAACGGTAAATTAAGCCCGTTTCCTTCCTTTTTTGACATTGACTATGTTTTTTTCCCGATCCCGCTAGAAAATAAAGAGTGGCTAATGCTACGTCTAGAGCTGGAAACCCAACAACTGGTAATGTTCCCGGGTCAAGACATTTGTGCCGGCGAAAAATACAGACAGGTTGTCATCCCTAGGCTGACAAAAATATGCGTATACTTTGGAGCAGTATTAGTTAATCTGCGGTACTGGAAAAAGACTGGAAAGCCAGAAAAAAGAATTTCATTTGAAATGAACGATAACTATGTCGTGTCAAACTCCTCTTTGACTGGAAACGAAGCTGTGTATCTATGTATGCTGATGGAGCATCTCGTTACGGATAAACCGATAAATCTCACCGGTGATATCAATCAAAAAATGAAGTCATATAGAAGGTTCATGGCAGATAATTTGTATTTCTGGCGTTGTTTACCACGTCCTAACGTAGTTTAATATGTAATTTTTAACAAAATTTGGCCTTTTAAATTTATCATCATGATCGTTTCACTTTTTGTTCTTTATGTAATAATTCCATTATAAATATAATTTAATTAATACTACAAAAATAACCAAATAACAAGATATAATTTTATTGGTTTTTCATTTCACTTTTATAACAAATAACCAAAAATAAAAATAAAATATGAAATTTGTTTTTTATTAACTTTAAATTTGGACTAGTTTTTCATAAAATATTACATAATAACATTAACATACATTACACCATTAATAACTATTTTGCTAATTTAACCGCTGGTCACTTTTCTTGGGGTTCCCACAATCCATATAGTTTGACTGACTACCACCAACTCGCAGACAGGAAAACTGGAGTTCTGCCATGGCACAATCGTAAGCAAAGCTTGCTTCTTCATCGGTGATACCGTCCCACTCATCATCAGTTTTCCCAGGCGGCGGGTTGAATAAATTAGGATTTAAACGGGGTGGTGGCAGTGCACGGTTGCCTGGTGGCATTGCATGGCAGCCTGGTGGCGGTGTATAGTGGTTTGCTGGCGGTGTACAGTGGGGTTGTGGCGGTGCAGGGCAGGCTGCTGGCGGTGCCCGGCAGCCGGTTGGCGGTGAAGGGAAGGCTACTGGCGGGTCACGGTAGGTTAGTGGCAATGAAGGGTAGCATGGTGGTGGGTTGCAATACCCCGAGTCTTCAAATTCTTCAAATTCACCACCACCCATCTCTTCTAAAGTGATATACTAGTTAGAAATTTTTAAATATATAGATGGACATATGGATAATAATGTTAAATAAAAAAAAACAAAGTACAACTTTTTATTTACTAAACAAAATAAACCTAGTAAAAAAAACTAACCAAAAAAATCAAGAAAATAAATTACAGAATTAAATAAAAAAAAAACAAAGTACAACTTTTTTTTAAGCAATAACACGAAGTGATCCAACTCCTCCACAAAGCTCGGTCTCCAATTCCTCTTTGTTTTTAAACAATTTGGGGCCTTAGGAGGAGCGGTGGAGGACGTGGACGAGGAAATCCGATAACACGAAGTGATCCAACGTTCCCGTTGTAGGTGAGTTCTTCGCATTTCTTCGTTAAACCCACTACAATAAATGGCAACGACGATCACTTCCGGCACTAGTGGAAGGTCCCGTCACCCATAAACACTAGCACTTCTAAAGCTCAGGAAAACGTCATCTTCAAAACTGTTAAACATCTTGATTTTTATTTGGAGAGTATCAAATGGCGGATACATTAACATAAGCATTTTATAAAGACTTTTAAAAATCAGTTGGTTTGGAGAGAAAATATTGAAATATATCTGATTTTTTTCAATATATATATATAGTAGGGAGGAATGTAAATAGAAAAAAATGTAAATGAATTTGTTATAAAATAAAAAAAAGAAAATCACGGAAACCGATGCCCCCCATGCGCCACAATGCGTCGAACAGCTCCCAATACCCCATTTCGCGTCTAAAAGCTGCTTCAACGAGCCAATCAACGAGACTGAGCCGAGCCAGCCATTTGCATTTTGACGCAGCTAAGCCGGACGCATCAGCCTACTTTTTGGACTGGATGCGTCGGCGGCTGACCTATCCACTTAGTTTTGCCACGTGTCAATCTACTACTGGCGGACGCATTAAATGGTGGATGCCCTGCTCCAAAGAGGCATGAGCTGGCTATTTTGGTGGTCAACCAATATTCCTGGCTAGATTCGTAATTTTCCCAAACAAAAATACAATCACAAAGTCACCATTATAATTTATGCGCTGGATTAATTTTTAAATAGTAGGCTCATTCCTAGGGCTGAGCATAATTGGATGCGGACCGAAATTACCCGAGAACCGAACCGAAAAAAGACTCAGACCGACCCGAACCATATCTGGTAGGTTCTAAAATCGGTTCTTAGGATTCATAATGTTTCGGGTTCGGGTCGGGTCGATTCCAAAACCCATGAAGAACCGATATAAAAACAGGAACCGAATTAAAATTGTGATTTAATAATGAATCTGATATTAAAAATAAAAGATTTCTCAAAACCCATCCTTAATTAGATTTCTTATTCCTTGTGGGCCACGAAATCCATGCAATATTGGTCCATATTCAATAAAGATCCCTATTACGTACATCATTCTATAACTAGAAGAGAACTACGAAGGAGTGAAGGCAAACTGCATCTGTTTCATACGTCAAACAAGAAGATCAGAAGTTATTGCGGTTACCAGGTATGAGTAAGTTTAGTCGTCTTATTTTTTTCTAAAGCTGATCTGTTCACAAAAAATCACATGGTCAGTCGTTAATTTGATAACTCCATACCAGTTTGCACAAAAAATACATGAAGAATCGATAACTCGATACTCGTTACTGTTGACCAATCTGTAAGATCATACCAGTTTGCATCCCGAGCAAATGGGTCAACTATCGTCTATCGTGATTATAACACTAAATCATAAATTTTACTAATTCTTATTTTTTTCTAAAGCTGACCCGTTCACAAAAAATCGCATGAATAGTCGATAAGTCGATAACTCCATACCAGTTTGCACAAAAGCACATGAAAAGTCGAAAACAGGGCAGTTTGCAGCGTGTTCGCAGGTCGATGCAGTGCGAATCCGAGGCGAATACGAAAATTTATGTTCGCAGCCTGTTCTCGTCATTCGCGAGTTGAAACG
Organism: Helianthus annuus; assembly: GCF_002127325.2. Lineage (NCBI taxonomy): Eukaryota > Viridiplantae > Streptophyta > Magnoliopsida > Asterales > Asteraceae > Helianthus > Helianthus annuus. Next base: position 134,174,071 of record NC_035445.2, read on the forward strand.
TCTTTCGAACATGAGATAGATCCATGCATGTAACGGAAAGTTCCGGATCAACCGCTTCCATTATCGTATTATCATCCGCCTTTGACAATATTTGAAACATGATACAAACAAAAACGAAACAGACAAGTTATCAACTGTTATGTTTAAGCAGCAAACTCCAAACAGACAACTTAAAGGGAACACCCTTAATAGCCAACATGCTTTGTAACACCCCAAATCTGTGCCCTTCACTGGCTACAATGTGTCATACATCCTTTTAAGGTTGATCTAACCCATGAACAATTATAATACTATAATATAAACATATGTTTAAACTTTAAATGCATATCATTAAAGATTCCAGTGAAAACATGATGGATCCACGTTGCATATCATTAAAGATTCCAGTAGATACATAAACATATGCATACATACACGTTGCAAAGTTTTATACTTGTTTTATTACTTGGTTTGATGTATCAGTTTACTAGGTTATAACCCCGTGTATTACACGGGTCGAATAAATGAATTTTATATAGCTCATTATTCATTTATTTAATTAATATAAGAAAAGTTTGAAAGTGTGGCGAGAAAATCATAAAATAAATGCGTACAATGAATGATAGGCGTCACACATTAATGTTTTATTATATAATATAGTATAGATATATATTTAGATTGATATAAATAGATTATTCTATTGTAGTAAAATTTGTTAACGAAGTGTTAGTAAATTTAACCCTTTATTTAAAACTTGTAAATGTAACGAAATCTCAATAAATTTAACCCTTTATTTAAAACTTGTAAACGTAGAAATGATAAATAATATTAGTTAATTTTATTTTGAGTTTCGTAAAATCTATTTGATACGCGATGTCTTATGAATAATTTTTATTTTAGTTTAATCTCTTCTAGTTAATTATAAATAATCCTTCTACTAAATATTATTTGGTCTAATTGTTACTTTTATATTTATCTATGTACTTCAAATTCAAACTTAGTTATCTAATTTGATATTAGAGTAAATTACGATTTTGGCCACTGTGCTTATATCACTTTTACTCTTTTAGCCAAAAAGGAATCCTTTAACATCTGAGCACTTAACGTCTTTTTTTCTAACCCCTTTGGACCTCAACGTATTTTTTTCTAACCATTTTGGCCCCTAAAAGTGAATGGATGAGATTAGTGTTAGGGGCCAAAAAGGATAGAAAAAAGTCGTTGAGGGCTCATATGATAAAAGATTCATTTTTTGGCTAAAAGGGTAAATATAACCACAGAGGCCAAAATCATAATTACTCTTGATATTAATATTTATTATTTAGTGTATTCTCTCCTACTAAATATTATTGTGTAATACACGTGTATTAATATTAATATATTTTAATATATAAACAAAGAAGCTTTGAAACAATAATATAGAAGTTTGAAATTTCAGAAACATGATTTGAAAAAATAGAAATCACGAACCGATCATATTAATTAACTATAGATAAATATAAAAGTAATAATTAGACCAAATAATATTTAGTAGGAGCATTATTTATAATTAATTAAAAGAGATTAAACTAAAATAAAAATTATCTATAAGACATGGCCTAATATGATGACAAGTGTCCCCATAATGGTTTCTTTTATTATATAGTATAGATAAGGTTTTCGGGTATCGGGTCGGGTCGGTTCTTAATCGGGTTGGGTGGGTTCTTGTCATTTGCTCACCGGTCATTCCCATTGTTAAAAACCTATGAACGAGGGATAAGTATGCTTTATTTAAAAGGAAACCATGCGTAAAGTAAATACAATATTAATAACTAAAGAACTAAAGATTAAATACGTAATTTGAATCCCTACAAAAATAATATAACTAAATTTAATATTATATAAATATATTCTATTAATAAAAAGTTGTGTAGAAGTAATACCGACTTAAGAAAAGCAATCCTATTTAACCTAATAATATGCATATCCGCCTATAAATTCACCTCTCCCACCCCATTCATCATTCGTTGAAATAATAATTTAGTTGAAACTTTTTTGGAGGGTGAAAAACAGTCTTTGACTCGAAACAATTCCAGTGCCAGGTGATAAATAAAAATCAATAGTTAAAATCAAATTCTTAATTCGAAATTATTAATTCCTTAATGTAGAAATTCAATAAGTTGGTTTGGTTTCTCTGTTCGTCCACATTAACTGTCAATACTCCTTCTGTTAATCCGGATTTTGCTAGAAATTTAGAGGTAATGATGAGGGGTTGTTTTTTTTTTTTTTTTTTTGATGTCTGTTAGCGTTTAATAAACAAAGGAACTACCAAAGGTTTTTGTTTGTTGAATTTAACGAACAAACGTACACATGTTCCATTCGCCCTGTTTATGTTTGTGTACATGTTGGTTTAAATTTAATGCACAAAATTTCAATATATATGTATATATAAGTTTTCTGTTTTTTAATACAATAGTTCACTTATACACAAAAGTTCAATATATACGTATATAAGTTTTCTGTTTTTTTTAATACAAAAGTTTATTTATATTCAATTCAATTGTGTTTGTTCATGTATGTTAATTTATAATGTGTGTTTGTTCATGTTGTTTATGTTTGACAGTCTTCTTCAGGCTTATAATGCGATGCTTAAGCTTCAATTGCTCATTATGCTTCAGTTGCTCAAAGATCCATGCGGACGAGGTACGCAACAAAGATTTATGAACCATTAATAGCATGATGTGCATCATGACAAGTATGAACAAACTTAACTTCTTATTTCACTATGTTGATATTTTGCTTGTACCTGTTTCCTTTCCTGTGAGTTTTCTTTGTTTAAAGGGAACCATTGTTTAGTTTATAGAGTAGAGAAAAGTTAGTTGCTCGTTGATCTACATAAGGTTCTAGCTGGTGAACCTTAAGATTTCTGACCGGGGGCTGAAATCACCAGACCTAAAAATTTCTATAAAATCGGGGGGTCGAAAACGTATATACCCAAAATTTCTATACGAAAACTACATACTTGAGCGAAAAGTTCGGGGGGTCGGCCGCCCCTTAAAAGCTTCGCCCATTCAAGAGAGACATTAATAAATATCTTTAATCATCGTTGTGTTTAAATGAATTGAGGATGTGAACCGGTTTATTACATAGAATGAGTTTTGCATGCCACATTCTGAAATATTAAAGCACAAACGTGATGGATCAAAGCCATGTAATTAGATATAGCAATCTTATCTTCACAATTAGTTGTTATATCTTATTGAAATCATCAATCTGTATTTGACATATCAGGCTTACGTTAGATATTTTTTAGTCTATTGCTGCTGAAATTATGTGACCCTATATGGATTCGCAGGAACTGGATAGCTTCTTCTTAAGCCGAGATCATATTATGTTATTGAAACTGTGCATTCTTTTTATCTCACACTTTATCCTCGCGTTTTTGAAACAGGACGATTTAACTCATCAGCTGGCCTCTGAATTTGCACAATTACTGCAGTCTCAAGTCCCTACATATTTTGACAATGAGCTTCCGGGTCAGACAAGGGTATCCTCACCCAGCTATTTGCTTACATCTCCTACTTACAGCCCCACATCTCCTACTTACAGCCCTACATCTCTGTCATACAGCCCTACCTCCCCATCCTACATCCCCACGGCCCCCACCTCACCATCATACAAACTGACCCCACTGCCTTACAGTCCTACGCACCCTGGTTATGTTCCTACTACGCCAAGTTATAGCCCTACTTCACCTAGCTACAGTCCTACCTCACCAGCCTACGGGCTTACCTCCCTATCCTACACCCCCACCTCACCATCCTACATGCCAACCTCACCTGCTTACAGTCCTACACCCCTTGGTTATAGGCCTACTAAACCTAGCTACAGTCCTACTTCCCCAGCCTATAGCCCTACCTCCCCGTCCTACAGCCCCACCTCCCTGCCATACAGCCCTACGTCCCCATCGTACAAACCGACCTCACCAGCTTACACTCTTACGTCCCCTAGTTATAGTACTACTATGCCAAGTTATAGCCCAACATCACCTAGCTATAGTCCTACCTCACCATCATACAAGCCGACCTCACCTGCTTACAGTCCTACACCCTCTGGTTATAGTCCAACTATGCCGACTCATAGCCCTACTTCACCTAGCTACAGTCCTACCTCAGCGACCTACAACCATACATCCTCGTCCTACAGGATGACCGCACCTGCTTACAGTTCTACAGACTATGGTTCTAGTCCTTCCACGCCGAGTTATAGCGCTACTTCACCTAGCTACAGTCCAACCTCGCCAAATTCCAATCCATCATCAGCCAGGTACAATCCATCTCTAGCTTATTCTAGTAGTCCTACATCAGAAGTTAATTTTTTTTCTTATTTAAATGGTATTTGAAATAGATAAGTAACACAGCCCCAAGTGACATTTGGCAATATTTTTTAGCGTGTTAACTAATTTGTATATGGGTTTATTTCAGTCCAAATGCTGGTTACTCGCCTAGCGCACCTGGGCATTCTCCATCGTCTACAAGCCGTGACGGGTCAAGGTAGTAGTGGACTCGTTGCTGCATTCTTCATCTTCATCCTCCAATCATAAATTTAGACGGTTTTGGGACTTTTGGCTTTGGTATATAAATTGACGTGATGAGACCACGAGACTATTGTTTTGTTTTGAACAAATTGAATATGAGTAACGGAATATGATGCGAAGGTTGAGACTGATTTTAGAGAATTTATCATAACCTTTCTTTTCTTAGAGTTAACCTCTTATTTGTTGACTAGAGAGATTTGAATGAGAATTTTGTATTGTATTGAAGTTGTCATTACAAAGAAGCACATAACAACTATATATATTTTTCAATGGACATAGAAAAGGAAATAACTTAATGTCGATGGCTGTCATTCTTGGAGAATAAGGAATGAGATATTCTAAATATAGGAGATGATGTGATGACAACCAATATTGCTAATCCCACAAATCTTTCTCAATCAATATTTTTTTTCCTTTTGTTTAACACTCCCCCTCAAGTTGAATTGTGGGATATCCATGATTCAACTTGAATTGGTTTTGGTTTTGGATTTTGTTTTGAAAAAAAGTTTTGTTTTGATTTGAGAATTTGGGTTTTGAGTTTTGGGTTTGGTTTTTTTTTTTTTTTTTTTTTTTTTTTTTTTTTTTTTTTTTTTTTTTGGTTTTTGGTTCCCCTCAAGCTGAAAAAACAACTTGGCCATTTGGGTTTTGGCATTTGGACTTTTTTTTTTTTTTAAATTTGGTTTTGGTAAAAAAAGGTTTTGTTTTTTTAAAGATTTTTTTTCCTTTTAAGGCACTTCATCTCTTAGGGCTTAGTGTCAGGCCCAAAAATTTTTCTGCGAAAGCTTCATCACCACCACTCTTCTCGGCGCTGTCGTTGCTAGTAGCACTATTGTTGCCTATGGCAATGGCAACCTTACCCTCTTGATTAGGGTTCTTGGTTTTGTGATTGTCACTCCACCAGTCAGGAAATCCCACGATTTTAAAGCATTGCTCTTTGGTATGTACCCTCATATCACAATGGGTGCACTTGAGGAGCGATTTATCTTTTTTCATTGGTGCTCCATTCTTCTTTTCTGTCCTGCAATATCCTTTGGTTGCGAGGCCTAACCCGTCAGATTCGGTGGCTGACAACCCAGCTCCGATGCCTTGTGTATCACTATGAGCCGCTCCTAGAATAGTCTGTGGGTGGTTTCTTTCCGAACAGCAGCATAGGCCGTCTCTACAGATGGTAAAGGCTCCCACCGGAGTATTTCGCGCTTTATAGGATCATATTTTGGGTCGAGGGCACTTAGGAATTGAAAAAGTTTGTGTTCAGACCTTATCTTTACGTAAGCCTTGATGTCATCCGGGCACTTCATGGGGTTAGGATCGATCCTTTCAATTTCTCCCCATATCCCTTGTAAGGAAATCCAGAAACTTTCCAGGGAAGCATCATTTTGTTTAATCTCATTGGCTCTGACATGGAGATTAAAGGCTTGCAATTTATCTTTTCCGCTACTGTAAGTAACCACCAAGGCATCCCACAACGTTTTAGCGGTGGGGTACTCGGTTAGGGTGCCTGCGAGAACGGGTTTGATATTTTGAATGAGCCACGAAAAAACAATTAAATCTTCTTGTTCCCACTTCTCATAATCTTCACTTGTTTGATCTGGAGGATTCGAGGTCAGGTGTGATAACAAGGATTTGGATCTTCCGCCTATGGCGACTCGGATCATCCGGGTCCATAGCGCGTAGTTTTGATTATTGAGTTTGAGGTTGATTTGGAGATTATCGGATAGTTTTGGGTTTTGAGGCTGTTGATTAAAGCTGTTCTTTAACAGATTCGCGAGTTGTAATGACAAATCGGAACCCGAGTTGTTGTCTCCGGACATCGCAGCTCGGATTAGGTTTATTGATTTGAGGAGGCTGGTGAAAATCAAACGGTATATAATGAGCACGCCTGCTCTGATACCATGTTGACTAGAGAGATTTGAATGAGAATTTTGTATTGTATTGAAGTTGTCATTACAAAGAAGCAAATAACAACTATATATATTTTTCAATGGACATAGAAAAGGAAATAACTTAATGTCCATGGCTGTCATTCTTGGAGAATAAGGAATGAGATATTCTAAATATAGGAGATGATGTGATGACAACCAATATTGCTAATCCCACAAACCTTTCTCAATCAATATTTTTTTCCTTTTGTTTAACATTATTATCATCTCGCTGTGATGAAACAAAATGCATAATATTATTCTTCGGATGAGCCGGAATTGAGATCATTTACCTCAACTTGCAATAACATAAGTACACTTCTTGTTAGCTCAGGTTAACTAAAATCATGCCAAGACAGATTGAGTTATCTGATACATAACATCAACCCCCTGTCTGTGTGATAAAATTCAAATGACTTATGTTATGTGGTAGGAATATAGGAAATTAATCCGAATAATCCAAACGGATATTCGAATAACAATTTTTCCATATTTTTTGTTTTTTTTATACTTTTAGGTTCCTAACATTTAACTAATTTAGATTCACGTTAAACAAACAAAACCGAAAAATAGAAATTAGTCTTAAAACACAAATACAATCACAAAGTCACCATTATAATTTATGCACTGGATTAATTTTTAAATAGTGGGCTCATTTGACGACTTTCACGAACCAGTGGTGGTTTCTAGTCATCGATGATACAGAAGACGAAGAAGAAAGGGGAACGGGTAAAGATTTGATCTCTCTTCGTCTTCAAAAATAAAAAAATCATTGTTTCACTGCCTCTGATCTTTCTTCGCCTCTTGACCTGAACATATTAAGAATCATACATGGTAACGATCTCCAACCCCCGTTTGTTACTATTTTCAGATTCATTTAATCAATTAAATCCACATAAACCAAAGAAAAAGTGTGATTGTGATGTTTAGAAGGTGGAGAAGGTAGAAGCAGAAGTGTGGCGGTGGTGTGGGTGTGGTGAAGAAGAACTGAAGAAGGAGAGGTTGTGTGGGGGTGGAGTAGTTTATCATTAAATAAAAAGTGGGCCCATGTTTTGTAATGTTAATAACTAGTAGATAACACCCGCGCTTCGCGGCGGGTATGTTTTTATGTTAACATGATATTACCTGTGTTACATAACGATAATTGGTAAGGAAATTTTATGGTTATGCAACACAATCTCATTAGGGTCTTGACTTTCAGTGCTACTCATATACACTACGTAAACCTTCAACCAAATAAACACACCATTAACATCATCAAATAACCAGAAGAATGAAGGCATTGTGAGACTGACCTTAGCATAAGTGAAGACAATAACATGTGAAAGAAACAGAACGCAATAAACAAAAAAATAAAAACTACTGTTCATGTAGCCTTATTCAACTTCCTAGCCTCCTACTTAACTATACATAATGTACTAAATATAAAGGCTGAAAGTTGTAGTGGGTTAATTCAATTGCTTTCCTGTTTTGACACATATTTCCAACCTGATCCGTTACAAACTAAATGATTTGCCTCTGTCACACCCCTAATTTTCACGTGTCACCGGTGGGCCCGGTGGAGGATTATCATGACGTAGTTAATATCATCATAGTCAAACAACACAAATTATAATTTCTCCGCCTCGGTGGCTCCGGAGGCGGTTGTTGCTCTACGGGTGGTGGTGGTGGCGGTGTGACTGCCCTGAATCGAGGATCCTCGGAAGGATCCTGTTGCGGTTGCTGCTGCTCCTGCTGCTGCTGATAGGGAGACGAGTGCTCGGACGGGGTGAAATACCAGTCATACTGGTTAAACCTCGCCTGGAAGCTATCTGGACCACGGTAAGGTGATCCGTGAAACGATGACCCGACGGAAATCTCTATCAGGTGGTTGGGTGTTCTGGACGCTGGCTCCACGGGGTCCGTGTCTTCGTCCATGTCATCAGCGTGGTCACCTGAGAAATGATTCTCAGGTCCTAGTGGCTTATGACCCACGAGTTCTGGAAAGATATTAGCCGGGTTGAACCGGCTCTGAAAGGTTGGGGTGGGGTCGCCATACGAGTGGTGAGAGTTCGACCTTTACAGCGGTATGAAGGGTGGCGGTTGGTTGTCGGGCTCATTTTCAGATTGCGGCCCGAAGGAATGCAAATAAGACGGTGAAGAGCTTAAGGAGACTGATCGCCTCCCTGGTTCAACATACACTCGCCACGGCTCTTGTGGACTAATGCTCATGGTAATAGAAGGGGTACGCCGGTGCGAAGGTCCGGCTTCATGATCGTGACCCGTGACTGGGCCTTTGCCTCGTCCTCGAAGAAATCTCGGCGGCATTCTGACCTGCAAACATTAATAATACAACAACATATACATAAATAAAATAAACCCAAAATAAACAAAACAAAACAGAGTTTGTCCTATGTTCTTTGTCTAGACTTGGAACTCGAAGAATGTGCAACTCGTGCACTGAGACTAAACACAAAAGGCTAGTGTTTAATTCACTCAGTGTTGGCTCTGATACCAACCTGTCACACCCCTAATTTTCACGTGTCACCGGTGGGCCCGGTGGGGTTATCGTGACGTAGTTGATATCATCATAGTCAAACAACACAAATTATAATACACAGCGGAAGCAAAAGATAGATTTATTTCAACTTAATAATATTGTAATATCTAAGCATCACAAATTGTCGAAATAGATCCGCAGGCGGATTCAAAAAAAAAAGGAAACTTTATTTCAACAGACTTCATGCATCCTAAGCTTGCGAGACTTCTACGGATGCTAAGGAGTGACCAGCCTATTACGCGTAGTACCTGCACTTAGCCTTTTTGGAAAATATTTCAGTTTGCACTGGTAAATACAATTTAACTGACTCATTTTAAAAAGGTTTTAAAAATTGATTTAAATGTCCGAGGCACAAAACATTTTATAACTTGGGACAATTATTTGCCTATAATCTTGTAAAAGAATTACATGTTTGTCAGCGTTCGCCGGATTAAAGTTTAATAGACACACCACATAGTATAGTTCCGTCGCGAGATTTCCTCTCGTACCGACTGTTATACTTTATTTATTTAATGCACTACGGGTGTACGCCTACACCCGTATGCTAAGGTCGTGGCCATTCTTTGAATAATGCCAAGGATATCCGGGACATGGTCATTAAGCCCCCAAAGGCGTTATACAAACAAAACAGCATTTTTAAACGGGTTATTTGACTACTCTTAACCACCGACCGGTTAAGGTCAATTACCCGACCAAGCGGTATTTTATATACCGTATCCCAAGCCCGTATAGGGAAAATAAGTTAAACGTATTTACCTGAGCAATTCAAATACAGCAAGTACAAGTAGCTTTTACTGGGCTCCTATATCTGAAAATAAAGGTTTTAAATATCCTATTAGAATCTAACGGGTCTTTTACTTTGGCCTAAGCCTAGACCGGTTATTCCTAAATGAAGATTATGGTTTAAACGCACGATAAGGCGAAGACCGTTTTAGAATGTGGTTTTAACCCAACAAGCTTGCATACTTGTTTAATACGGGTAACTTAATCACATTCTGGATTTTGAGACTGAAATGATATGGTTTGACCCGTTTCGGCTAAAATGGGTAAACTAGTTACCTAAGCCAATCCGAACGCGTAAAGTGCGTAACGAGCAACCACAAGAGTCAAATACAAGTTTCTGAGGTTAATATGCCAAAAATATGTTGTGATATCAGAATGATACCTTCCATTATGCCCCAAATGGTTTTAAACCCAAACTATGCATCATAAGGGCATTTTGGTCATTTAAGAGGGTGTAAAAGGGTTTAAATGACATTCTGAGTTTATAGGTCTGAATAAATCAGTAAACCTACTCATTTTACCAAGTTACAACAGTAGGGTATTAATCCTATGTGAAATTTATCAATCTTAACCATTCTAGACACCGTAGGGGCGTTTTGGTAATTTCACTTAGGCCTAAAAGGTAAAACTGGGAATCTGAGTTAATTTTATTTTCCTACTGTTTAAAATATGAAAATTTACTGGTTACATCAGTAAGTTTCAACCCCTTATGATTAACAAGGTTCTAGTGCATACTTGGTGCTAAAAATGCTTAAAAAGGCGATTTGGAGCTATTTCCGGGTTTTATATAAAAAGCTGATATTTTTAAAATTCCAGAAGGCTCAAAATAATTTATTTAACATATTAGATCAGTAGAAAAAGGTTTGGGGTCAATCGGGCTCTTAAAACTCATTTTATCGCTTAAAAGGGCAAAACCGGCATTAGCCGATTTAAGCTTAGAACACTAAGTTATGCTCAGCCTAAAATTGAATAAAAATCTTTAAAAATCTCAAAATATTATTTTAATACAGTAGGTATAAAGTTTTATACAAAAATTTGGGTTTAGATAGGCTATACGCAATTTACGCCATTTAATTACTTAAGAAGCTTCTAATTACGCTAATGAGCATAACTCCTAATCTACACCTCCAACTGACCTCAAATTTTAGGTACAAGCTTATAATTTAGTAGCTAAAGTGTCTACCCTTTCACATTTTCAAAAATCATGTTTTAGGGTCATTCGGGCATAATGGTCAACATATAGGCATTTAACGGAAACATGCATGCGAATAGGATTTCTAATAAACCAAGTTGCATAACCTCAGGGAGTTATACTAACATGAATATAGGCTCAAAAGAAGCTCTAAGGAAATCCTAAACTTGACTAGAACGGGTCAGAACTGAAAGTCAAAGCGAAAGTCAAACTATGCGACTTTCGATTCCAAACCGGGTCTAAACAGAAAATTGTCGAGTTGAACATGTTGGAACATGTTCTTTCATTATTTACCAAGTTATATTAATGATCAAATAGGTTGCATGCACCCTACATTACTAATTATGCATTAATTCGCAAATAAGCATTCTGTTGACTTTTTAAAGTAAGCTTTGACTCGACAATTAACATGTTTAGAGTGGAAATCTGGAAATACCCTTTTAAGGGTTTATTACCCACATAATTACCTACTTAAAGGTATTTTTAATTCGTGATTTGACAGAGCACATTTTAATTAATCACGAAGTCAAACCTTAATTATGACGGTTTGACTTTTAGCTAATTAACTAGGCTAAACGAATTAGGAAGGGTTAAGGACACTTACAAGAGTCCTAATTGAGATTAGAGATCACTAGGAAGATGGCTTGAAGTCCAGAGAGCTCCAGAAGTTAACTTTTGAAAGTGATCAACAAGATCATGCCAAGGAGGTCTACAAGGGTTTCCAGATCAAGACAAGTGCCCCCCTATGCATGCAAAACCATTGGAGAGGCTCTGGTATAAGAAAACAAGCCATTAAAGTCGGTTACAGACCTGAACTGGCAGTTGTCCACACATTTCTGTCGCTAGCACCCTGACGCGGCCCGCGTGAGCCTGTAAGGGGGGCTTACGCGGGTCGGCTGACCTGTCTGAACCAGTCAACAAGTTTTAAACTTTGCATTTTCAGTCCCTGGTCCTTTGTAACGTGGTTTTAAGCTTTTAAATTGCTATTTCAGCCCTCTAACTTGATTTTTAAGGGCCTTGGGACTTTTACTAAGTTGGTTAAGTCCTTGACTAACCTTGTAACCACTCATAAGGTCATAGAATTCTATGTTGACGCTTTTAACCCCTCGCACACGAATTTGATCATAACTTTCTCATACGATAACGAAACTTTATGAAATTTTTACCGCATATTCTAGTGAGTATAATTTATCGTTACAAAGCTTCGGGTCTGCCAAAAGGTCACTCAGAGATATACTTTGCACATGTTGACATAATTAGCCCTTGCAGTTTGTAACTCCTCACTTTCTTTCATATTTAGCTTCGTATGATCCATGATTTATTCGTTTGAAGGTATAAACATCTTGTAGGGCTATTTTTAAATATAATTATCCATCGTTGACACTTTGGACCCTTATATTCACATAGTTTCCCCGTTTGTCAACATTAGTCCCTCTAAAGTATACTTGCACACGTTCAGAGCTTATGACACGTGTTCATACATTATTGGACATAAATTTTCAAGGTGTTACATCCTCACCCCCTTGAAAGAAATCTCGTCCTCGAGATTTATGGGAATAATTAAGGATACTTCTCTTTCATTGCGGATTCTAACTCCCATGTATACTCGGGACCTCTTCGGGCGTCCCATTTCACCTTGACAATAGGCACATGCTTCCTTCGAAGCTTCTTTACCTGTCAGTCCTTATCGACACAGGGTTTTCCACAAACTTTAAGCTTTCGTCTATATGCACATCTGTGTGGGGTATGACTAGTGATCATCAGCTAGACATTTCTTCAGATTGCAGACGTGGAATACATTATGGATACCGCTAAGCTCTTCTGGTAAGTTTAACTTATAAGCCACTGATCCTACACATTCAATGATCTCGAATGGTCCTATATACCTAGGGCTTAACTTACCTTTCTTACTAAATCGCATCACCCCCTTCCAAGGTGATACTTTGAGCAAGACCTTATCACCAACGTCGAACTTGAGGGGTTTTCGTCTTTCATCCGCATAGCTCTTCTGCCTATCACGGGCAACTTTTAGGCGGTCGCGAATCTGGACAATCTTGTCCGTAGTCTCGAAGACTAAATCAGGACCTGATAATTGAGTGTCTCCAACTTCTGCCCAACAGATGGGCGTTCTGCACTTCCTACCATACAATGCCTCAAAAGGCGCAGCCCGAATGATGCTATGGTAGCTATTATTGTAGAAGAACTCGACTAGAGGTAGGTGCCTATCCCAGCTACCACCTAAATCGATCACACATGCACGCAGGATATCTTCCAACGTTTGAATAATACGCTCACTTTGCCCATCTGTCTGAGGATGGTAAGCTGTACTAAAATTCAGTTGCGTACCCAGAGACTGTTGGAAACTCTTCCAAAAATGAGACGTGTATCTTGTATCCCTATCAGAGATAATAGATACTGGTATGCCATGCAAGGATACAATCTTATCCACGTACAGTTGGGCTAGCATGTCGGAACTGAAAGTCTCTTTAACAGGTAGGAAATGTGCTGACTTAGTCAGTCGATCAACTATCACCCAAATAGTGTTATTTCCTTTCTGCGTCTTAGGCAACTTGGTGATGAAATCCATCGTTACCATTTCCCATTTCCAAGTGGGAATTTCAGGCTGTTGTAGCAAACCTGACGGTTTTTGATGCTCAGCCTTGACTTGGGCACACGTCAGACATTTAGCCACATGGGTAGCTATAGACTTTTTCAAGCCTATCCACCAATAATTTGCCTTCACATCCTGGTACATCTTATCCACTCCAGGATGAATGGAATATCTGGAACTGTGGGCTTCCTGAAGGATGACGTCTCGAAGTCCTCCATAAACAGGAACCCATATTCTTCCATTTAACCTCAGGATTCCGTCTTTGCCATAGAATAACTGTTCTTCAGTTACTCCTTGCTTTTCGTTAGGATAGTTAGCTTCTGACACAGCTTCCTTCTGTGCAGCTAACAACCTTTCATTCAGACTGTTCTTGACCTCAATGCTCTTGGCATTGATCCTTATCGGCTTCACTCTTTCCTTTCTGCTCAAGGCATCTGCGACTACATTGGCCTTGCCTGGATGGTATCTTATCTCACAATCATAATCGTTCAGAGTCTCCATCCAGCGTCGCTGCTTCACGTTCAAATCCTTCTGGTTGAACAAGTGCTGAAGGCTCTTGTGATCAGAATAGATCACACACTTAGTTCCATATAAATAGTGCATGCACAGCTTTAGTGCAAATACAACGGCACCCAATTCCAAATCATGAGTGGTGTAATTCTTCTCATGCACTTTTAACTGTCGTGAAGCATAGGCAATGACTTTGCCTTTTTGCATTAACACACAACCCATCCCGGTGTGTGATGCATCACAATATACCACAAACTCATCAATTCCTTCAGGAAACGTCAGTACTGGAGCGTTGCTTAGCTTCTGCTTCAAGATATCGAATGACTCCTGCTGCTTAGGCCCTCAATTGAACTTGCTATTCTTGTGAGTCAGCAAAGTCAGGGGTGCTGTAATTCTTGAAAAATTCTCGATAAAGCGTCTGTAGTATCCTGCTAGTCCTAGGAAATTGCGAATCTCCGTAGGCGTCTTCGGCTCTTGCCAGTTCATGATAGCTTCTATCTTAGCGGGATCTACTTGGATACCACGCTCACTGACCACATGTCCAAGGAATTGGACCTCTCGAAGCCAGAACTCACACTTAGAAAATTTAGCATAGAGCTTTTCTTGGTGAAGCAGTTTCAGAATGCAACGGAGATGCTTCTCATAATCAGCTTGATTCTTGGAATAAATAAGAATGTCATCGATGAAGACGATGACAAATTTGTCCAAATACGGCTTGCATACGCGATTCATGAGATCCATGAATGCGGCAGGTGCGTTAGCGAGCCCAAAAGGCATCACTAGGAACTCGTAATGACCATAACGAGTCCTAAACGCAGTTTTGTGTACATCTTCTTCCTTGACCTTTAACTGGTGATAACCTGACCTTAGATCAATCTTGGAAAAGTAGCTCGCTCCCTGCAGTTGATCGAACAGATCGTCTATCCTGGGCAAAGGGTACCTATTCTTGATGGTAACCTTGTTCAGCTCTCGGTAATCGATACATAAACGCATCGAACCATCTTTCTTCTTGACGAACAAGATTGGTGCTCCCCATGGAGACGAACTAGGCCTGATAAAACCTTTGGCTAGCAAATCATCTAGCTACGCTCTCAATTCCTTCATCTCCGTTGGTGCTAGTCTATAAGGCGCTCTGGCAATAGGTGCAGCTCCGGGAATGATGTCGATCCTGAATTCCACTTGCCTGTCTGGTGGCAAACCAGGTAGCTCTTCTGGGAAAACTTCAGGGCATTCCGTTATAACGGGAATGTCCTCAATCTTGGGCTTCTGCTCATCAATGGTCACCTGTGCCATATAAATGACACAACCCGTCTTCAAACATTTGGATGCTTTGAGCATAGACACTTGCTCAAGCAATCCATGATGTGTGTCTCCCTGAATGGTGCGTGGCTCACCAGATGGAGTCTTGATTATCACCTGCTTCCTATTGCATACAATCTGGGCTTGGTTATGCGATAACCAATCCATACCCAACACTACATCGAAACCGGCTAATTTGAACGGAAGGAGGGACAGAGGAAACGAGTGGTTCCTAATGGATATGACGCATCCATCTAATACAGTCGAAGCGGTTGCTTTGGTTCCATCAGCTAACTCCACTTCATATTTCACACTTAAAGTCTTAACAGACATTTTTAATAATTCACAAAATTTACTATCTACGAACGATTTATCTGCTCCTGAATCAAATAATACTCTTGCGTAGATATCATTTATAGAAAGGTACCTGTTATGACATTGTCATCTTGTACAGCTTCCTTCGCATCCATGCGGAAGACTCTTGCATTGGTCTTCTTTCCCTCCTTAGTCTTCTTCGCAAGCTTAGGGCAATTAGTCCTCAGATGCCCCTTTTCATTACAGTTATAGCATGTGGAATCCTTGATTTTCATACAATCTAATGCCTTGGGATCTGGGGACTTGCAAATCCCACATGCTTTTGGCTGAAATTGGGATTTCGACTCATGCCTGCACCTCCCAAAGTGGTGCTTCTTGCAAACTTTACACTTGGGTTTATCACCCGTCTGCTAATCACCCTTCTTAAAACCCGACCCTTTCTTCTGGTCGTTGTTTCCCTTGCGCTTCTTTTCTGATCGACGCGAACCATCATCTTCTCGCTTTCTTTTCTCAGCATCCGCCATTCTCAGTGATCTCTGTCTGACTGCGTCCAGCGTGAGGGACAGAGATATGTCGGCTACTGATCTGAAAGTAGTAGGCCGAGATGCCTTGACACTTGCTTTTATCTCCGGAGCCAGACCCCCGATAAAACGAGCTATCCTCTTCGGTTCAGGTGTCACAAGGTAAGGAACTAACCTTGACAGGGTGTTAAAACTGGTAAGATAAGCCTGGCAATCCAGGTTCTTCATAACCAAGGATAGAAACTCAGACTCTATCCTCTCAATCTCGTGTTGCGGACAGTAGTTTTCCTTGATGAGAGCAACGAATTGATCCCAAGACATGTTATACAATGGGATCTTCCCAGTAGCCTGAACTAGTGACCTCCACAATGTCTACCACCGTTTCCATCTCGTCCAACCAAGTCATACAATCCACTGCCCCCTTCTCCCCAGTAAAATCCCGGGGTTTACATGATACAAAATATTTATACGTACAAGACTTGGTACGTGGGGTATCATAAAACACTATCTTCTTTCGCGGAACACTGCTATGGCTCGAGGAGTGTCTATCATCATCTTTCTTAGATTTATCCTTCTTAGACTTGGGTTGGACAGAAGGTGTCTTGCTGTGACTCTGACGTGATGTCGTAGTACACGCAAATTTAATCCCAAAAACAACTATAGATAGTAGTAAGAGGGTATCGAACTCAGGGAGTGTGTGGAAAATATGTCGATTATATAGCTTTCCAATTAAACTACAATTAACCTAATTTGCAGAAAATTAAAGATCAATGATTTCGATTGTTGTTTTAGAAAACTAAATTAATAACTAAGTGCAAATCGAAATTGGTTGTTTAACAGATTAGGAAAACAATGACCATCTTAGGATTCAGTTTCTTAAAACAATTGTTTGTAATTCCAACTAGAAAGAGTTACATAGACATAACTCGTGTATAGATAATTGAAGTGATAAAAGGGAACAAAGTACTTGGATTGTATAAACGCGAGGTTGTTTCCCGATGACCAATTAATCAATAACCAACCCTAACCCTTCTCGTGATATCTCGATTGCCAACGGCACCAAGAACGTACGATTGAGACTAGAAATTGCACTATCAATTAACACGCTACAAGCAATTATGCATACACCATGATAAACAAGCAAACACGATTTATCATTCTAGAAATTCAGAATTAAACACACAAAAGTTCAAGAGAAACCTGCACCTAAGATGATCACCAAAAGTTCTAGCCACACATAGCTTGGTGAATCGTCATGACAAGCAATTCAATGTTCATACAAATCGAAAACACAAACCGAATGTTAGAAATTGTCTAGAACCAAGCCAAGATAGCCAAAATCGCCCCAAAGTGTTCTTCAAACGTCCAATCATGAGAATAGGTGAAAAGACACCCATAAACTGACTTAATGATGGCAGTTACACAATTGTTCGCAGACTTCACCATAATTTACGGCTCCACCGTAAGTTACGGTGGACACAAACATGTTACGACGCTTTGAAACTGCTTTACGGTGGAAACAAGGCAAATTTCAGGTCCACCGTAACTTACGGTAGGACCGTAAATTACGGTGGAAGGCTGAATGATCTTCTTTGTTTCATCTTTTGCTTCAACCTCAACCCGTTCAACTCCAAACCGTCCAAAGCTGCGTTTAGTCCAATTTAAGCTCCTGAACTACACCTGAAACATAAGCAACCGTAGTCATCTAATTCAAGATAATTACGCGATTAAGTGAAGGATTAATTCGTCTTTTAGTATTATTAAGGGTTGTCCAATGGACCACCCGTCACATCCCCACACTTAACCGTTGCTTGTCCCAAGCAACTCATCAAATCAGTTTCTACACAAGTGATCAATGTAAACTAAGCAAAACAAGCAATCTTTTTACTAACCCTTTTTTAACACCCAACCAATGCACCCCTCACTATGTCTCTCCTCTCAGTTACAAGTAAGCACTAGCAATATAAGCTAGATACACAAAAGCTAACGGGCGGTTGCACAATTATAAGCTTGTACCTAAATCGATCTTTCTCCTAACAAGTGCCAAACATGAATGCAAATCAAAGGGACTTTCAAGGTTGTAACGTGGCTAGGTTTATGGATAGGAAATGGGATATATATGAAGTAGCGAAAATTTGGCCCGGTCTTTTATTACACCAATAAGCAAAATAACAACTACCAACTAAACTACTAAATACAAAACAACTAAACATCCTTTCTTTTCATTTTTCATTTCTTTTTATATATATATATATATGCTTTTCTGATTTTTCTCTTTTTTTTTTCACGCGAACAACCATGCAATAAAGCATCAACAAATCTACATCATATCACTACAACTACTACTACTAACACTAAAAGACCGGGTCAAATTGGGGAAATTTTTAGGTAAGTAGCTAGGGGTAACAAATGATAGGCTTTTAGGCACAAAATTGGGCAACTAAATGTCTAAACCCCCGCCCCTCTCGCAACCATGCTCATATATATACTTATGAGGTCCAACCCCCCAAATCCCACACTCGCACACACTAAAGACGAGGCTACCTAGATGCCCTTATCCTTTTCACATTCATGTCTAACTAAGGACTCAAACCGCATTCAAGCACAAGTTCTAATATACCCCCACCCGTAGCCACTCTCAACAAAGATAAGCATTATTTATATACAAATGTGGCTTCAACTCTCACCAAGAATGAAAGGGTGTCAAGGGTTGCCGGTGCACCATTTGGGGATAATCTAGGGTGTTCAAATTTTCACATCGTTTCACTTGGCTCAAAATTTTTCAAAATCTTCAAAAATTCCCCCCATCCCCATACTTGGGATACATTGACCCCAATGTATGGCTGTAGGAGGCTTTGATTACTAAAATCATTCAACATCAACAAAAAGCTTCTTCACTCAAACCACAAATTTCTTTTTGGATTTTTCATTTTATAATTTTTTTTCTTTTTTTCTTTTTTCTTTTAACACACATGACACCACCAACAAGCACCATCCCAAACTCAAGAAAACAATCATACACCACCCAACCGCCCAACCATAAACAAAACAAAACTACAAATATGCACAAACTATACAAAAGAGAGAACACAACCTGACTAATAGTAGCGCGGTCTTGGAGGTCCAAAAATAGAAGACATCATGTCGATCCATTCTCCAAATGCAAACGAGCCGCTGCTACTCCTTCCTTGTTGTTGGGCTCCCTCTTGTTGCCTCGGGTCAATCCATTGTGAGTGGTGAAGCGGTGGAGTCGGATATGATACACTACCATCATAAGGCGGTAACGAGGCATAATCCACATGTTGTGGATCCGCAACCACCGGCCTTCCGGCATGCCAATCTGCATGCATCCTCCTCTCTTGATCGTCGTAATACCGATTATTCGTTTCCACCTCTCGGGAATATGCAAAGGTGCGGTTCCATGCCTCATTACGATCAAAGTTTTGCTTCAAAGAACGCTCAATACTTGCACTCATCATGGTATTTTGGTCATATAGCTTCCTTTCCGAACCCGACCACGTATCGAAGACAGAAGCCGGAGGACGTTGGTTTGCTATCACTTCTTGCATAGTACCTTTATACGCCCACCCGGGCACATAAGATCGCTCTGTATAATCGTAGAAAGCACCACCAAAACCTCCACCATGACCCCCTTGGCCCACATTCAAATTCACACCGCCTTGCGGTTGCTCCTCATAATCTTCATCCCCACTTGGGATCTCCGCCTCACTCTCGGGTTCATCCGCTTCACCCGGTAACAAATCTCTCACACCCGCCTTTAGTGCTCTCCACCTTTGACCCTCGGATTTTAACTTGTGATACCGCTCCGATTGGGTATATGTCCAACCACTTCCCATCTTGTCTAACGTAAACGGTTGGTGCCTCTTCGTTACCCCTTGATCCTCCGAAGTAAGAGCTTTTTGCTGTTTCATCAGCCCCGTAATGATCCTACAATATGGGACAATGTCCCTTCCATACTTGTTTCGGCTGATCTACAGGTAGTGCATGATGAGATAGCGTATCGGAAAACGTGGAGACCCATGCATTAGCGAATAGAGAATAGGTACCTCCGGGAATCTCACCTGCTCCTTATCTCCTCTTCGCGGTATCACATTCAACAAACAAATTGCTAGCAACAACTTTGCTTCGATCTCAAATTTTTCCGGTACAAAATTCCATGATACGTACCCGGCAAAAATAATGTTGCTAACATATCGTTCCACCGTGGGTGTTTCTCCGGTTTCACTAAAAGATCATCGAGAGTGGGAATCACGTAATCACGAGCCGGGAGACTGTCATACTTCCCGAGCTTCTTCAATGTGTCAAAGGACATCTCCACCGGTACCCCGTGCACCTCACCGATTAACTTCATCTGTGATGGCTTGTCATAATTGTTACATTTCAAAGTCGCCATCCATTCTTGTATCTCGGTCATAAACAAGTTGCTTTTATCTTTATCAAAACATTTAAGCGCGGGTTCCCATCCTAACGCTCGAAACTTATCAAACATGCCAAACTGTTGAAACTCCACTTCCCGAACCTCTTGTTCACAAATAAAGGCTGCTGCCTTGTTCTTGAGCCGATTCATTCTATCATGATATAACGTTGGCTGCCATTCCTCTGGCTGATCATCCAGAGGACCCGAATCCCATATCGGCTTATCATGTGGATCCAACTCCATTTCTTCTTCACTCCCACTCTCACTTTCACTTATACAGCCCATATATTGTCTTTTTCGCGGTTGTTGTTCCACTTGTTTGCCTTTCCCTTTCGATGATGACGAACTAGATCCCGCTTTTTCTTTCGTCTTAACCATTTTCCTACACACATTAGAACAAGAAACACAAACAAACGAAACAAAATTAGGCTCCTTTCTCCAAAACATCCCCACACTTGCTTGTTACTATGGTTGTAGATGCTAGTGAACTATAAGTGTATAAGTTTTTCAAAAATTTGGGCATGGTATCTCTACAATGTAAAAATCCCCAAAATTTCACTAATTTACTAACCATCCTACATCTACAACCATATTCATGTCCAAGAACAAGTAACAACTAACACTATGAACAAGCAAGTGAGTATGAACAAACATCAACAATAACCTCAATCTTCGCAATACATCATCAAAATACAACAATTAAACTTCCATACCTTGTTTGAAGATGTAAGAAACACAAATGAGGCAAAAACTTCGAAAAGCCCCAAAATTTTCGAAGCTAGGGTTTGAAGTTCGGACCCAAAAACGGTGTTTCCTTGTAAATCTCTTGTCAAAATCAGAACCTACGTGAAAAATTAGTCAAGATGGACTCCGATTTCACTTAGTTTGGACAAGAATTGATGAAGTTATGGAGGTTTGAAGGTTGGGGAAGAAGATGGCTTGTGGGTCTTGAGAGAGATGAAGATGGATGGTGATAGATAGAGTGAGATTGTGTGGTTGGGGAATACTTCACGTGACCAGATGTATGATTTTTTTTTAGAATAAAGGCGGAACCCCAAACGATACGTCAACTTTTTCTGCGTACCGTAACTTACGGTCAGACCATAAGTTACGGTGGATCCTGAACAAGAAATTCCACCGTAAACCAGTAGAGAAATGCTGTAAAGCCTCCCAATTTTTCCATTTCCACCGTAAATTACGGTAAGACCGTAAATTACGGTGGCTTTTGGGCGATTAAGGGTTCACAAAAATTGAATTTTGAAGTGACTTTTTTATATTTTTTCAGTTTTTTTCGCTTTTTTTATGTTTTTAAATTTTTTCAAAAACGTGTAAAAATCACCCTACCCCCTCAAAAGTCCCGTGTTGTCCTTAACACAATGATAGAGAAATTCGTGACCCGAACGTCCCCACACTTGTTTCAAACACGGATTTCAAGGAAATACGATAATTGTGCAAACTATACAAAACAAACAAAACAAAACACTACTATTTACACTACCAAACCTGGGCCTCTCATGGTTGTTCCTCATCGACCGGGCGCAAGATGTAGCCCACTTTGTCAAGCTCCAAGTTGTTGATGTCGTTCCCCTCCAAGTACGGCTTCAACCGGTGACCGTTCACCGTTTGTTGTTTAAGTGTTTGCTCATCTTGGATGTCTACATCACCAAACCTTCCAACTCTCCGAATGACGTACGGACCCATCCATTTGCTTTTAAGCTTACCCGCGAACATCTTGAGTCTTGAGTTATACAACCAAACTTTTTGCCCCACTTCAAATGTTTTCTTTCTCAATTTCGCATCATGCACCTTCTTGAGTTTATCTTTATAAGCCGATGCACATTCATACGCCTCATCCCGAATCTCTTCTATCTCGCTCAATTGCAACTTTCTCAACTTCCCCGCCTCGTCATAATCCGCGTTAACCGTCTTAATTGCCCAATGTGCTCGATGCGCTAACTCCATTGGCAAGTGACAACCCTTACCATACACCATCTGGTAAGGCGTTGTGCCAATAGGAGTCTTGTAGGTCGTTCGGTATGCCCACAATGCATCGTCTAACTTACTCGACCAATCCTTTCTATCCGTTCTTACCGTCTTCATGAGAATCTCTTTGATTTGACGGTTGGACACTTCGACTTGTCCACTTGTTTGCGGATGGTAAGGTGTAGCAATTCGGTGATTCACGCTATACCTCTTCAATAGTTTCCCAAAGTTGAAGTTCTTGAAATGCGAACCACCATCACTTATAATGACCCGCGGGATTCCGAAACGAGAGAAAATGTTGGATTGAACAAATTTACAAACAACCAAATGGTCGTTTGTTCGTGTTGCAATAGCTTCAATCCACTTCGATACATAATCCACCGCTACCAAAATGTATAGGAAGCCATTCGAATTCGGGAAGGGACCCATAAAATCTATACCCCATACATCAAATATCTCAACAACCAAGATTGGTTGTAATGGCATCTCATCCCTCTTCGATATACTACCCATTTTTTGACAATTTATGCAATTTCTAGCGAATTCACATGCATCCTTGAAAATGGTGGGCCAATAAAACCCACATGAAAGAACCCGATAACCTGTTTTGTGCCCACTAAAATGACCCCCACATGCGGACGAATGGGCATGGGTCAAAATTTCCAACACTTCTGTCTCGGGCACACACCTTCGTATAACTTGATCCGGTCCAATCTTGAAGAGATCCGGTTCATCCCAAAGATATTGCTTCACTTGAACCATAAATTGTTGTCGGCGCTTCTTGGTCCAATGACTTGGGATGGCACCCGTGGCTAAGTAGTTAACATAATGAGCATACCACAGCGCAACGAAGTTGGAAACGGCTAAAAGTTGCTCGTCGGGAAAACTTTCATTGATTTCACTCACATCATCGGTCCCTTCCACCGGAATCCGAGACAAATGATCCGCTACTACATTCTCACTTCCCTTTTTGTCTCGGATTTCTAAATCAAACTCTTGTAGCAATAACACCCACCGAATCAAACGAGGCTTCGCGTCCTTTTTCTCCATCAAATACTGGACCGCGCTATGATCCGAATAAACCACCACTTTGCTTCCCCAAATATATGAGCGAAACTTATCCAAAGCGTACACCACCGCTAGTAATTCCTTCTCGGTTGTGGTATAATTAAGTTGTGCTTCGGATAAAGTCTTACTCGCATAATAGATAACCACCGGTTTCTTGTCAACCCGTTGACCCAAAACTGCACCAATAGTGGTATCGCTTGCATCACACATTATCTCGAACGGCTTTGACCAATCTGGTGGTTGCAAGATGGGAGCCTTGACCAAGTGTTCCTTCAAAACAGTGAAAGCTTGCATACACTCGTTAGTAAAATCAAATGGGACATCTTTTAATAACAAGTTACATAAACGTTTGGTGATAACACTAAACTCTTAATGAAACGTCTATAAAATCCTGCGTGTCCCAAGAACGACCTTACACCCTTAACATTTTTCGGAGGTGGCAAAGATGATATTACCCGTATTTTTGCCTTATCCACCTCCATTCCCCTTTCAGAAATTACATGACCCAACACAATGCCCTCTTGCACCATGAAATGACTTTTCTCCCAACTTAGCACTAAGTTTTTCTCAACGCATCTTTTTAACACTTTTTATAATTCATTGAGACAAGCATCAAAACTAGTGCCAAAAATGGAGAAATCATCCATGAATACTTCGAGTGACTCTCCAACCATGTCCGAGAAAATACTCATCATACATCTTTGGAAAGTTGCCGGAGCATTGCACAAGCCAAATGGCATTCGCCTAAAGGCGAAAGTGCCATATGGACAAGTGAAGGTGGTCTTGTGTTGGTCATCCGGGTGTATGGCAATTTGATTATAACCCGAATACCCATCCAAAAAACAATAGTTTTTTGACCCGATAGTTTTTCAATAATTTGATCAATGAATGGTAGCGGGAAATGATCCTTAGAAGTGGCGGCATTCAATTTCCGGTAGTCAATACATACACGCCACCCGGTAACCGGTCGGGTGGCAATTTGTTCACCACTTTCGTCCTTGACTACTTGAATGCCGGCCTTCTTAGGCACAACTTGGGTGGGACTCACCCAAGCACTATCCGAAATCGGATAAATAATTCCCGCATCCAACCATTTAATTACCTCTTTCTTAACTACCTCCCGTAGGTTCGGATTCAATCGCCTTTGAGCCTCTCGTGTCGGCTTTGCATCTTCAGTTGTAATGATCTTATGCATGACAATGGATGGACTAATTCCTTTGAGATCGGCACCGTCCATCCGATAGCTCCCTTGTTTTCTTTCAAAACCTCCAACAATGCTTGCTCTTGTGCCAACTCCAAATTAGAGGCAATAATGACCGGTAAAGTGTCATTATCCCCTAAAAATACATACTTCAAGTAGCTCGGCAAGTCTTTAAGTTCCAACTTTGGCGGTTCCTCTAATGATGGTTTCGTACCCGAATCGATCTCCGCCGGTAGACCTTCAAATTGATGAGTCCATGGTGGTCTACCTTCCTTCAAAGCCATTGCATCTTGCTTTTCCTCTTCAACCAGGAGTGCATAAGCATGTACCTGTTCAGAAAAATCACACAGGCAAACATCCAAACCATCCTCCTCATACTCATGCGGGTTGCATCCGTCAACTATATCTGCCATGAAACACTCATCAACACCATTAGCATTAGAATTGTTAGTAAAAACATTCAAACGCATTTTTCTATTCCCAAAAGTCATGTCGACCGTACCAAATCTACAATCGATCACGGCATGAGCGGTGCTCAAAAATGACCGACCCAAAATTACGTTTTGTTGTTGTTTTGGGTCCGCGGACGAGTAATCCAAGACTAGAAAGTCGACCGGGTAATAGAACTCATCAATTTTTACAATTACATTTTGAACCATACCCCAAGGTAGCTTATGAGACAAATCGGCCAAAACAACCGTTGTCTCCACCCTTGCTAACGGACCAAAATCATATTGGTCATATAAGCCCCCCGGTAAAATACTCACCCCGGCTCCAAGATCTAGTAACGCCTTAGCCATTTAAAAATTACCCACTTGTATGTTAATCAATGGCGTGCCCGGATCTTGGAGCTTAGGAGGAAGCTCCCCATTTAAAACTGCACTTACTTGTTTTACCTTTTTTGTGTACATAATTCTTTTAAAAATTTTGCATAGGCGGGTACTTGTTTTATTGCATCGAGAAGTGGTACGTTAATTTTAACTTGTTTAAACATGTCCCACATTTCTTCTTTTTGGGGACCTCTCGATACAATAAAATTTTTCTTTCACGGGTCAAGTAAAGCCGATGGAAAAGGGACTTGACTCGGTTCACCCTCAACTTTTTCACTCTTTTCATTTTCACCCAACCCCGGTTTGTTAACATTTAGTTCTTTTGGTTTTACCGGTGAAACATCATCATCACTTTCCATACCCGTAATATCCTCAACTACCCCCTCAACCAATTCGGGTGACAAATTGGCTTTAAACTCTTTTCCACTTCTTAAAACACTAACATGATGAACATTAACATTACCTCGTGACGTACCATGTGAAGGGTTTACCTTAGTGTCGCTAGGAAGTTGACCCTTACTTTTCTTCAATTCAGCCACGTTGGTTGCTAATTGACCCATTTGGGTTGTTAGTGATTGGATGCTTTTATCACGAACCTCGTCCTTTTGCATTCGAACTTCATCGAGTTGGTTCCGTTTTTGCATCTCCATCTGCATGCTCTTTAGCATCTCCATCATCTCATTTCCACCCGAAGACCCCCCTTGTTCTTGACCCGTTTGGTATTGCTTTTGATAGCCTTGGTTGTTCCCGCCTCGGTATCCACCTTGGTTATTGTAAGGTTGGCATGAACCGAAGTTACCTTGGCTACCTTGAAAATTTGGGTTGGCTTGATTTGAAGGGTTCCCATACCGAAAATTTGGGTGATTTCTACCACCCCCTCCTTGACTTTGACCTTGAACCGCATGGACTTCTTCATATTGCCCTTCCATCATCCCTTGGCAATTTTCAGCCGCATGACCTATTTCATTATACAAAGCACACACATCATAAATTTGGTTAGTAGTTTGAACATTACTATCATCTATGGCGTGCACTTGAGGTCGGGCAATGGCCGGTCGAGCTCTTCTTGATGCTTGAGCTTTCCTCTTTGATGTAGTTTCCATGCTCTCCAAGAATTCCCAATCATCATTCTCATAATTTGTACCAAAAGTGTCACACCCCTATTTCCACGCGTTTCACCGGTGGGCCCGGTGGGGGATTACCGTGACGATGTTGGCAACAATATAGTCAAACCACACAATTATATAATGCACAGCGGAAGCTTAAAGATAAATATATATTTCAACCTCTGGTTGTAATATCAAATGTATTACAGAAGTCGAACATCCACAGCGGATCAAATAAGAAAATATTGTTCATTCAGACACTGCATCGAGTTTGCGAGACTATTTACGATGCTTAGGAAGCTAATACCAGCCCATTTCGTGTAGTACATGCATTTAATCTTTTTGGGGAAAATACGTCAGTTTACACTGGTAAATACGTTCAACTGACACATTTGAAAATGCTTATTAAAATTGATTTGAATGCACAAGGCACAAACTCTTTTATAACTTGGGAAATCATAATAATCTTGTGAACGTTTTACATGTTCTTTTATGCGTTCAGTAGCCCGGGTCGTGCCGGGTTAAAGATTAATTGACACACCACATTGCGTAAAACCGTAGTATAAAAACCAACGGCTACGTCTTTTAATTTAATGTCGACAATGTATACCGGGTGTACGCCTACACCGGGATGTCGATGGTCGTGGCCATTTCGTAAAATGATGCCAAGGATACCCGGGACAACGGTCAATAACCCCCCAAAGGCTTTTAAGAAACAAAACTGTTTAAATGAGCCGATCATATTTAATCAATTAACCACCTAAGCGATGGAATTATATAATGCTCAATCAAGCGGTATTAATATACCGTAACCCAAGCCCATATAGGGGAAATAAGTCAAAAGTATTTACCTTTGCAAGTATATATCCTTAATTCGATTAAATCGCCGATAGCTTTTACCGGGGCTCCTAATCTGGAACGAAGGTTTTTAATTAACCTCTTAGAATCCTAACGGGTCTTTATATTGGCCGTAGCCTAGACCGGTTGGTTCCGATATATATAGATATGGTTTAATCGCGCGAAAGGCGAAAACCGAGAATGGAATGTGATTCTGCCCAAACAAGTTCAGAGACTTGTTTTATATGGGTTCAATGTTCACACTCTGGATTTTGGGGTTCAAATAATATAATTTGACCCGTATCGGCTAATTTATGAAAACTAGTTTCATAAGCCGAACCGTGCGCGCAATAGGCGAAACGGTTAACCATGAGAGTCCTACGCTTATTTCCTAAGTCAATATGCCTTAAAGAGGTTGTGGTATCAGTAGGATACCTTCCGTGATGCCCGTAACGAGTTTTAGTTAAAATATCGCCCCGTAGGGGTTTGTCGGTCATTTTAAAGACTTTTAAAGGGCTTTTCGAGTTCTACAGGAAATCTGAGTTTCCCGAACAGCTTATAAAGCTTAAAATACTTTATTTATTATTTAAAACCACTAGCAACTAGAATCGGGTCAAAAGACCTTGTAGAACTCAAGTTTTGGCCAAAAAGGGCATATTCGGTATTTACCGAACCGTAGCCATAACCGCAGGTTATGAGCAAGGTAAAAATTATTAAAAATCTTTAAAATTCCCAAAATATTATTTTATAACAGTGGGTATAAGTTTTGGTGACGAAATCTTGGTTTAGATGGGCGTTATGCTAATTGCGCCGTTTATTACAAAAGTTTCTTTTAAATGCGCCTTTTAGCATAACTCTCATTCTAGACCTCGGATTGACGTGAAATTTTAAGGATATGCTTATAATTTAATAAGCAAGGTTCTGGTCCGTTCACGTGTCCGAAATACTCGTTTTAATTTCAAAACGGCGTTACGGTCAACTTTTAGGCGTTTAACGGAAATACGTAAAAGACTCGGATAACTCATGAACCGATCATAGAGGTTTATACCAACATGTGACCTGGTCCTAAGAGAGTCCTAAGGCATATCTATACCTCACTAAAACGGGTCAGAACTGAACTCAAAGCAAAAGTCAAACTTTTGCGACATTCGGCTCCGAACCAGTTCAATATAGCAAATGGTCGATTCAAACGAGCGCAAACAAGTTTATATACTTATTATCATGTTTTATGATTATCAAAACAGGTTCCATAGCATATACATTACAGATTATGTATAAAATGGCAAAACGACTTTCTGTTGACTTTTTAAGTGCGCGTTTGACTCGATATTTGACATAGTTAGAGTGGTGATCAGAGGGAACCCTTTTAGGGGTTTATTACCCACATAAATACCAACTCAAAACTACTTTTGATTCGTCATAAGACTGAACCATCACTGATTTATGTTAAAGTCAAACCGTATTTACGACGGTTTGGTTTTTAGCTATTTACTAAGGAAATGTGAAACCACAAAGGGTTAGATCACTTACAGAAGCTTGAGAGAAGACTTAAGAACACAGAGGAATGCTAGAGAGCTCTTGGAGTGATCAGATGAGTGTGTTTGAAGTGTGGTGAACTTATGAGCCAAGTGTGCTTATTTATAGTGTTCAAATGGCCATGAGATCATTACAACTCACACTACAGAGGGGTATGGATGATGGGCATGTGTCCCCTGGAGCTATGGGTCAAGTGTAGGGTGCCCATGCCTCATTTATTGGAGATTTGATCATTCACAAGCTCAAAAGGCAAGAAAACACAAAGTTTCTGCATCTGGGCGTCCCACGCGGCCCGCATGGAGAAATCATGCACCTTGTACGCGGGCCGCCTGAGTTTTAAAAATCAGGCGAGTAAAAGAGGAGGCTCGCGGCCCGCCTCAACTTATGCCTAAACCTCACGCGGGCCGCGAGAGGTTATATTTTCAGAACTTTTTAAATCTTTTGCAATGATGACAGAATCGGGTAATTAATAACGAAATCTTTCGTAATGATTTACCTGACCTTTCGGGTTTGAAGGGGTAACTTTGCGGTTTAGCCCTCGGTTAATTACAACTAAGGACCTCGTGTTATTTACCCGCGCTATTAAGTCCCCGGTTAGTTTATTTAATTATACTGAAAGCCTTAACTTTCATTATTGACGCTTTTAACCCTTCTCCTACGAATTCGATCGTAATTTTCTCGTTTCATAACGAAACTTCGCGAAATTTATATATTATATTTTAGTGAGTGTATAATACTGTTACAAAGCTTTGGGAACGTTAAAGGGCCACTCAGAGGTATAATTAAACATGTTGACACAGTTAACCCCTGTAGCTTGTAATCTCTCACTTTCTTTCGCGTTTCGCTTCCGTACGATCTATAATTTATTCGTTTGAAGGTACAAGCATTATTTAGGGTTACTATACAATATATTTACCCTTTGTTGACATTTATAACCCTCGAATTTGCATACTTTCAAGGTTTGTCAAAATTAGTCCTTTATTTATTATAGATGCCACGTGTAATAAAATGACACGTGTTAACACATCATTGGACACATAAAAATTCGAGGTGTTACATCCTCACCCCCTTAAAATAAATCTCGACCCGAGATAGATTTACTCAAATAAATAGGGGTACTTTTCTTTCATTGTTGCTTCGACTTCCCACGTATATTCAGGACCTCTACGAGCATCCCATTTGACTTTTACAATCGGTACGTGTTTTCTGCGAAGCTTCTTTACCTGTCGATCCTCAATCGACAAAGGTTTTTCTATGAACTTTAAGCTCTCATCTATATGCACATCTGTATGCGGAATCACCAATGATTCATCGGCGAAGCACTTTTTGAGATTGCAGATGTGGAACACATTATGGATTCCATTGAGCTCTTCAGGCAAATTCAATTTATAGGCAACTGATCCGACTCGTTCAATGACCTCAAAAGGTCCTATGTACCTCGGACTCAGTTTACCTTTCTTGCCGAAACGCATCACCCCCTTCCAGGGTGACACCTTGAGCAACACCTTTTCACCTACTTCGAAGTGAAGATCCTTACGTTTTGGATCGGCGTAGCTTTTCTGCCTGTCACGGGCAGCCTTGAGACGTTCCCGAATCTGGACAATCTTGTCCGTTGTCTAGAAAACTATCTCTGGTCCTGATAATTGGACCTCTCCTACCTCCGCCCAACAAACAGGCGATCTGCATTTCCTACCGTATAATGCCTCGAAAGGCGCAGCCTTGATGCTGGTATGGTAGCTGTTATTGTAGGAGAATTCGATTAGGGGTAGGTTTTTATCCCAGCTACCACCTAAATCGATTGCAGATGCACGAAGCATGTCTTCTAGCGTTTGGATAGTACGCTCACTTTGCCCGTCCGTCTGTGGATGGTAAGCCGTACTGAAGTTTAAGCGCGTGCCCAAAGATTGCTGGAAACTCTTCCAGAAGTGAGATGTGTACCTGGTATCTCTGTCGGAGATAATAGTCACAGGTATGCCGTGTAAGGCTACAATCTTGTCAACATAAAGTTGGGCTAGTATATCGGAGCTATATGTCTCCTTGATGGGTAAGAAATGAGCTGATTTAGTCAGCCTATCGACTATGACCCATATCGTGTCGTTTCCTTTTCTGGTCTTTGGTAACTTGGTGATAAAATCCATAGTTACACATTCCCACTTCCACTCGGGAAGCTCAGGCTGTTGTAGCAAGCCAGATGGCTTTTGGTGCTCGGCTTTGACTTGAGCACAAGTCAAGCACTTTGCTACGTGGGCGGCTACAGACTTTTTCAAGCCTATCCACCAATAATTTGCCTTTAAGTCTTGGTACATTTTATCAGCACCAGGATGGACCGAGTATTTGGAACTATGGGCTTCCTGGAGGATAACATCTCGTAGTCCTCCATAAATCGGAACCCATATACGTCCGTTCAACCTCAAGATTCCATCTTTGCTAAGAGTCAACTGCTCCTCAGTCACTCCTAGCTTTTCATTTGGATAATTAGCTTCCAACACAGCCTCTCGCTGCGCAGCTAATATCCTTTCTATCAAATTGTTCTTGACCTCAATGCTCTTGGCATTGATGCGAATGGGTTTTACCCTTTCTTTTCTGCTCAAGGCATCAACGACTACATTCGCCTTGCCGGGATGGTACCTGATCTCACAGTCGTAATCACTCAGGGTCTCCATCCAACGGCGTTGCCTCATGTTCAACTCTTTCTGGTTGAACAGGTGCTGAAGGCTTTTGTGATCGGAATAAATCACAAATTTAATGCCATAAAGGTAATGCCTCCATAATTTTAGTGCAAATACAACGGCACCCAACTCCAAATCATGGGTGGTGTAATTCTTTTCATGCACCTTTAGTTGCCTTGAAGCATAGGCAATCACCTTGCCCTTCTGCATAAGCACACACCCCATGCCTGTGTGTGATGCGTCGCAGTAGACTACGAACTCATCAGTACCTTCCGGTAATGTCAACACAGGAGCGTTGCTTAGCTTCTGCTTCAGGATTTCGAAGGACTCTTGCTGCTTTGGGCCCCAAATAAACTTTTCTTTCTTCTTGGTCAAGGAAGTCAAGGGCGCAGAAATCCTTGAAAAATTCTCTATAAACCTCCTGTAGTATCCTGCCAATCCCAGGAAACTACGAATCTCGGTAGGCGTCTTTGGCTCCTGCCAGTTCATGACCGCCTCTACCTTAGCGAGATCCACCTGGATACCACGCTCACTCACAACGTGACCCAAAAACTGAACCTCTCTTAGCCAGAATTCACATTTCGAGAATTTGGCGTAGAGTTTCTCACGTTGTAGTAATTCGAGAATGCAACGGAGATGCTTCTCGTGGTCAGCTTGGCTTTTGGAATATATAAGAATGTCGTCGATGAAGACTATGACAAATTTGTCCAAGTACGGCTTGCAAACGCGATTCATGAGATCCATGAACGCAGCCGGTGCATTTGTGAGCCCAAAAGGCATCACTAGGAACTCGTAATGACCATAGCGAGTCCTAAATGCAGTCTTGTGTACATCTTCATCTCTGACCCTTAGCTGATGATAGCCCGACCTCAAGTCGATCTTCGAGAAATAGCTTGCTCCTTGTAGCTGGTCGAATAGATCATCTATCCTTGGTAAAGGATATCTATTCTTTATTGTCACTTTGTTTAGCTCTCGATAGTCGATACATAAACGCATCGACCCGTCCTTCTTCTTTACAAAAAGGACCGGTGCTCCCCAGGGAGATGAACTAGGTCTGATAAAACCTTTCGCCAGCAGTTCATCCAACTGGGTCCTCAATTCTTTCATTTCCGTCGGAGCTAGTCTGTAAGGTGCTCTCACTATTGGAGCTGCTCCAGGAATGATGTCTATTCTGAACTCCACTTGTCTATCTGGTGGCAACCCAGGTAGTTCTTCGGGAAACACCTCGGGATATTCAGAAATGACAGGGAGATCATCGATCTTCGGCTTAGGTTCTTCTATTATCACCTGAGCCATGTAAATTACACATCCTCTGTTCAAACACCTAGAAGCTTTGAGCATAGATACGTCCTCGGGCAACCCGTACTGCGTATCTCCTCGAATGGTAAGGGATTCACCACTCGGAGTCTTTAATACTATTTGCCTTTTGCCGCATATGATTTGGGCCTGATTACGGGATAACCAGTCCATGCCTAGGACTATGTCGAAACCCGCTAGCTTGAAGGGAAGTAGAGATAGAGGAAAAGAGTGGTTCCTAATGGATATCTCGCATCCCTCTAAAACAATGGAGACGGTTTCCATCGTGCCGTCTACCAGTTCTACTTCGTATTTTATATTTAAGGTTTTGATCGGCATATTTAGTAGTTGGCAAAATTTCTGGTCTACAAAGGATTTATCAGCGCCAGAATCGAATAGTACTCTTGCAAATATATTATTTACGAGAAAAGTACCTGTAAGCACGTTGTCGTTCTGGACCGCTTCCTTTGCATCCATGCGAAAAACTCTCGCATTTGACTTCTTAGTCTCTTCCGCCTTCTTGGCATACCTAGGGCAGTTACTCTTGATGTGCCCCTTTTCGTTACAACCATAGCAGGTTGCATCCTTGATCTTTTTGCACTCCACAGTCTTATGATCCTTGGACTTGCATAGTCCACAGGAAGGAGTCTTTGATTGAGACTGTGAGTTCGATGCAAATCTGCATTTCCCATAGTGGGGTTTCTTGCAGATCTTGCAGTGGGGTCTCTCACCAGCTTGCCCCTCTTTCTTTGCCTCCGACCCTCTTTTGCCTTCACCGTTTCCACGGTGCTTCTCCCCAGACCTTCGTGAGGTATCATCCTCACGTTTCCGCTTCTCAGCCTCCTTGCTCCTTTGTGCCCTCAGACGGACAGCATCTAATGTAAGAGACAAGGAGAGGTCAGTAACTGACCTGAAGGTCGTCGGCCTAGAGGCCTTCACACTGGCCTTTATTGCAGGCTCCAAGCCCCCAATGAAACGGGCAATCCTTCGGGGCTCCGGTGTCACAAGATATGGTACCAGGCGTGACATTGTATTGAAACTTGTCAAATATGCCTGGCAGTCCAGGTTCGTCATAACTAGTGACACAAAGTCAGCCTCTATCTTCTCAACCTCATGTTGAGGGCAGTAGTTTTCCTTTATGAGGGCAATAAACTCCCCCATGACATTTTGTAAAAAGCAGACTTACCTGAAGCCTGCACCAAAGCTCTCCACCATGCCAGGGCCTCGCCCTTAAATGACTGGGACACAAACTTCACCACGTCCTTCTCTGCGCACCCGCTGATGTCCACAATCGTGTCCATCTCATCGAGCCAGGTGATACAGTCAACAGCACCTTTCTCCCCTGTAAATTCCCGGGGC
This sequence comes from Helianthus annuus, assembly GCF_002127325.2. Lineage (NCBI taxonomy): Eukaryota > Viridiplantae > Streptophyta > Magnoliopsida > Asterales > Asteraceae > Helianthus > Helianthus annuus. The sequence continues at coordinate 134,208,635 of NC_035445.2, forward strand.
TTACAAGATACAAAGTATTTGTAGGTGCAACCCTTTGCACCAGATGCATCAGTGTACTCGCGATCGCGATGAACACTGTTTTCAGCTGACGAGTGCTTGTCGTCATCGTTCTTGGGTTGAGAAGGTGGTTTGGAGTGTGTCTTTGGTTTGGAGAGTGGTTTTGTCACAGACCTGCTGTGGGACTCAGTGTTTTGACGATCCAGAGCTGCCTGAACAGCTTCGTCAATTAGAGCCTTTAATTGTGCGCCGGTTAGGTGCACCTGCGCATTATCGTAATCGTCTTCATTTGTGTGGCTGTTTACTCCGTTAGGATCCGCCATTGTAACTGGAATCTGTTACAGAAGATAACAAAATTTATTTAGAAGTTTATTATGGAATTGTCTTTTATGACAATTCGTTAACCATGGTAACAGAGACCATATCTGGTTAACTTATTACACATTTAATATTAGGATTTGAATACATCCTATTGTAGCTATAACAATAATATTGGCGGCATAAAGCCTAATCATGAGGATGTTTTATAATATTAGCCGAGATTTCAAAGAATCAAAGGCATAGAGATTTGAACCGTAGTTCTTTTATCTCCTTTTTGGCAGGGAGTCATAGACTACCACTGTCGTTTGTCTTTATAAGACAATTATTATGGCCCATAGGCACTACACCACAAATGGATGTTTTATCAAGGTTGGCCCGTAGGCATTACACCACTAATGGATGTATTATTAAGGTTGGCCCGTAGGCACTACATCACTAATGGATGTTTTAAATAAGTCGGCCCGTAGGCACTACATCACTTATTGGATGTTTTAATAAGATTGGCCCGTAGGCACTACACCACTAATGGGTGTTTTAATAAGATTGGCCCGTAGGCACTACACCACGAATGGATGTTTTAATAAGGTTGGCCCGTAGGCACTACATCACTAATGGATGTTTTATATAAGTCGGCCCGTAGGCACTACATCACTAATGGATGTTTTAATATTCTAATCACCTTCATTGGTGTTTTAGCCCATGATTTACAGAAATCATTTAGTTGGGTCTTGAAATCCTCAAAGGATTATTGTATAAGAATGACGTGTGCGATTTTAAACGAATCACATCTGCCATGAATGTCAACATGCTTGCAGAGGTTAACAGTGAATCTGAATCTTTTAATTAGGTCGTACCATCATGACCGGATCATAAAAGACACCAAGCTAGGTTTCACCTTTTTAAGATTCTTTATTTAGGCAGATCAATGTAAAAGGAATGGTTTTGATTTATTTCATTCATAGTAAAACAAAACTCATAAAGTACATTCCATAAATTTCAAATATTATCACATATTGCCCTAAACGGGTCTTTAAACAGTACATACCTTCATAAAGGTAAAAATAAAAGATAGGTCCGTACAAGGACTAGTACATGACATGTGTCCTTGTAGGATTTAACAGATAAGTCCATATAAGGACTAAAATACGATAAGTGTCCACGCAGGGACTTATTTCAAAGTAGAAATTACAATAGTACAGTTTATTAAGGGCTAGTGGTCACGCTTCTTTTTCTTGCCCTTTAGTAAGTTCGCTAAGCCCTTAAGAAAACCTCGGTGGCTCTTTTTCTCTTCCTCAAACTCTCTCTCCACACGATCTAGTCGTTGGAGGATCTCCTCCTACTCAGGGGGAGAGAAACGTGGTTGTGGTTGAGGAACTGGAGGTCTTGGTGGCGTTGGATACCCATGAGCTAAGTAGTCTGGCGCTCTTGGAGGTCCATGAGCTCTGTCTGGATAGCGGGCGTCATACCTGGCCGCTACCACATAGGGGTCGCGCTCGTAGTTGTAGTTGTAGTGCGCTTGTGATGATGGCTCATACGGATTATAGTTTGTTGCGTACGGAGGTAACGGGCGGTCGTCCCCAAATGGTGGCGAATTATGTGCAACTGGTGCTGAGTTCACCTCTTGAGCTGGGCTTGAAGGCCCTTCCTCCGGTACGGATGGATAATGGCTACCACTTGAATGTCGAGGGGTGCTAAAGTGGAATTCCCCTCCACGGGTAGACATTCTTGCGCCTGATCTTCTTCGCCTTGGCGGATCGGGCATTACTGGTTGAGTCGGTGGGGGAGGCGGTGGCGTCACTGCCTCGAAGTGCGGGTCCTCAGAAGGATCTCGCGGGTGTTGCTGCTGCTGCTGCGATCCCTGTTGAGATGGTGTATAATACCACTCATGTTGATCGAACAAGGCCATAAAGCTGTCTGGGCCTTGGTATTGTGGACCATGATATGAAGATCCATCGGAGATTTCAATCGGGTGCGTGGGCGTACCACGAGCTGGTTCAGTAGGATCCTCGTCTTCATCCATGGGATCTTCAGAAAAGTGGTCTTGTGGACCAAGCGGAACAAATCCAGAAGGTTCCTGTATATAGTCAGCCGGGTTGAACTGACCTCGGAAGTATGGGGTAGGATCCCCAAAAGCACGGTGTGATACCGAGCGCTGTAGCGGTATGTAGGATGGCTGGGGGTTGTTCGGATCGTTCTCGGAATCCGGTCCGAATGAGTGCCGATAGGATGGCGTTGAACTGTGCGAGGTCGAATGCCTTGCTGGTTCATACAGGTCTCTTCTTCGTTGGGGTTCTTCGCTCCTCGTTATTGAAGGAGGTCATGTACCTGACGGTCCAGCTTCATGATCGTTACGGGTAACGATCTCTCCTTGGCCTCGTCTTCCCCTTCCTCGTCCGCGAAATATAACAGGTGGCATTTTCCTGCTTCAAAACTTATTAAAAATCATATGAAAGAAAAAGACAAAAAGGAGTATTAATCCGAATTTGTCCTAAGTTATTGTCTAGACTCAAGTATGTGCAATTGTGTCATTGAGATTAAACACGTTAGGATAGTGTTTAATTCACTCAACGTTGGCTCTGATACCAACCTGTCACACCCCTATTTCCACGTGTTTCACCGGTGGGCCCGGTGGGGGATTACCGTGACGATGTTGGCAACAATATAGTCAAACCACACAATTATATAATGCACAGCGGAAGCTTAAAGATAAATATATATTTCAACCTCTGGTTGTAATATCAAATGTATTACAGAAGTCGAACATCCACAGCGGATCAAATAAGAAAATATTGTTCATTCAGACACTGCATCGAGTTTGCGAGACTATTTACGATGCTTAGGAAGCTAATACCAGCCCATTTCGTGTAGTACCTGCATTTAATCTTTTTGGGGAAAATACGTCAGTTTACACTGGTAAATACGTTCAACTGACACATTTGAAAATGTTTATTAAAATTGATTTGAATGCACAAGGCACAAACTCTTTTATAACTTGGGAAAATCATAATAATCTTGTGAACGTTTTACATGTTCTTTTATGCATTCAGTAGCCCGGGTCGTGCCGGGTTAAAGATTAATTGACACACCACATTGCGTAAAACCGTAGTATAAAAACCAACGGCTACGTCTTTTAATTTAATGTCGACAATGTATACCGGGTGTACGCCTACACCGGGATGTCGATGGTCGTGGCCATTTCGTAAAATGATGCCAAGGATATCCGGGACAACGGTCAATAACCCCCCAAAGGCTTTTAAGAAACAAAACTGTTTAAATGAGCCGATCATATTTAATCAATTAACCACCTAAGCGATGGAATTATATAATGCTCAATCAAGCGGTATTAATATACCGTAACCCAAGCCCATATAGGGGAAATAAGTCAAAAGTATTTACCTTTGCAAGTATATATCCTTAATTCGATTAAATCGCCGATAGCTTTTACCGGGGCTCCTAATCTGGAACGAAGGTTTTTAATTAACCTCTTAGAATCCTAACGGGTCTTTATATTGGCCGTAGCCTAGACCGGTTGGTTCCGACATATATAGATATGGTTTAATCGCGCAAAAGGCGAAAACCGAGAATGGAATGTGATTCTGCCCAAACAAGTTCAGAGACTTGTTTTATATGGGTTCAATGTTCACACTCTGGATTTTGGGGTTCAAATAATATAATTTGACCCGTATCGGCTAATTTATGAAAACTAGTTTCATAAGCCGAACCGTGCGCGCAATAGGCGAAACGGTTAACCATGAGAGTCCTACGCTTATTTCCTAAGTCAATATGCCTTAAAGAGGTTGTGGTATCAGTAGGATACCTTCCGTGATGCCCGTAACGAGTTTTAGTTAAAATATCGCCCCGTAGGGGTTTATCGGTCATTTTAAAGACTTTTAAAGGGCTTTTCGAGTTCTACAGGAAATCTGAGTTTCCCGAACAGCTTATAAAGCTTAAAATACTTTATTTATTATTTAAAACCAATAGCAACTGGAATCGGGTCAAAAGACCTTGTAGAACTCAAGTTTTGGCCAAAAAGGGCATATTCGGTATTTACCGAACCGTAGCCATAACCGCAGGTTATGAGCAAGGTAAAAATTATTAAAAATCTTTAAAATTCCCAAAATATTATTTTATAACAGTGGGTATAAGTTTTGGTGACGAAATCTTGGTTTAGATGGGCGTTATGCTAATTGCGCCGTTTATTACAAAAGTTTCTTTTAAATGCGCCTTTTAGCATAACTCTCATTCTAGACCTCGGATTGACGTGAAATTTTAAGGACATGCTTATAATTTAATAAGCAAGGTTCTGGTCCATTCACGTGTCCGAAATACTCGTTTTAATTTCAAAACGGCGTTACGGTCAACTTTTAGGCGTTTAACGGAAATACGTAAAAGACTCGGATAACTCATGAACCGATCACAGAGGTTTATACCAACATGTGACCTGGTCCTAAGAGAGTCCAAAGGCATATCTATACCTCACTAAAACGGGTCAGAACTGAAGTCAAAGCAAAAGTCAAACTTTTGCGACATTCGGCTCCGAACCAGTTCAATATAGCAAATGGTCGATTCAAACGAGCGCAAACAAGTTTATATACTTATTATCATGTTTTATGATTATCAAAACAGGTTCCATAGCATATACATTACAGATTATGTATAAAATGGCAAAACGACTTTCTGTTGACTTTTTAAGTGCGCGTTTGACTCGATATTTGACATAGTTAGAGTGGTTATCAGAGGGAACCCTTTTAGGGTTTATTACCCACATAAATACCAACTCAAAACTACTTTTGATTCGTCATAAGACTGAACCATCACTGATTTATGTTAAAGTCAAACCGTATTTACGACGGTTTGGTTTTTAGCTATTTACTAAGGAAATGTGAAACCACAAAGGGTTAGATCACTTACAGAAGCTTGAGAGAAGACTTAAGAACACAGAGGAATGCTAGAGAGCTCTTGGAGTGATCAGATGAGTGTGTTTGAAGTGTGGTGAACTTATGAGCCAAGTGTGCTTATTTATAGTGTTCAAATGGCCATGAGATCATTACAACTCACACTACAGAGGGGTATGGATGATGGGCATGTGTCCCCTGGAGCTATGGGTCAAGTGTAGGGTGCCCATGCCTCATTTATTGGAGATTTGATCATTCACAAGCTCAAAAGGCAAGAAAACACAAAGTTTCTGCATCTGGGCGTCCCACGCGGCCCGCATGGAGAAATCATGCACCTTGTACGCGGGCCGCCTGAGTTTTAAAAATCAGGCGAGTAAAAGAGGAGGCTCGCGGCCCGCCTCAACTTATGCCTAAACCTCACGCGGGCCGCGAGAGGTTATATTTTCAGAACTTTTTAAATCTTTTGCAATGATGACAGAATCGGGTAATTAATAACGAAATCTTTCGTAATGATTTACCTGACCTTTCGGGTTTGAAGGGGTAACTTTGCGGTTTAGCCCTCGGTTAATTACAACTAAGGACCTCGTGTTATTTACCCGCGCTATTAAGTCCCCGGTTAGTTTATTTAATTATACTGAAAGCCTTAACTTTCATTATTGACGCTTTTAACCCTTCTCCTACGAATTCGATCGTAATTTTCTCGTTTCATAACGAAACTTCGCGAAATTTATATATTATATTTTAGTGAGTGTATAATACTGTTACAAAGCTTTGGGAACGTTAAAGGGCCACTCAGAGGTATAATTAAACATGTTGACACAGTTAACCCCTGTAGCTTGTAATCTCTCACTTTCTTTCGCGTTTCGCTTCCGTACGATCTATGATTTATTCGTTTGAAGGTACAAGCATTATTTAGGGTTACTATACAGTATATTTACCCTTTGTTGACATTTATAACCCTCAAATTTGCATACTTTCAAGGTTTGTCAAAATTAGTCCTTTATTTATTATAGATGCCACGTGTAATCAAATGACACGTGTTAACACATCATTGGACACAAAAATTCGAGGTGTTACAAAAAGTCCCACCGGTAATGGACATCAAATCACGTGCATCTTCGGCACTCAACCCTTCGTGAAAGGCATTCATCAACTCCCACAATTCAATTCCATGGTGAGGGCAATTCTTTATCATTATATTGAATCGTTCAAATGCCTCATGGAACATTTCACCATGTTGTTGTTGGAAACTTCCTAACCCCTTTCGTGCATCGTTGGTCTTTTGGGCGGTGTAAAACTCATCTAAGAAAGTTTGTTGCATCTCCCCCCATGTATATATGGATGCCGAAGGCAAAGTGTTGAACCATTTTTTCGCCTTATCTTCCAAAGAAAATTGGAATAATACCAATTTAATATCATCGGCCGAGAACCCTTGACTCCCAAGAGTGTTACAAATCGAGTCATAAGCCTCCAAATGAAAGTAAGGCTCCTCCGTTGCTAACCCCTTATACTTTGGTAAACTTTGCAAAGAGTTGGTCCTTACTTCAAATGTCCTCCCTTGATCATTGTGAGGAATAACTACAGGTAAAGGGTTTTGGGTGATTACCGGCCTAAAATGTGCTTCGATGCCCCTCACATTTTCTCTAAGGTGTCTCCTTGGTACACCAAACCTACCTCTTGGAGGAATAGGACCCATTGGCCTTGGTACATGCCCTTGTGGTGCGATTGGTTGTTGAAACTGTTTTTGTCGCATCGGTGGGCGTTGAGGTGGTCTTTGAAATTGTGGTTGTACATTTTGTGGCCGGACTTGTTGCAATGGGATAGGTTGTTGCATTAGTGGCCCTTGTGGTCTTGGCCTAATGTGTTGTGGTATGAGTTGTTGTTGTTGTTGTGGCATTCCACCGACACTTGCCATCCCTTGAGATTGACTTTGCACATATCCGAATTCTCCTTGATCACCATAACCTCCGTAAAAATACCCATCTTCATCGTAACCCTCAAACTCTTCAAATCCTTCATCATACCCATCTCCTTGAATTCCCGAAGTTTGCCCAAATGGGAGGGTCGAATACTGAAAACCCGATTGGTATTGTGGTCTAACGGATGAGGTAGTATGCATAATGGTTGAATTTGGTGCAATTGTGAAGTTAGATGATGATTGACCCGTAGTTGGAGGAAAGAAGTGGGATAATGGTGGGATTGTGGTAGAAGGGTTATAGGTAATTGTGGGTTCAACTTGAGTAGTGATCGGTTGAGTGCCATTGGTTGGTGTGAATTCGACAGTGGTATTTGGTAAAGTGGTGTTTGGTGATGGTTGGGTGGAAGTAGGTATAAAGGATGAGGTCGTTTGACCAGTTGTAGGTGGAATTTGTGAATCAGCCATGATGTTTCTTGGTGTAATGGGTGAAGTGGGTGAACTAATAATTTTGTTTTCTCTTACTTTAACTCTGTTTTGCCTTAGTGTTCTTTCAATTTCCGGATCAAACGATAGTGGTGATGACCTGTGAGAGCCCCTAGTATGCATACACCTGAAGTACCTGCACACTAAACACAACCAGCGTAAACCCGAAAATAACAAGCAAAACTAACAAACTGACACACGTTGCGCACTACTCCCCAGCAACGGCGCCAAAATTTGACGTGATGTCGTAGTATACGCAAATTTAATCCCAAAAACAACTATAGATAGTAGTAAGAGGGTATCGAACTCAGGGAGTAAGTGGAAAATATGTCGATTATATAGCTTTGCAATTAAACTACAATTAACCTAATTTGCAGAAAATTAAAGATCAATGATTTAGATTGTTGTTTTAGAAAACTAAATTAATAACTAAGTGCAAATCGAAATTGGTTGTTTAACAGATTAGGAAAACAATGACCTTCTTAGGATTCAGTTTCTTTAAACAATTGTGTGTAATTCCAACTATAAAGAGTTACATAGACATAACTCGTGTATAGATAATGGAAGTGATAAAAAGGGAACAAAGTACTCGGATTGTATAAACGCGAGGTTGTTTCCCGATGACCAATTAATCAATAACTAACCCTAACCCTTCCCGTGATATCTCGATTGCCAACGGCACCAAGAACGTACGATTGAGACTAGAAATTGCATTATCAATTAACACGCTACAAGCAATTATGCATACACCATGATAAACAAGCAAACACGAGTTATCATTCTAGAAATTCAGAATTAAACACACAAAAGTTCAAGAGAAACCTGCACCTAAGATGATCACCAAAAGTTCTAGCCACACATAGCTTGGTGAATCGTCATGACAAGCAATTCAATGTTCATACAAATCGAAAACACAAACCGAATGTTAGAAATTGTCTAGAACCAAGCCAAGATAGCCAAAATCGCCCCCAAAGTGTTCTACAAACGTCCAATCATGAGAATAGGTGAAAAGACACCCATAAACTGACTTAATGATGGCAGTTACACAATTGTTCGCAGACTCCACCCTAATTTACGGCTCCACCGTAAATTACGGTGGACACAAACATGTTACGACGCTTTGAAACTGCTTTACGGTGGAAACAAGGCAAATTTCAGGTCCACCGTAACTTATGGTAGGACCATAAATTACGGTGGAAGGCTGAATGATCTTCTTTGTTTCATCTTTTGCTTCAACCTCAACCCGTTCAACTCCAAACCGTCCAAAGTTGCGTTTAATCCACTTTAAGCTCCTGAACTACACCTGAAACATAAGCAACCGTAGTCATCTAATTCAAGATAATTACGCGATTAAGTGAAGGATTAATTCGTCTTTTAACATGATTTAGGGTTGTCCAATGGTCCACCTGTCAGACTCTCAGAATGAGTCTTTGACCTTGAGTGTGGTGTGGACAGAGTTCTACTTTGAGTCTCAGAAGACTCACTGTTCTGACGATCTAAAGCCCGAGTAACAGCATTGTCCACCAGTGCTTGCAACTCTGCACCAGTCAGCTGAATTCTAGCATTCTCGTGATTCTCCACCGGACGACTGTTTACCTCGTCCGAACCCGCCATGTAGCCTAAATTGCTACATTTAGAAAGTAATGGGAAAGGTTTATTTAGAAGCTTTTACAGGGACTTATAATTTACTAACCATGGTTTTAAACAGCCATTACAGGTTAATTTATTAATTATTTATTCAGGACTCTTATTATAGTCCTATATTACATTTTAATATTAGCATAAAAAGCTTAGTCACAAGGACAGTTTTAAATTTATAACCAGGATTTTCACGGAATCGAGGTATACGGGTCTGAATCACGGTTCACTACCCTATTTCTAGGCAATGAGTTGCAGACTTCAATTGTCTCTTAGTCCCTGAGGACGTTAATTATTACCCATAGGCACTTCATCCTCAAAGGATGATTATACAGGGAATTAAATTATCCCAATTTTAAAGATGGCCTGTGTGATTTATGCTGCATCACAATTTGCCCAGCATGCTAACATACTTACAGATGTTAACAAGGTTTTTGGAATCTTTTGGACAGGTTTTACCATCTTGGCCATGTCTACAACGACACGTGGCTAGGTCTTACCCCCAAGATTCTCTTTTTAAATATAATACGCAGAACAATCCTAAGTTGAGATGTTAATTATTGATCTGAATCTAATTATAGAGATACCATCTTGGCCTTGTCTTAAAATGACACATGGCTAGGTCTTGTCCCTTTTTATATTTTTTTTTCATTTTAATCTAATGGCAGATCTTTTATAGGAAATGTTAATTTCATTATTACTTTGTATTTTAAGTTTTATGCATATACTTAATAAACAATCATGAAAATTTAAATGCAAACATTCCATAACTTAAATTAAACAAGTACAATAATTGCCCTAAACGGGACTTCTACAAATAACATACCCATGCAGGGGAGAAAACAAACAACAAACCCACGTAGGGGTTAACTAAAAAGACATGCCCACGCAAGGGCGGAATACTGAAAGACAAGCTCACGCAGGAGCTGAGTACAGAAACAAAAGTCCACGCAGGGACTGATTACAACTAAAATAAATAAAGGTCTTCAATAATCCCTTCTTTTGGACTTCCCTTTGATCAGATCTGATAGTCCTTTGAAGAAACCTCTGTTGTGTCTGCGCTCAGTTTGGATTTCCCGTTCACAACGGTCCAATCTCTCAAGGACCTCCTGCTGGCGCTCAGGCGGGATTAGCTGCGGCTGCGGCGGCTGGTACAGAGGCTGTGGAGGTGGTGTAACACCTCGAAATTTTGTGTCCAATAAATAAATGACACGTGTTGCATACGAAAAAAAATAATATAAACCCGGATTTAATTAAAAGATATACGGTAGGATTTTTGAACATGTCGACATGTTAATTTTATACCTCTGAGCGACTTCGTCATTATAAATCCCGAGACCCTAAGCAAAATTAATAAGCATCCAATATATGTTAATCCTGTAATTACTAATAATCAAAAGTGTCCAAATTTGCTAATATTGGATCTTAAAGAAAATAATACAATGCAAATAATTGTTCATAAACCCCATACTTGTGCAAGCCCATGATACATTGTGATAACTGACCAAGCATGGGTTAAGAAGAGCCTCATACTGACTTGTTCCAAGCACAAAAATTATTTATTACAAGTTGACCATTCAATGCTTGAAAGGTTAATTTTTTTTGCCTATGTTAAGCGCTTACGGACCGTAAGGGGGTGAAAGGGTAAACTTGTTTCCGCCACAGGCTTACGGATCGCAAGGGCCATGCCATACGGTCCGTAAGCGACGCCCAGCGATAGAAAGTTGGCTGTTGGCTGTTATAAACGGTAAATCATTAATACAAAGATTTTCCAGAGATATGGGCGACCCCTAATCATCTCCTAACACTAAGGGACAGATGTTGATCATCAAGGAACACTTATAGTGTAACAACTGTCACTAAAATCAGTAATTAGGACGATAATTAGGCAATAAGAAAACCCTAATTAAGACACCCAAGTGATTTGGCATTAGCCCTAAAATTTCCGGAACAATCGGAATCAGGATCAGGGCCCTTAAAACACAAGGGGGATAAACCCTAGCTTAATAATTATCTAAAATAAGACGTAGGATGTTCTGATTGGCTGGATTATTGAGTCACCAAGGCTAGTCCCGAGTCTAGGCAGCCTATGAATTAGACTGCTTAGCTTACGGACCGTAAGGGGTCAGGCATACGGTCCGTAAGCAAGTCCCAAAAATTGCTATAAATAGCCGACTTTGTCACTTAACTGTTGAAGTTGAAACGATGTATAAACAGTCTGTGTACGTCGAGTTAAGGCTGTTATATCACAATTAAACACACACGATCACGAGGTGCTGCCGCAATCAGGGTAATAACTCGATCGCTGTTACGATTCAACGTCCGATCGATTATAACTATCCAACGATTGTCTAGGTGCTGCTCAAATTGAGCTTGTACTTTGATTATTCGTCGTGATTTCGACTTGAATATTAGAGTGCTGTTCGAATCCGGACTATGCTCTGTTATTCGTTGTGAATCCGATTGAATTATTGAGTATTGCAGCGACTAATCGTTGTGAGGGTTTAATCTCGTGAATTGACGTAACTGCTGTATTAGTTACTAACCCGTTTGTGTGTGTGCATTGTGTTAAATTAAGTTTAATCAAGGCTAATCAGTAGACTTATATCTTGCTCGTTAAATCCGCGATGTGAGTCATTCTCTTTTTATCAACTGTTTTACAATACTCCATATTATTTTCCAAAAGTTATAATTAACAGTGATTAAGTAATCACCAAGTTACAGCCGGTATGTGGGGTATTGTGCACTTTACTTGATAATCTTCAACATTGGGGCAGCCAATGGGTGATATGACCATAATCACAGACACCACTGGACAGGTGGGCCAGTGGGTCGAGTGGTAAAGTACCGTGGGTAGTTGGTTTGATAATCAGAAACAGTGCAGTTGCACTTAATATTGTGAATTATAACTAATCTGTCGTTTAAGTAAAATGAATGATTCACTCAGTATGTCCCCGCTGACAAAACCTTTTTCAAACATGTTTCAGGTGATACATTGTGACCAAAGAAAGAAGTGTCGTGACGCACTCCCAGCTTAGAAAAGTGGCTCAATGTAAATAAATAAAAGAAACATGTTTTGAAAATAAAGATTTCCCTAGGAAATTACACTGTTGTAAATTTCGGGAGTTATCCCTAAAGTTATAAAACGAGCAGTTTAAATTATCAAAAGATCATGTTTTACAAGACTTCCGCGGCTCCTGAAACGGGTAAAACCGGGTCGGGGCTCCTGAAACGGGTAAAACCGGGTCGGGGCTCCTGAAACGGGTAAAACCGGGTCGGGGGCCGTGACAGAAATAAGGTGGTATCAGAGCCACTGCTTTAAGCCTACTGATTAAGCTCACTATTCTAATTGATTTAAGCCTATTGAAAAACAGTTAGGAAAATTTATTTATTCTTCGGTGAATATATGTGCATTAACTGATTAATTGTTAAAATTACAGTATGGATAAACAAAAGATTTCTGCCATCTACCGCAAATTAGATAGTACACCCAAAGAACAGGGAACCTCTTCCTCTAAATCTCCCACCGAGATAGAAGAAGGAATCTTTGTCCGTAAGGCAAATTATGAAAACCCACTTACCCCAGAGAAAAGGAATTTGATTATTAGGAAGGGTCAAGAAAAAAGAGATCCCAAACCAAGAGAGTGAGGTTTAACCCAGAGATTCAAGAAATTAGCAATAGTCCAACAGGGGAAAATAACCTAGATGAAAAATGGGCAAATCTGTATCTGCTCGCTACCGTAGCAGAAAATGCAAATCTTTAAACTCTAAATCTAGAAATAAGTACTTCCCAGTAAATAAATAAATAAATCTGAGTGTGTTTTGTTTAAGGTTATGTTGTATAAATTGGTGTGCAATAAAAATGTTTATTTGTTAAACTTTGTTCCAAAGTTTTAACTTATCATTTTTGTGCGTTTTGCATATATGCTACACAGCATGAGTGAGCTATCCGAGGCGTTTCAGAACCTTAACCTCTATCCTGTGCCAATCGAAGTATCCCATAACTTCACTGGTTACATCGCTGACATAGAGGAACCTCTGGAATTCCAAGCTCCACCGCTGGAAAAAGCAAAACCTAAAAAGAGGAGAAGATTCGTAGGATGGCGAAAGGTGCGCCGAAGGAAACCTAGGAGACTCCCTAAAATAGAAAATCCTGTGAGTGTGAGCAAGGGAAAGGAAATAGAACCCGGAGAAAGTTCCAAACAAGCAGAGACAGAAATAGGGATAGATCTAAAGAAAAAGGGAATAGAGATTGGAGAAAGCCCTCAACAGCCCGAGGAAATCACATTCCAGAACGAAATAGATCGTCTACTGGCCAATTGTGATGTCATAGAGCCTGTCAACAACAATCTCTTCTCTTATCCTGCTACAGCTCAAATCCAATTAAACCTAGAACCAATGATTCCAGGCCCACTAATCCACACACGACCATTAGGCCAAATGGAAGAGTGGTGGACCAATGACTGGCAATTCCAAAATATAGTCAATAGTCCCTACAGTTTTCTCCCACAATTTGATCCAGAACCTCTCCCTAATCCGCCAATGAACTATGAAAATTTAGTTGAACTGCATCAGTTTGGTGAAGAACTGATAGGCACTGGGAATAGGATCAGGGAAATTGGGGAGCAAATTTCCTGGAAGTATCACGAAAGGGAACGTCACTACTAAACTGCCAGTTGATCCAAAGAATAGTGGGAAGGGTTGGAAAAGTTTGTTTGTATTATAACTAATACCGTAAAACTAAACTTGTAAAATGGGCAATAAAACAATGTAAGATAACCAATGTGTATTGAAGCAGGTATAATATAAAATGAAATAGAAGTCGAGGCATCGACCATTTTGGTTATACTTGTATGTTGTAATAATCTATGTGTTTATCTGTGCTAATTTTGTTACCACTAATTAGATACTAATAATTCCTATCAAATAAATTAGCAGATGGAAAACGCTAGTAACGAACCAGTAAATGAGGTTAATCAGTTGGAGCAACATTCAGGAGATCAATACATGACTAGACAAGATATTGAAAATATTGTTGCTCAAGGGATAGCCAATGCTATTCCAGCATTCGTTGCTGCAAAAAGTCCAATCGAACCGCAGCAAATCATTCCTAGTAAACGTACTCAGGAAGATAATTTTAGTCATAGTGTAAATGGAGGCGGCAATCATGATAATCATGATAACAATCCGCAACAGGCTCCATTCCCCCAAGAAATTAAAAGCTGTAACGCCTGGTTGCACTTACAAGGATTTTCCTGCCTGTAAACCAGCAGAATTTGCAGGTAATGAAGGGGCAACTGCAACACTGCGATGGTTAGAGAAAACCGAAGCAGTAATTGCAATAAGTAAATGTGCTGAAGAAGATCAAGTGATGTATGCGTCAAATCTATTCAAAGAAGGAGCACTAGAATGGTGGAATACACTGCTACAAGCCAAAGGACGAAGGGTGGCTTATGCGATGAGTTGGGAAGAATTTAAGAGTCTTGTCGAAAGAAAATTCTGTCCCGAATACGAAAAGGAACAAATGGCAAACAAGTTCCTGAGTCATCGTATGATAGGCGTCGACTGTCGAGGATATAATTCGACATTCTTCGAATATGCGAGAGTGGTACCTAACCTGGCTTCGCCAGAACCGGTACTCATTTCCCGATATATTTGGGGATTAATCGGAGAAATCCGTAACATCGTTAAAGCTGCAAGACCACGCACTATTGACGATGCTGTAGAATTAGCTAATACTTTAACTGATGAACTGGTACGCACAAGGGAAGAAGATCGAGAGAAGGAATTGGCTCAGAAGATTACCCAGGGAATCCGTACGGGTAATAATAATAATCGCTTTAAAAGAAGAGGAACGGGGCAATCCTCAACCCCGCCATTCTGCAGAAGTTGCAAGAGAAAGCATTTTGGAAGATGCAATATAACCTGCAATTTTTGCAAATCAATAGGACATAGTGAAGATAACTGCAAAAAGAAAACCATAGTTTGCTATAACTGTGGAGAAACCGGACATTACAAAACCGAATGTCCTAAATTGGTTAAAGCGGCAGATAATAAAGGCAAGCAAGCTGAAGGGGCAACTAAGAAAAACGCACGTGCATTCCAACTGACCACTCAAGAAGCCGAACTCATTCCGGACGTGATAGCGGGTACGTTCTTAGTACATAACGTCTATGCAAAAGTATTATTCGACTCTGGTGCAAACCAAAGTTTCATCAATACTTCATTCTGCCAAGCTCTTAACTTACCCTTAACTACCCTTAGGCAGATTTTTACAGTCGAAACGGCAGATGGGAATTCTGTCAACATAGACAAAGAATTGCAAGAAGGAAAAATAGAACTATTAGGTTATAAGTTTTCTGCAAACCTATTACCTATGAATCTAGCCGGATTTGATGTAGTATTAGGAAAGGATTGGTTAGTCGCCAACCATGCTCGAATCCTGTGTGATAAGAATTCCGTAGAAATCCGTACCCCCACAGGAGAAGTAATCTTAATTACAGGAGATAGACCTCGAAAGCCACTGAAATTCATTTCAGTAATGAAATTGGCTAGTTATTCAAGGAAACAAGAAATGGTGTATATGATTTCTGTAATCATTAACACTAAAAGTAAGGAACTCCAGGACATTTCTATAGTTTCGGAATACCCAGATGTCTTTCCAGAAGAATTACCTGGGTTACCACCTGATAGGGAAGTAGAGTTTAGAATTCATCTAATTCCAGGTACTACACCAATAGCTAAGGCACCTTACCGATTAGCACCTACCGAAATGGTAGAATTGAAAAAGCAGTTAGATGAATTACTAAACAAAGGATTTATACAACCTAGTTCATCCCCTTGGGGTGCACCAGTGTTGTTTGTGAAAAAGAAAGATGGGTCGATGAGAATGTGTATCGATTATAGGGAATTGAATAAGGTTACAATTAAGAATCGATACCCATTACCTAGGATTGATGATCTTTTTGATCAATTACAAGGAGCTAGGTATTTCTCAAAGATAGACTTAAGATCAGGATACCATCAATTGAAAGTACAAGAGGAGGACATACCTAAAACCGCTTTCAGAACTAGGTATTGTCATTATGAGTTTACAGTCATGCCCTTCGGATTGACGAATGCTCCAGCTGCATTTATGGACATGATGAATAGGATCTGTAAACCATACTTGGATAAATTTGTAATCATGTTCATTGACGATATACTTATTTATTCCAAAAGTCAGGAAGAACATTGTAGGCACCTGCATACACTCTTAACTTTGTTAAGAAAGGAAAAGCTTTACGCCAAATTCTCAAAATGTGAATTCTGGCTGCAGGAAGTGCAATTATTAGGATATATGGTAAATCATGAAGGAATTCATGTAGATCCTACTAAGATAGAAGCAATCACAAAATGGAAAGTCCCACAAACAGCAATGGAAGTTAGAAGTTTTCTAGGCTTAGCTGGGTACTATAGACGGTTTATTAAAGATTTCTCTAAGATAGCTGTACCTTTGACTAAGTTAACTTGTAAGGCCACTAAGTTTGAGTGGGGACCTAGACAAGAAGAAGCTTTTAAGATTCTAAAGCACAAATTGACAAATGCTCCAATCTTAGCCTTACCTGAAGGAACAGAAGACTTTGAAGTATATTGCGATGCTTCAAAACTAGGATACGAATGTGTGTTAATGCAACGCAAGAAGGTAATTGCGTATGCTTCTAGGCAATTGAAAAAGCACGAAGAAAATTACACGACTCATGATTTAGAATTAGGAGCCATAATTTTTTCCCTTAAAATTTGGAGACATTATCTGTACGGAAGTAAGTTTACTATCTATACAGATCATAAAAGTTTAAGGTATATATTTGGGCAAAAAGAGCTAAACATGAGGCAAAGAAGGTAGATGGAAATCCTAAGTGATTACGACTGCGATATTCAATATCACGAAGGGAAAGCGAACGTAGTAGCGGATGCCTTAAGTCGTAAGTATCATGAGAAACAAAAACGAGTCCGTGCTCTTAGGTTAAATCTACAATTAGATTTAATGGAACAATTGAAGGAAGTTCAGGAAACGGCAATCAAGGACGATGCCGAAGGAATGAAAGGTTACCTAAAGGAGCGAGAATAAGGAAAGGATGGAATTTGGAAATTCCACAAGAAACGAATTTGGGTACCTAAGCAAGGAGAATTAAGGAATAAAATTTTAGAAGAAGCACATAAATCTAGGTATACTGTACATCCAGGAAACAATAAAATGTACCAAGATTTAAGAAATAATTTCTGGTGGATAGGAATGAAAAAGGACATAGCTGAATATGTAACTAAGTGTCTTACTTGTTCACAAGTTAAGGCAGAACACCAGAAACCTTCAGGACTACTACAACAGTTAGAAATGCCTGTATGGAAATGGGAACTCATAACAATAGACTTTGTTACTAAGTTACCCAAAACCAGAAAAGGTAATGATGCTATTTGGGTAATTGTGGATCGATTAACCAAATCAGCTCATTTTCTACCAATAAAGGAAACCTTTAGCATGGAAAGGTTAGCCAAGTTGTATGTAGACGAAGTAGTATCTTTACATGGAGTCCCACTCTCCATTGTATCGGATAGAGATAGTCGTTTCACTTCTCGTTTCTGGACAAGTTTCCAGGAGGCAACGGGAACCCGACTCAATTTAAGTACTGCATATCATCCTCAAACGGACGGGCAAAGTGAAAGGACGATACAAACAATGGAAGATATGCTCCGAGCATGTGTAATTGACTTCGGTGGTAATTGGGATAGCCATTTGCCATTAATTGAATTCTCCTATAACAATAGTTATCATTCGAGCATCGAAGCTGCTCCATTCGAAGCACTGTATGGACGCAAGTGCAGAACTCCCGTATGTTGGGCAGAAATAGGAGAGAGTCAATTATCAGGTCCAGAGTTTGTGCAAGAAACCACTGACAAAATAACACAAATCAAGGAAAGACTGAAAACTGCTAGAGATCGTCAGAAGAGCTATGCTGACAATCGCCGCAAACCACTAGAATTTCAAGTAGGAGATAAAGTACTTTTGAAAGTTTCTCCTTGGAAAGGAGTGGTACGATTCGGTAAGAAAGGAAAACTAAGTCCAAGATATGTTGGACCATTCTCAGTGATCCAACGAATAGGACCAGTAGCTTATCGTTTACAACTACCAGAAGAATTAGCTAGAGTACATGATGTATTTCATGTATCCAATCTCAAGAAATGTCTATCAGACGAATCCCTGGTAGTACCTCTTCAGGATATAGAGGTAAATGAAAAGCTGAAATTCATAGAGAAACCCCTACAAATAGAAGACCGGAAGATCAAGTTTCTCAAACACAAACGACTCGTGCTAGTGAAAGTCAAATGGGAATCCAGGAGAGGACCCAAGTACACTTGGGAACTAGAATCAGAAATGAAGCGAAAGTACCCTCATCTATTTCAGTAAATCTCGAGGACGAGATTTTTCTCAAGGTGGGGAGGATGTAACAACTGTCACTAAAATCAGTAATTAGGACGATAATTAGGCAATAAGAAAACCCTAATTAAGACAACCAAGTGATTTGGCATTAGCCCTAAAATTTCCGGAACAATTGGAATCAGGATCAGGGCCCTTAAAACTCAAGGGGGATAAACCCTAGCTTAATAATTATCTAAAATAAGACGTAGGATGTTCTGATTGGCTGGATTATTGAGTCACCAAGGCTAGTCCCGAGTCTAGGCAGCCTATGAATTAGACTGCTTAGCTTACGGACCGTAAGGGGTCAGGCATACGGTCCGTAAGCAAGTCCCAAAAATTGCTATAAATAGCCGACTTTGGCACTTAACTGTTGAAGTTGAAACGACGTATAAACAGTCTGTGTACGTCGAGTTAAGGCTGTTATATCACAATTAAACACACACGATCACGAGGTGCTGCCGCAATCAGGGTAATAACTCGATCGCTATTACGATTCAACGTCCGATCGATTATAACTATCCAACGATTGTCTGGGTGCCGCTCAAATTGAGCTTGTACTTTGATTATTCGTCGTGATTTCGACTTGAATATTAGAGTGTTGTTCGAATCCGGACTATGCTCTGTTATTCGTTGTGAATCCGATTGAATTATTGAGTATTGCACCGACTAATCGTTGTGAGGGTTTAATCTCGTGAATTGACGTAACTGTTGTATTAGTTACTAACCCGTTGGTGTGTGTGCATTGTGTTAAATTAGGTTTAATCAAGGCTAATCAGTAGACTTATATCTTGCTCGTTAAATCCGCAATGTGAGTCATTCTCTTTTTATCAACTATTTTACAATACTCCACATTATTTTCCAAAAGCTATAATTAACAGTGATTAAGTAATCACCAAGTTATTGCCGGTATGTGGGGTATTGTGCACTTTACTTGATAATCTTCAACATTGGGGCAGCCAATGGGTGATATGACCATAATCACAGACACCACTGGATAGGTGGGCCAGTGGGTCGAGTGGTAAAGTACCGTGGGTAGTTGGTTTGATAATCAGAAACAGTGCAGTTGCACTTAATACTGTGAATTATAACTAATGTGTCGTTTTAGTAAATGGGGAGTCCTTCACGGCACAATCAGCACAGGGACGACTATCGTCCAAGTCTTTTCTAGGTATGAAGGTATTTCCGGGAGCAACGAGGTTGTCAGAATGCGGTTCCAACATTTCCTCATGGTCATCATCTTGGGGCGGATCAATAAAATCCTTCCTAAGTTCCTTTGACCAATTTAGAATTAGTTCTTCTAGTTGAAATAACTCGTCAAGGAGCATTTCCCCTAGAATATCTGGCTGGGCGCATTCAAGGGAGAGATAGTGCTTATTTTTACTTTCGCCCCTCATAAGGTTATAAGGAATCGGTGGGTCTATATAGTGGGGCCTATAATTTAGAAAATAACATTTTAATTCTTCATGTTCGCCTCCACATAATCGACACCACATACCATAAGAGTGCCGAAAGTAAAAAGAATTACTATCACTCATGTTTGTGTCAGAAATTACCAACCGCCGGGATCTAACGGTTCTGTTTTCAGTAAGAGAATCTTGGGCACGGGGGCGTGTTGAGTGGACACGGCCCCGTGTTCAGCTTACTGTCTGACTTAAAACAGGATTGCCAGTTCCAATGATTGAGCACGGGGGCGTGTTCAGCGGGCACGGCCCGTGCTGAGCTCTGCAGAAGCTGAAAAACTAAGAAAAATCCTAAAAATTAAAAAGAAAAATAAAAATATGATTAGGCCGTTGATTCCTAACTTTCTTAAAATCCTTGTGTCCCCGGCAACGGCGCCAAAAACTTGATGTGTGTCGGTGTATATATAATTTAGATGTATAATTAAGCCCTTTTTACACCTTTAGCCAAGTTTTAAATTTATAAAAAAACACGATATTCACTAACACTAAACACACATATGGGCAAGTGCACCCATCGTGGACGTAGTATAGTGTTGGTAAGATACCGAGGTCGTCCAAGGACACAAGAGCTTTTAATACCGGTTTATCCTCAACGTCTAATCAAATCAAAAAGTGAGAAAAAAATGTTTTAAACTAAGAAAACAAAAACTAACTAAATGCTGAAAAATAAAAATAAAACAGATAGACAAGATGAATCACTTGGATCCGATGCGTGTATTAGTATAACCTTTGATTATTTTCGCACTTTTGCACTTGTTTAAGAGATTATCTTAGTTATTGTAGTAGGCCCCTCTTTTGAAGGCGACGTTACCCTCAACCCAGTAGTTTGAGTCAGCAAGGATACAATCCTAAAGGGTCGGATTATTGAAAGATAATGAATTAAGTTATTAATGCAAATTGTGGTAGGCCCCGCTTTCGGCGGTGTCGTTACCCTCGGCTAAGTAGTCTGAGTCAGCAGAGATACAGTCCTAAATAGCCGGGTTATAGTATTAATAGTAGTTAACTTATGAGGGGGTCAAAGAGTTTCGATCCCCGCCATCCAATACCTATGGGCATTGAAGGAGATCCTACTAAATTTGACCCAGGTCACAAGCAGGACCTCTAAACGCTGAACAAGGGCAAGACCCTTACCAAACCGTTCCCTTAACCCCTGACCAGGTAGCCAACATACCTCCATATAGACCGTGGAGATATGAATGGTGAAAATCTTTTATTTTATATAGACAGTAAAATAATGCCAAGACACCACAGACAAACGATAAGGAAAGATCACATTCAACATAAGCAACTAGTTATTAAAGTCATTAATACAAAACCAAATAAAAAGTGCAAAAGATTAAAAATAAAAAGTATTATACTAAACACTTGTCTTCACCAAGTGATGTAAGAGACTTAGGCAAACATGGCCTTGATTGTCAAGAACTCTTACGATCAATCTTGGATCCCGAGACGACTCACACACTCTACGATGGACAATGGATGATGGTGGTGGATGATGGTGTTATGGTGGTGGTGGGTGGTGGATGAAGTGTGAGAGAGGTGGTGTGCCAAGGGATGAGATGGAATGAAACCAAGCACCCCTATTTATAGGCTGAACAGAAGGCTGGGCACGGCCCGTGTCCGCTGGACACGCCCCCGTGCCCGTCTGACACTCTCTCTCCTCATTAATTGTAATTCACAATTACAATTAATGCGCCTGTTGTACTTTCACCACGCCCCCGTGCCCGCTGGACACGGCCCCGTGGTGGGCAATGGAAGCTTCTACAAGTTTGTCTTTTATGCTGCTTCTTGGGCACGGCCCCGTGCTGGCTGAGCACGGGGGTGTTCAGACTTCTGTTTTCTCTTCTTTGCATTGGAGGATGCCGTTGAGGGTCCGGGCAGTCTACTTTTATTCCTTTTCTTGTATTTATGCTAGAATTAGTGGTCTTTTTGCTTCTTTTGTGATTTTGAGCTCATTTCATCCTGAAAATACAAAAGGAAGACAAAAACACTCTTTTCCCAACATTAGTACTTAAAAAGGGTTAGTTTTATGCCTTAATTGATGTGATTTATATGTTGCATTTTACACACATCAGTGGTTTAGTTTTTGCTTAGTTTTAGCTTAAAAGTCAATCCGTCGTAACTAACGATTGACTTAACGGTTAATCAGAAATGGTCCAGTGATTAACCGAATCAAAGGTAGTTATATGTTGGTATTCATGTGGGCATTAAACCCTTAAAAGGGCACCCTCTGATTCCCACTCTAACTAGTTCAAATGACGAATCAAACTTGCTTAGAAAAAGTCAACAGAAAGCTATTTTGCGATTTTACGCATAATCTGTAATGTAGATGGTGTGTAACCTGTTTAAGCACTCATAAAACATGATAATAAGTATATTAACTAGTCTAAGCTTGTTTGATCCGACCATTTACTGTTTTGACCCGGTTCGGAGCCGAAAGTCGCAAAACTTTGACTTTTGCTTTGACTTCAGTTCTGACCCGTTAAAGTATGAATTAGATATGCCTTAGGACTCTCTTAGGACCAGGTTACATGATGGTATAACCCTCTGTGACCGGTTCGTTGTTTGTCCGGGTCGTTTACACATTTCCGTTAAATGCTTAAAAGTTGACCGTAACGCCCTTTTTTAATTTAAAACGAGAATTTCGGACATGTGAAAGAACTATAACCTTAGTTACTGACTTCTAAGTATGTCCCTAAAATTTCACCACAATCCGAGGTCTAGAATAGGAGTTATGCTAAATAGCGCAATTACGGAAACTTTAGTAATTAAATGGCGCAATTAGCATAACGCCTATCTAAACCCAGATTTCGACACCAAACCTTTTACCCACTGATGTAAAATAATATTTTGGGATTTTAAAGATTTTTAATTATTTTTAACCTGCTCATAACCTGCGGTTATGGCAACGGTTTGGTAAATACCGAATATACCTTTTCGGCCATAACTTGAGTTCTACAAGGTCTTTTGACCCGATTCCAATTGCTACTGATTTTAAATAAAAAACAAAGTATTTTGGACTTTATAAACTGTTCGGGAAACTCAGATTTCCTGTAGAACTCAGAAACCTCTTTATAAATCTTTAAAATGCCCGAAATACCCCTACGGGGCATAATATGAACTTAAACTCGTTACATGCATTATGGAAGGTTTCCTACTGATACCACAACCTCTTTAAAGTATATTGACTTAGGAAACCAGTGTAGGACTCTTACGGTTACCCGTTACGCCTTTTGCGCGCACGGTTCGGCTTATGTAACTAGTTTACATAAACATGCCGAAACGGGTCAAACCATATTGTTTTTACCCCAAAATCCAGAGTGTGATTATTATACCCATATAAAACGAGTCTTCAAACTTGTTGGGTCAAAATCACATTCCATTCCCGGTTTTCGCCTTTCACGCGATTAACCGTAACTATCATTTGAAACTGACCGGTCTAAGCTACGGCTAAATTAAAGACCCGTTAGGATTCTAATAGGTTATTTTAAAACCTTCGTTCCTGAATAGGAGACCAGTAAAAGCTATCTGCAATTTATTTCGATTAAGGATTTATACTTGCAAAGGTAAATACTTTTAACTTATTTTCCGCGGTATATAGCATACCGCTTGATCGGGCATCAAATTCTCCACCGATTAAGTGGGCAATTGAATCAATTTGATCGGCTCGTTTAAACAGTCTTGTTACTTAAAAGCCTTTGGGGGGTTAATGACCATGTCCCGGATATCCCTGGCATCATTTTACGAAATGGCCACGACCTAAGCGCGGAGTGTAGGCGTACACTTGTCAGTGCATAAATAGATCGCTGTGATGTGTCTATTGATCTTTAACCCAGACTTGATCCAGGCTACTGAACGCATAAGGAACATGTAATTCGTTCACAAGATTATATATTTAAATAATTCTCCCAAGTTATAAA
Source organism: Helianthus annuus (assembly GCF_002127325.2). NCBI lineage: Eukaryota > Viridiplantae > Streptophyta > Magnoliopsida > Asterales > Asteraceae > Helianthus > Helianthus annuus. The sequence continues at coordinate 134,232,724 of NC_035445.2, forward strand.
AGAGTTTGTGCCTTGTGCATTCAAATCAATTTTAATAAACATTTTTCAAAAGTGTCGGTTGAATGTATTTACCAGTGTGAACTGACGTATTTTCCCAAAAAGATTAAATGCAGGTACTAAACGTAAATGGACTGGCTATAGCTCCTTAGCATCTTAAAGAGTCTCGCAAGCTTACGATGCCTTCGTCTGTTGAACAATACTTTTATTACTATTTTGATCCCCTGTGGATTTTATTTCAACAATGGTGATACTTTGATATTACATTAAACGTTGAAATATATATTATCTTTATGCTTCCGCTGCGCATTTATATATTGTGTGGTTTGACTATATTGTTGCCAACTACGTCACGGTAATCCCCCACCGGGCCCACCGGTGTGACACGTGGAAATCGGGGTGTGACAGGTGGTGGATGCAGGTACCCATAAGTCGGGTAACCAGTGGTCCACGGTCCTCCGTATGGCCCTTCAGGGTGAAGAGCGTTGTAGTCCCGAGCTACTTGATATGGGTCAACCTCCGCATAGTTGTAGTTGTAATGAGTATGCGTTTGCTGCTCAAAGGGGTTATACGCCGCTGAGCCGGCGTATGCAGGGATTGGGTTGTCAAAACCCAACGGTGGTGCCATAGGCACTGAGTTGATCTCTGGGATGGGGCTTGATGGACCCCCCATCTGCGGGTCTTCTTCCTCCTGGAGTGGCGGATAATGACTGCCACTTGAGGGCTAGGGAGTGCTGATGCGGACTCCTCCTCGCACGGACATCCGTGCGTTTGACCTTCTCCGCCTCGGTGGCTCCGGAGGCGGTTGTTGCTCTACAGGTGGTGGTGGTGGCGGTGTGACTGCCCTGAATCGAGGATCCTCGGAAGGATCCTGTTGCGGTTGCTGCTGCTGCTGCTGATAGGGAGACGAGTGCTCGGACGGGGTGAAATACCAGTCATACTGGTTAAACCTCGCCTGGAAGCTATCTGGACCACGGTAAGGTGATCCGTGAAATGATGACCCGTCGGAAATCTCTATCGGGTGGTTGGGTGTTCCGGACGCTGGCTCCACGGGGTCCGTGTCTTCGTCCATGTCATCAGCGTGGTCACCTGAGAAATGATCCTAAGGTCCTAGTGGGTTATGACCCACGAGTTCTGGAAAGATATTAGCCGAGTTGAACCGGCTCTGAAAGGTTGGGGTGGGGTCGCCATACGAGTGGTGAGAGTTCGACCTTTGCAGCGGTATGAAGGGTGGCGGTTGGTTGTCGGGCTTATTTTCAGATTGTGGCCCGAAGGAATGCAAATAAGACGGTGAAGAGCTTAAGGAGACTGATCGCCTCCCTGGTTCAACATACACTCGCCACAGCTCTTGTGGACTAGTGCTCATGGTAATAGAAGGGGTACGCCGGTGCGAAGGTCCGGCTTCATGATCGTGACCCGTGACTGGGCCTTTGCCTCGTCCTCAAAGAAATCTTGGCGGCATTCTGACCTGCAAACATTAATAATACAACAACATATATATAAAATAAAATAAACCCAAAAAAAACAAAACAAAACAGAGTTTGTCCTATGTTCTTTGTCTAGACTTGGAACTCGAAAAATGTGCAATTCGTGCACTGAGACTAAACACAAAATGCTAGTGTTTAATTCACTCAGTGTTGGCTCTGATACCAACATTTCACACCCCTAATTTCCACGTGTCACCGGTGGGCCCGGTGGGGGATTATCGTGACGTAGTTGATATCATCATAGTCAAACAACACAAATTATAATGCACAGCGGAAGCAAAATATAGATTTATTTCAACTTAATAATATTGTAATATCTAAGTATCATAAATTGTCGAAATAGATCCACAGGCGGATTCAAAAAAAAGGAAACTTTATTTCAATAGACTTCATGCATCCTAAGCTTGCGAGACTTCTACGGATGCTAAGGAGTGACCAGCCTATTACGCGTAGTACCTGCACTTAGCCTTTTTGGAAAATACTTCAGTTTGCACTGGTAAATACAATTTAACTGACTCATTTTGAAAGGTTTTAAAAATTGATTTAAATGCCCGAGGCACAAAACATTGTATAACTTGGGACAATTATTTGCCTATAATCTTGTAAAAGAATTACATGTTTGTCAGCGTTCAGTATCCGGGTCGTGCCGGATTAAAGTTTAATAGACACACCACATAGTATAGTTCTGCCGCGAGATTTCCTCTCGTACCGAGTGTAATACTTTATTTATTTAATGCACTACGGGTGTACGCCTACACCCGTATGCTAAGGTCGTGGCAATTCTTTGAATGATGCCAAGGATATCCGGGACATGGTCATTAAGCCCCCAAAGGCGTTATACAAACAAAACAACATTTTTAAACGGGTTATTTAACTACTCTTAACCACCGACCGGTTAAGGTCAATTACCCGACCAAGCGGTATTTTATATACCGTACCCCAAGCCCGTATAGGGAAAATAAGTTAAACGTATTTACCTGAGCAAGTACAATTCAAATACAGCAAGTACAAGTAGCTTTTACTGGGCTCCTATATCTGAAAATAAAGGTTTTAAATATCCTATTAGAATCTAACGGGTCTTTTACTTTGGCCTAAGCCTAGACCGGTTATTCCTAAATGAAGATTACGGTTTAAACGCACGATAAGGCGAAGACCGTTTTAGAATGTGGTTTTAACCCAACAAGCTTGCATACTTGTTTAATACGGGTAACTTAATCACATTCTGGATTTTGAGACTGAAATGATATGGTTTGACCCGTTTCGGCTAAAATGGGTAAACTAGTTACCTAAGCCAATCCGAACGCGTAAAGTGCGTAACGAGCAACCATAAGAGTCAAATACAAGTTTCTGAGGTTAATATGCCAAAAATATGTTGTGATATAAGAATGATACCTTCCATTATGCCCCAAATGGTTTTAAACCCAACTATGCCTCATAAGGGCATTTTGGTCATTTAAGAGGGTGTAAAAGGGTTTAAATGACATTATGAGTTTATAGGTCTGAATAAATCAGTAAACCTACTCATTTTACCAAGTTACAACAGTAGGGTATTAATCCTATGTGAAATTTATCAATCTTAACCATTCTAGACACCGTAGGGGCGTTTTGGTAATTTCACTTAGGCCTAAAAGGTCAAACTGGGTATCTGAGTTAAATTTATTTTCCTACTGTTTAAAATATGAAAATTTACTGGTAACATCAGTAAGTTTCAACCCCTTATGATTAACAAGGTTCTAGTTCATACTTGGTGCTAAAAATGCTTAAAAAGGCGATTTGGAGCCATTTCCGGGTTTTATAAAAAAAAGCCGATATTTTTAAAATTCCAGAAGGCTCAAAATAATTTATTTAACATATTAGATCAGTAGAAAAAGGTTTGGGGTCAATCGGGCTCTTAAAACTCATTTTATCGCTTAAAAGGGCAAAACCGGCATTAGCCGATTTAAGCTTAGAACACTAAGTTATGCTCAGACTAAAATTGAATAAAAATCTTTAAAAATCTCAAAATATTATCTTAATACAGTAGGTATAAAGTTTTATACAAAAATTTGGGTTTAGATAGGCTATACGCAATTTACGCCATTTAATTTAAGAAGCTTCTAATTACGCTAATGAGCATAACTCCTAATCTACACCTCCAACTGACCTCAAATATTAGGTACAAGCTTATAATTCAGTAGCTAAAGTGTCTACCCTTTCACATTTTCAAAAATCATGTTTTAGGGTCATTCGGGCATAATGGTCAACATATAGGCATTTAACGGAAACATGCATGCGAATAGGATTTCTAATGAACCAAGTTGCATAACCTCAGGGAGTTATACTAACATGAATATAGGCTCAAAAGAAGCTCTAAGGCAATCCTAAACTTGACTAGAACGGGTCAGAACTGAAAGTCAAAGCGAAAGTCAAACTATGCGACTTTCGGTTCCAAACCGGGTCTAAACAGAAAATTGTCGAGTTGAACATGTTGGAACACGTTCTTTCATTATTTACCAAGTTATATTAATGATCAAATAGGTTGCATGCACCCTACATTACTAATTATGCATTAATTCGCAAATAAGCATTCTGTTGACTTTTTAAAGTAAGCTTTGACTCGACAATTAACATGTTTAGAGTGGGAATCTGGAAATACCCTTTTAAGGGTTTATTACCAACATAATTACCTACTTAAAGGTATTTTTAATTCGTGATTTGACAGAGCACATTTTAATTAATCACGAAGTCAAACCTTAATTACGACGGTTTGACTTTTAGCTAATTAACTAGGCTAAAACGAATTAGGAAGGGTTAAGGACACTTACAAGAGTCCTAATTGAGATTAGAGATCACTAGGAAGATGGCTTGAAGTCCAGAGAGCTCCAGAAGTGAACTTTTGAAAGTGGGTGTTCAAATGGTTACAACATGAATTTCTTATATAGGCTATTTTGATTAAAAAGATCATGCCAAGGAGGTCTACAAGGGTTTCCAGATCAAGACAAGTGCCCCCCTATGCATGCAAAACCATTGGAGAGGCTCTGGTATAAGAAAACAAGCTATTAAAGTCGGTTACAGACCTGAACTGGCAGTTGTCCACACATTTCTGTCGCTGGCACCCTGACGCGGCCCGCGTGAGCCTGTAAGGGGGGGGGGGGCTTACGCGGGTCGCCTGACCTGTCTGAACCAGTCAACAAGTTTTAAACTTTGCATTTTCAGTCCCTGGTCCTTTGTAACGTGGTTTTAAGCTTTTAAATTGCTATTTCAGCCCTCTAACTTGATTTTTAAGGGCCTTGGAACTTTTACTAACTTGGTTAAGTCATTGACTAACCTTGTAACCACTCATAAGGCCATAGAATTCAATGTTGACGCTTTTAACCCCTCGCACACGAATTTGGTTATAACTTTCTCATACGATAACGAAACTTTATGAAATTTTTACCGCATATTCTAGTGAGTATAATTTATCGTTACAAAGCTTCGGGTCTATCAAAAGGTCACTCAGAGGTATACTTTGCACATGTTGACACAATTAGCCCCTGCAGTTTGTAAATCCTCACTTTCTTTCATATTTAGCTTCGTATGATCCATGATTTATTCGTTTGAAGGTATAAAAATCTTGTAGGGCTATTTTTAAATATAATTATCCATCGTTGACACTTTGGACCCTTATATTCACATAGTTTCCCCGTTTGTCAACATTAGTCCCTCTGAAGTATACTTGCACACGTTCAGAGCTTATGACACGTGTTCATACATTATTGGACATAAATTTTCAAGGTGTTACATCCAAGAGTTGAGCAGGGATGATTCTACTGTCCTTTTGGTTTCGTTAAGGCTCCCGTTGCCTGGAGCAAAGCCAAGCCACAAGAAGCAGTGACCTCAGGCTTTTTCATATAGCCAGCCGGTTTATGAAAAAATGCAGAGACCCCAGGCTTTTTCATATAGCCAGCCAGTTTATGAAAAAATGCAGAAGGCCTTATAAGCATCTTATATATCCAACAGTCAACTACAATATATTGCAATAATGTTGAAGGAAGTAATTCAATGTTTTCTTTACAGTGTGATGTTGCTTGTCGACGTCGTTAAGATCTTTGTAATCTTGGTCCCTACAAACTCATTAGTCACACTATTACCTGCATACACCAGTTTGTGCAACACAAAACCGTTAGGTAGAACTGGGTTTCAAAATGACATATATATACACCTTGGTAACTTCTGCACAGGAGGTATAGGTAATTTGTGAAAGTTATTGGTGCATTATGGCAAAATCTACATTTCCTTTTTCTATTGACCGAAAAAAGTATATATTTACATGTAAATTAATGTTGTTTCATATATGAACTAATCAGGGCCGGCCCTAAGAATTCGTGTGCCCTGTTCAAACTCGAAAAAATGTGCCCTTCGTCTTTAACGAAATATATAAATGTAAACTAGTTTTTTATATAACTGTTCACGAAATCATAGTATTCGCTTAGACCAAACAGAGATACTACGACCATGTGTTTCGGGTTTCTGGTCGGTTCAACGATTCGGGCCAAAGAAGGTTTATCACATAATAAAAAACACGATACAATAAGAAAAAATGAAAGTAGCAAACACATTTCCTAATTCTCTAAATGTGGTTTACTTTTGTCAGCGCAATCCAAACCAAAATCAATTCACAGATTAAAACTAATATCATCTATTTTAGATTTAAAAAAAAAAACCCTTCAAAAAATAAAATGGAACCCTTCAAAAAATATAACAGCAAGCATGACTCAAACCTGGGCTTTCAAGTTTGGAAGCGGGGAACTTAACCACTAAACCACTCATCTAATTATATTCGTATACTCTTAAAAAGAATTATAACATATATAAGATTTTTTTTTTTAAAACCGTGCCCTTCGGAATCTCGGGCCCTGGCCGGTGGTCCTCCCCGCCCACCTCCAGGGTCGCCCCTGGAACTAATGTTAACTGAATGTGTAGAAATTCATGTGAAGCAAGACTAATTAGAATAAAGTGAACTTATATTTTCAGTCGTCTTTAAACAAAAAAAGGCTTTGGCAAGCATATTATATAAGACTATAGCAAATCTGAAAAATGAAGCTTTGGCAAGCATATTTAATAAGATGTCTACAGCAAATCTGAAAACAACCAACCTCGGAGTTTAATTCAATGTGACACTTTGGCGCTAGCCCGTCAAGTAGTCCCTGGTTTCACCTTCGATCTTTGCTCCTTCTTCTCTAAACAATGACAAACCATCAAAATGGTTGTTAAGCAAATAAAGAAATGCACACCACTGGTTTTACCTTACGCTTGTTGTTAAGATTGTGTTGTAGCAATTACATACTTCTTTTACTTAACGCTTGTTGTTAAGATTTGTTTTTCTTGGCTTAGCATAAGGGAAATAAAATGCAAGAGTTCTGTAGAAGGCTGGCCAACTTTAACATTTGCATCAAAAAAGTGTCATTTTATAAAATAGGTAACATGAATAACATTCAATAACAAATCATAAAAAACATCTGAAGGGGTTTGGTCCCAAATCGACCATCACCCGCATCAAACAAACCCCCGCCAGTAAATGAACCGCACCCATGCGGTCACATCCTTCGAATCCAATCGGTCTGAGGATGAGAAGCCTTACCTTAAGCATAGAAGAAGATGAACATATCGGTGCGGCTGGCACCGCACCATATGGGCATTTTCGTCACGACAAGGGATGCAGGCAAATAAGTCTCCGCGTACGACGATGCGGCCAGCACCGCATCTAGAGTATTTCTTGATCACAAGTAGGAGACGCGGTAACCTCAGATGTTACCGCATGCAGCGATGCGGCCTGCACCGCATCCTATGCATTCAACAAGTGGGACTGACACCACAGTGCAAGTGGCACCAATGGCAGTAACCTGTCAGAGCTACGTACGCAATGGACTGCGTGTTGGTCAGCTTCACAGACTCAATGGTCTGCAGCTGCGGAAACCACTCTACCGTCTTCAAACTGGGGACCCCAATGATCTCTGCTATGATCGTCTCGGTCACGTTCCGAAACGTCATGTTTGCAACAATGGCAGCAGCCTTGATGTAGAAAAACTTCTTTTTCCACATCGTCATCCCCTTGGGAGGAGTCATCAGCTTGGGGCTACCATCTCGTTGACGGAAAGAAAAGAACCCCAACGACACAGTCATTTGATAAAACCGTCGGAAATCTCCAACGGTAGGCTCTATACCAAGAGCACGAAAGGTGAACTCAAAATTCCGAATCCGGATCATACCAAACGGACTCATTTGAGAAATGTGGACCTTGTACCACTCCAAAACCTCGACAACAAAAACGGTCAAAGGTAACCGGAGATTGCAGTCACCAAAAAAGTCTGCCCACATGGTCACGTAACCAGCCGGAGTGTCGGCACCAGTGTCACCCTCCGATGGGTAACAAGCCCCATATTCAGGGGGCATTTGGACATCAAGAATAAGACGATCAAAGCTTTTCTTAGTCCACTTCAACGCCGGTAAACCACCACCGGCGGCTCCTTCCTCTTCTTCCTCAGCCACTACCGGCTGTTCAGGGTTTTCACCCTCCACATTATGTGGATTTGATGGTTCAGCCATCAGATATGTTAAAGAAACAGAAGACAGTGAGTGGAAACACTAAAAAACCTCACCGGAACTTCACGAAATATCGTCGGAGAAGACAAAGAACAAGTTTTCTCTCACCGGCAAATTTTTGAAATTTCGAACAAGTGAGGGGAAACCACGAACGGTTTCCCCTTATATACCCATCGCAATTAATGCGGAGGGAGAAAACGAATCATCACGTTCAAAAAGAGCGAATTGCGCGACACCACGTGTCAAGCGCCGTTTTCGCTGACGGTTATCACGCGCGCGTGGCCGCCCACGCGCCTGACAAAGGAGACGTTTACACTCCTTGCTACAGTGCATTTAATGCCTCGGGCAGTGCAAATGTCCTTTCATTTTAGCACATGCCAGAAATATCTCACCAACTTCCACCAACTCACACGTGAGATCAGCCACGTAGGCAAGAAAAAGCGACTACATTATCCAACAATAAGCGGCATGCGGTTTCTCTGGTATACCGCACCATAACCCATACCGCATGTCGTTTTTTATATACCCCTAAAAATAGGTAAAAACATATATCTCTATACTATAAAGGGGGTATAGTACTTATCCGCACTACCCACGGGCACACGTGGAGTATGCGGAAATGACACACACGAGCCCGTTCAGGTGTGTCAGATACTCAGAACCAGCGTTGTTCTTTGGACTGAGCCGCATCTCAGAAACGGTAAACCGCATTGCCTTCATTCTCTTCAAGCTTCAAATCCCTCCTGTCCGGTTCACAACCACAGAGGGTGCATGAACAACTTCTTCAGCAAGAAGAAGGAAGGGAACCTACGCGACCGCACATCAGCAACCTTGACTCCTGAACCTTCAAGAGCTACATCCGAGCAACACACCCACTTCGAGCGAATATGGGAATGCAAAACCGCAGACACTCATGAGTAGCTACGGACATAACCATAGCTTCCGCAGAGTGGTTGCTACGGAAGAGCAAAGCTAACTCCACATCACCGAGCGAAGCTACTTCAAGGCAAACTCGGTATTGGAGCGTGAAGGAAAGTGGCTCCAGAAAGAACGCAGATAAGGGCTCTAAACAAGCCCTTGTCGAACAGCAAGCGTCCGAACAGCGAAAACAAGTCTGCTTATGACTTTGTTTGCCCGCCTATGGACCGCATAGAATAAACAACGGTGGGCATACCCTTGCCTATGACCATGTTTATTTACCCATAGTACAGATCTACATTGTTCGACCAAACATGGCCAACAATGACGCAACGAGGTAACCGCAAAGGACGTGCGGTTACTTGAGAGCTATGACGATGAACACGAACACCCCACAAAAAAGGGATCGTCATCTCATAACTAGATGCTGAACATAGAGCTTGAGCAAAGCACTTACAGCATCAACTACTTTTGATCCCGGTCTCAGAGATTGGTTCAAAGTTTCTTTTCTTCTTCATGCACCATTTCAACAAATGGTTTGAAGACAGGACCACCTCTCAGAGGTTGAAAGAATGTGCACACCTTCGAACCACCACCTCAGAGGTTGGTTCGAAGTTTGTGCAGCATTACTAACAAGGTCCCCAGTAGACCTTCAACACAACAACAGGTGGCAACCCACCTGGTGACATAAAACGGCTGAGAATTTCGCATCAAACCAAATTCCTTCACCGGCACGGAAGAGGCGTCACATGACTCTACCAGATCACCAGCCTGATCTGGCCTAGAATTTTCTCCAGACTGCCAACTACCTTCCCATACTATAGTCCAGTGCTCCTCCCACATGCAACTTGCATGAGGCAGCAACACTGGACTGGGGGGACTTGAAGGGGTATGGTCCCAAATCGACCATCACCCGCATCAAACAAACCCCCGCCAGTAAATGAACCGCACCCATGCGGTCACATCCTTCGAATCCAATCGGTCTGAGGATGAGAAGCCTTACCTTAAGCATAGAAGAAGATGAACATATCGGTGCGGTTGGCACCGCACCATATGGGCATTTTCGTCACGACAAGGGATGCAGGCAAATAAGTCTCCGCGTACGACGATGCGGCCAGCACCGCATCTAGCGTGTTTCTTGATCACAAGTAGGAGACGCGGTAACCTCAGATGTTACCGCATGCAGCGATGCGGCCTGCACCGCATCCTATGCATTCAACAAGTGGGACTGACACCACAGTGCAAGTGGCACCAATGGCAGTAACCTATCAGAGCTACGTAAGCAATGGACTGACGTGGCGTAACCTCCACAACCGACAAGCCTGACACACCTGCAAGGGTGCAGCACGTCGTCAGTCCATCCATCAATCTCCTCCTTCACTCCTCGGCTATAAATACCAACCCCAAACCAGGTTTGAGGTATCTCTTCACAACTCTCTCCCTACTACTACTATCTTACTTTGCTTCTCAAGCAAACTACTGATTCTCACGCCGGAGAGTGGTAACAAGGAGCACCCCCCACCCCATCCTCCTTGTTACGAGTCACGGCTTTTTTCCTTGTGCAGGAGATCAACCACCGGTGATCCAGCCAGCGATCCTCGAGAGGAAGGGATTAACCCTTCTTGACGAGACCAGTGTGTTAACCCTGCCCGGTTAACCATTGTTTCATCAACATCATTTTTCAAGTGTTAAAAAAACATCATTTTCAACTGTTAGCGTGTTGCTCGCCTTTTTGAAGCGTTCAAATTTTCAAGTGTCGGTAGACCGATCGACATATTCTTAGATTTTGTTTGATTTAAGACTACCCATTCTGATCTAAATGAGCATGTATTATCTGAATTTCTAAACCAACCCATGTAGTGATTAGTAAAATAGTTGGTGATCACTATCATGCTTGGTCATAAGCAAGTGTTAATGATAAGCCACAGATGCAGCTTGTAGGTGTTATCAAGGAAGAAAGAGTAACTTACACATCCATGAGACACTTAACTTATTTCGGTAAGCTGACCACCTAACTCTCCACAATATATATACACACATACATGAATAAAAGGGTGAAGAAAGAGTTGTGCAACCTACTATCGCTAATATAATAAAGACATAATTAATTCCAAAACACATGATAATTACATGTATTTAATGTTGTTACAAAAGGGTAAAAAAGGGCCGCAAAAATAAAACGAATTGATTTTAGTTCCCAAAGGTTTGAAAATTCCAAAACCCTCTAAACACTTGTTTCCTAAATTCAAATATACAATACATTGATTAGTTAGTTGATAATCCCTTTTTCTAAGGATATACAGATTCAATGTTTTAGGTTTTATACTCCTAATATACATAGAACAATCTTCAAATGCCTAAAGTAAAACCTCAAAGGCAAATCTGTCAAGACAAATTGTCAAACATTTGGTGTGCATTAACGAAAACCCAAAAAAGGCAAACTTTAAGCACAAGTCATATGGCAAAGAACAAAAATTTTGTCAAGACAAATTGTCGAACACTTGGTGTGCATTAACAAAAACCAAAAAAAGAGGCAAACTTTAAGCACATAACAAAGGAAAAAAAAACTATAGATTACGATACTGAAATTAAGTATAGAACCCCGTCACTAACCTGAACAAACAAAAGCGCAGAAGAAGCAGCGGCCAAAACCACCGTAGGCTACCACCGGAACACAATTAGACTATCGGAGAAAAAAGAGCGCCAATTGGACAATCAGATCAAAGAAATCGTGAAAGGGAAACCTGGAGACGCAATTGGGAACCTGGAATTCATTGGGTCTGGAAACCTAGAAGGACGATGAGGCTAGGTCTTTTCAGCGGTGGGATGAGTCTGGAAACCTAGAAGTCCTTATGACTGGCATTTGCCGGTCATTTGAAACCTAGAAACGTGAACTGTTCTTAAGACCTTTCATCTTTTGTTATTATATAAATTATATTGATTTAAATGATGAAGGTTAATTCGGTCATTTCCCATCAACTTAACAGGAAGAACTAACTTCCATCCAACTTAGGGACCATCCGAGTAACAATGAAACAAACCATAGGGAGCATACGCGTAATTTTAAAAAGTTAGGGACTAAAGATTAAAAAATGACAAACAACAGGAACCATCCGGGCAATTAACTCACTTTTTCTCCTTGTCTACTTTTTATAAAAGTCAAAACACCATCTTCTATTCGGTGAAGGGTTGTTCGATCGCTGGAGCTCGATCTCAGTTCTCTCCATCCCTCTCGTTTCTATGTTGGATTTTGGTAAAATAAATTAATTATAGACATGGTTACAGTGACTTCAAATTATTACACAGTCGTTTGAAATTGGAATTTGATGTTGGCTTACAGTTGGAATTGGCTCACTCACGGCCCACCAAGGCACCAACCGCGTTTCTTCGGTGTGTGATTAGGTGAGTTGACGCGTGGGTCCCCCCGGAAGTGCGATTCGTGTAAATTTCAAAAAAAAAAAAAAAAAGACTTCTCTTTCCACCATTGTAGTTCCTTAAATTCAAGCCCATTCACTTCAATTATGATTGCTTCCATCTCTATATTTTGTTCTTTGTTACATTAATTTCTTTGACTCATACGATGTCTTTCATTAAAGATTTTGATCACCTTAAGATTCAAATGGAAGATGTATTATTAGCCACCAACAACTTTGATCCCACTAGGGTGATAGGGCGTGGTGGATTTGGGATTGTCTATAAAGGAGAACTACCTTCCCCAAAGGGACAAATCACATACGCTTTTAAGCGATTAGATCGTAGACTAGGGCAAGGGGGCATCGAGTTTTGGAAGGAAATCATGATGCTTTCCACATACGAACATAAGAATCTCATCTCCCTCAAGCACTTTTGCATTGAGGGTGATGAAATGATTCTTGTGTATGAGTATGCTTCTCGTGGGAGCCTTGATCGATATTTGTCTGATGCTAGTACTCTCACATGGATCCAGCGCTTGAAGATATGTGTTGAGGCTGCACGTGGGCTATGTTTCTTACATGATCCAAAGGAGACTCAACAAAGAGTTCTTCATCGAGACGTCAAAAGCGCAAACATTCTTTTGGATCAGAATTGGACCGCTAAAGTTTCTGATTTTGGACTGTCAAAATCTGGTCCTGCCAACCAAGTGCACTCGTATCTCTTCTCCCATGCTGTGGGGACTCCCGGGTATTGTGATCCGTTGTATATGGAGTTTGGTTTTCTATCAAAAGAGTCGGATGTGTATTCTTTTGGTGTAGTTTTGTTTGAAATTTTGTGTGGGAGACTATGCTATGAGTATCATAATCATGAGTTAACTAAAATTTTAGTGCCTAAATGGAGAAAATGCTACGAGGATAAGAGGCTAGATAAAATTGTTCTTTCCGGTCTAAGAGAACAAATGGATCCAGGTTCTTTGAGAATATTTTCAACCATTGCCTATCGATGTGTGAATAAAGCTCGTGAGGAGCGGCCGCCGATGGCTGAGATTGTGGAAAAACTCGAGTTCTCACTTGAACAAGTAAATTCAATTTCCTTCTTGCTTTCTGAAAGCTTCTATCTTACAAGTCCAAAACCAATTCTTGAATATTAATGGAAACAAAAAAAAAATGTAACTAACACCAAACATTTTACAGGAGAATTATAGAAGGAGAATGGTGTACTCTGAACCAGCACCCCTTAGTGATGGGAATGATTCTTATGATTCAGAAGGTAAGTGGCACATAATTGCTAGAAGTTATTTATCCCTCTCATAAAGTTTTGATGTAAAAGGGTAGAAGTTAATAGAGCACCTCTAGCAAGAGCTTTCGGATATGCGCAAATGCTTACGTGGCCGGACCGATTAATTTTGACATGTTAACCAAAAATTGGCTTGTAATCTTGTTTAAACGGATTAAAACTAAAAGAGACATTACAAAAAGAGTAAACTTCCGTTTTGCTGCATGTGGTTTGGTCTTTTTAATGGTTTTGCCCTAATCCTTTAAAAATAGCTATTTTACTCCTCGATGATTCCTTTTTGTCGTCAATTTGCTCCACGGCTCTAACTCAGTTAAAAATTTTAGTTAAAAGTAAGGGTATTTTGGTCATTTTATATATATGTATTCAGTTTTATTAATTCTTTAAATTTGTTTTGTCTTTTATTGATACTAAAAATAAGAATATAAAATTTTAATTATAATATATATTACTTTTATTAATATACATATATGAGTACAAAAACCTACCATCACCATCCCTCACATTTCAATTCGGATTCATATGTAAATTGGGGTTTCTGTTTATTGATTGTTGTTAATGGTTTTGTTAATGCAGAGCCTGTGTGGCAGTTAGGGTTGGGAGGTGGTTCGGATTCATTACCGCAACGGCCAGATGAAGCTGACTGTGTTTATTATCTTCGAACCGGGTCGTGTGGGTACGGTTCTCGCTGTCGGTTTAACCATCCGGTTGATCTTGGTGGTTCGGTAAATACTTTCCAGATTTTACATTATGTTTGTTGATCAATAATTGGTTTGGTTGTTTGATGGATAATTGGATCTGGGTTTGGGTTTGTGTTTGTATGATTTGTTGAAATGCCATGCATTGAGTTAAAATCAAACGGGGTTGTTAGATTATTAAGGTAGTTTTGAACTTTTGATGAGTTTTCCCAGCTTTTTGGAGGTGTGAGGTCTGGTGGAGGGGAGTACCCGGAACGTATCGGCGAACCCGTGTGTCAGGTACTTGTTCTAATTTGGGGATTTTGGTTATAGATTGTGTGTGATCATTGATTCTTTGGTAAGGTAGCGTTCGTTTCATGGAATGGAATGGAATTAGAAAGTTTTTCTTTGTAAAATTGATCTTGGTTGGGGGAGGGAGGAATTTGAAATCCCATAAATTTCTTTAATCAATGAAATTTGTGACTATTTCAACATTCCATTCCATTCCTTCATTAGAGTGAAGGATTTCTAAGGAATGTTGAAATAGTCACAAATTTCATTAGAGTGAAGGATTTCAAATTCCTCCCTCCCCCAACCAAGATCAATTTTACAAAGAAAAACTTCCTAATTCCATTCCATTCCATTCCATGAAACGAACGCTTTGAGGAATTGATTCTGTTTTTAATGTGATGTATGATGCTTAAAGAATGTATGTAGATTTGGTCGTGTGTGTGTGTGTATCTTGTGTCAATTTATGTGTATCTTTTTTTGTTGCTAGTATTATATGCGAACCGGGATGTGTAAATTTGGTGCTTCTTGCAAGTATCATCATCCGAGACGTGCTGGATCATCGAGCACGGTGCCACTGAATGTATCAAGATACCCTCTCCGTCCTGTGAGTTCTTGTTCTTTCTAGAGGTGGCAACATTGGTGGGTTGGTTAACAGGTCAAAATGAGTTGGTGAGACCAAGAAACACTTTTTATCCAAAATTATTTAATGTGGTGTGCTAAATATGATTAGATTATGTTATTGAAAAATAACGCACTTTTCTTTGATAAAAACAGTTTAACAAAGTGATTGTAAGATTATTATCTAATACAAATGAATCTTGAATTCTGTGGGTGAGAAGGGCAGTGGAGTTTTGGTGTTTGTATGTGAATGCTAAGCTTCAAACTCAAATGTTTCTGCCTCTTGAGCCTTCTATTTATAGAAGGTTGTGTACATGAATAAACAATTGTTTATTCATGCAATAAGTCCTGCGTAAAGTAGCAATTTGACATATTCATTGAATCCAGCGTTCAAGTAGCATTTGTAATCATGATAACCAATAATGTCATGCTTCGGTCATTGGTTGCAGGATAGAGTTGAGATTTTAGACAAGTGGGGTTTTCATCAGAATTTCTGATAAACCACTTCATCAGAAATTTTGGTGAACAAATCATCAGAACGTCTGATGATCAGAATTGTCAGAAACTGATATCATCAGATCCATCAGAAATGACCTTCTCCTATTATCCAAATCAACTCTTGATCAACTTGTGATTCTTTGAAGTAGATGCTTTGCATTTCGGTTGTCCCATCTTGTCTTCTTCTTCAGGACTGTTATCTCCTCAGAGATCCAGTTGATTGAGATTTTCTTCAATATTTACAAACGAAGTTTCCTAACACAAATCATTGCCTACAAAAGCTTTGTTCGACTTTCAAGGAAGATGGACACATGTCACTTAAGGATACATGTTAAAATGTGGGGGAGACTTATTCAAGTTGCACTCTTTTTCCCTTGACTAAGTTTTATTTCATTGGGTTTTCTTAGTAAGGTTTTTAATGAGGCAATATACCTTATCCAGAAGTATTAGGGGGAGACAATACGCACTGCATTCTTTTTTCCTTAGCTGAGGTTTTGTCCCACTGGGTTTTTCTAGCAAGGTTTTTAACGAGGCAGCATCACCAAGCGTATTAAAGAATAGTATATTATCATGTGGATAGTCAAGGGGGAGTTTTATAAATAAACTATATATATATTATGGTGACTATCCACATTCTAAATCTCATCTTTTCATGTCCTTTGTATTAATGTAAGAACACTATATATAGAGTTCTTTGTATTGCATGTTTAAATCTCAATGAAAAGAATTCTTATTCACGTATTCTCTATAGTCTTGTTCTCTCATGTTTAGTATAGTTGTATATGGATTACTAATAGACCGTTGTTTTACAACAATACATATATTGTTTTAACTGAGTATTATTTTATTATTTTTTACATAAATATTTTATAACTAATTAATTAATCTTCAACCAACTGTTTACATTGTCCGTAGTAGTGGTGCGGTGGTTGTAATGTTCAGATTTGTGACATGTGATTAGGAAATGAAAAGTGTGCGCTTGAGGTAAATCACACGTTTAAGGCAGGAGGGTGCGGGGGCGCCACCCTCGCCACGTCACACTCTATAGCGCCCCCCGGCACTATACACCCACACCCATCATTTTAAGAAGGGGCGCAATTGATGGGGCTCCATCATGGTAACGAGCTCGAAGGGCTTTATCAGGTGGGGCCCATGTAAATTCACCCAATGAAATCTTTTTTTTTTAATTTTTATTAATAGGGGGCTCCACACCATGCAAGTTAAAGAGGGGTGTGATAAAGCCCCAAGGGTGATATGGCGCTGACGTGGAGCTGAGGTGGACTGATAAAGCCCCTTGGGGGCTCCAACCACACCCTATAGCCTAAGAGTGCATCTCAATAAGAGCTTGGGGATGTGAGGCGCACAGTTAGTGTGATGTGCACATTGGCGGACTTACCCACTAGCGCACCTCTTGAAAAAGAAAAAAAATTAGGGTTAAATTTCGCGCAAAATATCGACGGCACCTTTTGGAAATTTCCAACTACCCCTTGGAAATTTTTAACCGCCCCCTTAAAAAAATCTTATGAATTTAAAAAAAATTGTAAACAATGATTTTATTATAATATAACCTAGTTTATATAATTATTCTTTAACCACTTTACTTAATAATTTTACCCACTAACTTTAACTTAACAATTTAGTCATTAGCCCAATAACATTCCATTGTAACCCAAACCCAATTAACCCAAATCAATTAAATTTGAAGTTAAATAAAATAACTAACCCAACCTCCCCTTCTAATTCTTTCTCCCGTCCTCTCTCTCCTGATCACGCATCAACCGACGCACGAAAGCAGTCAACAGGCACGACGGCGGGGACTACATTCTCATCGGAAAAGCTTGATTCCACCCACCCCACCATCTGGATTCCAAAATTTAACGAGGTACCTTCGTTTTTTTTATGTTTTTTTTTTGTTTTATGTGGTTTTTAGGAGAAATAGAGTTATAGAGATGTTAAAAGGGTTTGAACTTTTATGTGTTTTGATGTTTTTTTGTTGTTGTTCTAGACTTTAGTAGCATAATTTTGTTGTTTTGATGATTTTTTTTATTGTTCTAGACTTTACTAGTGCTTCAAAATTAAAATTTAAAATTATGGACTATGGTTGAGCATGATTGTTAGTGTTTATTTTTCATTTTTTGTGAAATTATGTATCAATTATGTGATAAGAACCATGAGTAGGGAAGTTTTAGCGAAATTTCTTAAGAGGAACAATTAGAAAAGTAAATCTAAATGATGTTTTGCACAGATTTCAAAAAATGAATACTCATAGAGCGCAATTTTAAACATGTTTCTAATGACATTTGACATGTTTTGATGGTTATATAATTTTAGTTGGATGTTCTTTGTGTACATTAACGAACAATTTAGACGTCGGTTTCGAATGAGTCCTCGATTGTTCGTACGCATTGCCAATCATTTGGCTAATTAGGACAAGTTTTTCACATTGCGCTACGATGCTAGAGGGGGAAGGGGTTTTACTACATTTCAAAAAAGCATTTCGGCATTTTTTCAATTAGCGTATGATTGCTAGTGATTCATGGGATATATTAAGGGTGTCCGCTAGAATGAGACGGAAGTGTTTTTGTGAATTTTCCAAAGGTATCGTGAACACGTATAGCAAGGTATCTTTGCGTAGACCAACGAAGAAGGATATCGAAAAGCTTTATGCATTCTAGAACCCATTGGCAATGGCAATGGATTTCATGAGATGATAGGAAGCATTGATTGTACGCATTGGTAACGGCGTAATTGCCCTACTGCATGGCACTGCCAATTTATGCGTGGTGACATAGGTTATTCCTCAATAATCTTAGAAGTCGTTTGCTCACAAGATTTATGGATTTGGCATGCCTTTTTGTGGGGTTGCAGGTTCAAATAATGATTTAAAAGTTCTTGCAAGATATGAGATTTTCAACGAGATCATTAAAGGTACTAGACCTGATTCTTCTTTCATGCTCAATGAGGTGTCATACAAGCACGTGTATTACCTAGCCGACGATATATACCCATCCTATACGGCTATTGTTAAAACTATTCAGTAACTCAGTGACGAAAAAAGAAAAAATTTGCGTAGTGCCAAGAATCGGAAAGAAAAGATCTCGAATGATTGTTTAGTGTGATAAAGGAAAAATAAGGGATAACACAACAACCAGCTAGTACATATGAGCCAAAAAATTTGAGAACATTATGTATGCTTGTCTAATACTACATAAGATGATGATTGAAGATGATGCTCGAGAAATATGTGAATACGATCCGAATGACGTTCATGAGAATGTTGAGGCGGTTGACAGAGCCACAACACTCAAATTTGTGGGTGCTACGCAGTGAACATGTGCATGGAAACCTATATGCGGATTTAATGGACTATATCTAGAATAACTTCTATGTCGATCCCATTGAAGACGAGTTGGTGTTCCTAGGTTTAAGCAAAATTTATTTTAGGATTTTAGTATGTAATTTTAGATGGTAATTTGTGTTTATTTTTTATGTGTATTTTTTTAAAAAATTTATGCAATTTTTAATTTTCTTATAAATATTTGTAATAATTATAAATAAAATACATTAATATTTAATAAATGAAAAGGGGAAGAAGGGGAACCACACCCCACTATTAGGGGAAATTGATGAGGTGGAGGGAGGGTGATATAGCACATATGTGGACATGGGAAGGCACCACACCTCCATAGTCTAACGTGTGGGTCAACGGCTTTATAAAAAGTTGATAATTGACGACTTTTATTCTCTTTCCAACACTTTAGTACCTTATTCAAGCCCCATTTAAGTCATTCCCTTCAATTTGATTGCTTTCATCTTTGTATTTTGTTCATTGTTACATTAATTTCATTGATTCATACAATGTCTTTCATGAAAGATTTTGATTACCTTAAAGTTCAGATGGAAGATATAGTATTGACCACAAACATTGGCTGTTGTTGAACGATAAATCTAGGGTAGACTATCAAAATCCAATATTTTGCACTAAACAAATTTCAATAAAATTAACACTACGAATTGAAAAAAAAGTAGGGAGGGGGACACTCCTCGCCCAGGAGAAGCTACACTAATGGCCAAGGCGAAGAGTGTCTCCCTCCCTACCCGAATCAGGTGTATAAAGGAGAGCTCTCTTCCCTAGAGGGACCAATCACTTTCGCTTTTAAGAAGTTAGATCGCAGACTAGGTCAAGGGAACATTGAGTTTTTTAAGGAAATCATGACACTTTCCGAATACAAACATGAAAATCTTATCTCTCTTGAGCGCTTTTGCAATGAGGGTGATGAGATGATTGACGAATACTAGTATGCTTCTCATGGGATCCTTGATTGATATCTAGACCATGCCACTACTCTCACTTAGATCCAGCACTTGAAGATATGTGTTGGGGCTGCACGTGGACTACTTTTCATACATGATCCTAAGGGGACACAACGCAGGGTTCTTCATTGTATGAAAAGTAGCCTAGGTGTAGCCCCAACGCATATCTGATTTTGGATTGAAGGAAATGAATCGACATAAAACATTTTTACATGTTATTGAAAACCTTAGAAAGGGGGTGGATTTTCGGTAGCCTTTGACGGAGAAGAGAGGTATTGATTTGAACTTGACACCTTATGAAAATGATTTGAAGTTGTGGAGTACAGGTAATTATTGAAAACCATATAATAATGCTTCAATTATTGTTCAATCTTGGAACAGAATTTAGTACAATCGATCAAGGTTCACTTATTATGTTGATGATGGTAGCTTCTGCAACTATTGAAAACATGGACCTTCTATGAGAAAAAAATAAAGTCGCACCACCCATATAAATACATTCGTGTCAAGGAAAATGACGAAACTCGCTTTCAAACGAATTATATTCACACCAAAAAAGTGCTCTAAACAATAACTAACTAGTTCTATACCCATCCGGTGGACGGGAATTTCATGTCATAAAGTATTTTTTTTCTTTGCATTCTAAAGAAAATTGAAAACCGTTAATGATGTGTCATAATCCGAGGTTAGCAAATCTTAACAGACATTTCTTCTTATTGCTTATAATGCCTAATGCCCTTGCAAGTTGGTCAAACTTTTGCTTATATCCTTTTGTCAAGGCGCGAACTTCATAAGCCCTCCTTAGCTCCTTAAATCGCCAATTGCTGCAAAATTGGAAACCATTAATGATGTGCAAGGGAGATATTAGGATAATAGGGACTACGTGTCTCTCTTCTGATTTACCATCTATATATAATAATAACATGACTATCCAGACGCGGGTTCATTTTTACTTGGCAACACGTAAAGTTAAGCACTCATGGAGACTAACAATAATTACATAAAAAGTTTTCTTTTTTAAATAAATCTTAGTGAGTTCATGTACCTGTACCTGTAACCTAGTACCACCCAGGTTCACGCGTGTTGGGAATGGGTGGCAGCGGTGTTCCACGGGGTTCCACGTGTGGTCACCGTGCCACTATGTAGCGCCACGTCTCCCCTAATGCTTTAAAGATATCAAAACAATAAACAAAATAAATTTAATGATAATAAGAACAATCGGCAATCATCATATCGAGATTAAACAATGTCCTTTTTAACACTACTTTTTAATAATTTATAGACTTCTTCTATTTGACTAACAAAAATTATATAAAAATGAAGACATAAAGATGGGGATAGCTAACGTATATCAATTACAAATGAAGACAAGAAGTTACCATCCGAGTTCTCTTTTGCACCATACATGCATTTTGCTACTTTTTTGACACTCAAATCTGCAGGGTACCAAAAGATATCAAAGTGACAATTAAATCATTTTTGGGATCAAGATTCTATGGAGTTACTAAAAACAACAAACCATGCATTTGCCCACAAAATCATACTTTCATATAAATAAAATAAAGTAAAAATTCATTAACGATTAATTAACCCTTTAATTTTGGTGGCTGCATTTCAAAATAGACAGTTTTTTCGCTATAAGGATGGTAATATATTTATATGTGAATCATTTATAATCAAACTTTCTCTGTGAGATGTGAGATGTTTAATCATTTAACTCAGTTTATCTCTATGATAACTTATTTAGATATATTTTCACTCGTTAAAAGTAATAAATTTAAGATTCAGCCAAACAAAGTTCATCTCATACCTGCGTTTTATGATGACCGATAACACCATCTGCAATTAAAACTGCAAAATCGCATAGCTTAAAAATCAAATAATGAATTTCGAGATAGATTAGTAGCCAAATTGCAATGAATAAGAGTCATAATGGCAAAACTAATTCTAGCTTATGTTAAGAATCCCTTGTATAGTGATGTATGTATGGCCTACACATGAATATGAGTCACCTGTTCAAAATTGTTATTGCACCTCAAGTCATAATTCCACATCACAATTCCTTTCTTCTCATATACCTATTTACAGAGAAAGTGAAAAGATAATTAAAATGTAGACGACAGCCATCTACACTTGCTAAAGTGAAAAGA
Organism: Helianthus annuus; assembly: GCF_002127325.2. Classification (NCBI taxonomy): domain Eukaryota; kingdom Viridiplantae; phylum Streptophyta; class Magnoliopsida; order Asterales; family Asteraceae; genus Helianthus; species Helianthus annuus. The sequence goes on from NC_035445.2 coordinate 134,254,945, forward strand.
TAATTACTGCACCTGGTCCTTTACCACCACTATCAGATAGTAATTTTTTTTTTGGAATGAGTTCTCCCATGACTCGAATTGCATTTAGGAAAAATAAAAAATAAAAACAAATAATTTTTCAGATATGCATAAAAACGGGTTAACGGATACGTCATCTGCATGGAGAAGGATTGCAAGAGAGACAACACTTGTATGAACACTTCTTGATTTATCTTTGATGGGAAATCGCTGCAAAACTGCACAAAAAAAACCTGCTAAGAAAGAATGTATTTCACATTAGCAGTTAAATCACTAATTGAAATGGTAAAACTTAAAAGAACCTGCACTCTACGAACTCCACTCCTAAATTTTAGTTTACATCTGTACGGGATATTGCAGCACTCCTAAATTTTACTCTACGAACTTGCAAATATGCATTCTAGTGGAGTTTCTAACATCAATCATTTCAAGAATCCATCCACAGCTGGTAAATGTTGTCTCTTGATGAGGACAATTAACTGTCGTATGACCTTCAAAATTCAAATAAGAAAAAAATAGAGACGTGTCTCCATTTCTGCCGGAGATCAGTTGATTTTTGGATTCAGTTTCACAATATTCATTAATTAATTTATGACCAATTAACTGATAAAAAAAATCAAAAGAAAAACAAAATACAGGTTATTTTAGCAGCGGATACATGGCTTCCACTACAAGAAAGGAACACCTTTAGCGGCGACAGGCCAAGTGTCGCCGCTATTGGTCGATCCGCGTCACTGAGTATGAAACCAAACCCCAGCCGTTGATCATTATCCTGATCTAACGGTTCGGGATTTAAAAGGCAATAGCGGCGACAATTTGTATCAGTCCTATACAGCGCCTTTTCTTCCCTCCTCCTTCGTTTTTCCCCCCAAACCTCTTCATTCTACCGCCGGAGAAACGCGTTTTTTGCCCAAATCGGTTAGAATAACTTTCTTTTTGTTAAATCTCCTCTCTATTTTGTTATATACATGTTATAGGCTTTATTTTTTTCTCGTTTTTGTGTATATTCGTGTTTATGGAAGAAAATTCGGATCACCACCATCTCTTCTCCGGTCACCACCTTCACTTCTCCAGCACCACCTCGTCTCCGGGGTCTTCGTCTCCTTGAAACTTGAAAAGGAAATAGCGGCGACAGCTGTCGCCGCTAAAGGTGTTCCATTCTTGTAGTGTTCATAGTGTAATCAATCAATGTATGCAACTTCCTGAAAACAGCTTGATGACTCACGAACCAAAAAGCACACATCATAATAAACTTCAAATTAACGGTAGAACAGAAAACAAAAAACACTAAATCAAGGGGAACAAAATAATATATAATAATGTTGGGCAAACATGGTTAAAAATAATTAATTTGAGTGTATGTATTGTTCAAAAATAAACAATACTTTTAACAAGAAACACATGATTAACAAGCACTGCATTCCAACGAACTATTATCTTCAACCACAATCTAATCAAACAAATCAAACTTTAAATCGTCGTCCATGGCCTCATTGTTGATCTCGCAAATGTTGTGCAAAACACAACATGCCCCTAAAACCACAGGCATATCTTGAAGCTTGAGTTCTATCCGTTTTTGTAAATATGCCCATCTCCCTTTTAATCTCATAAATGCATCTTTTGCTATCTGTTGAGCCTCACCAATTTGCGTATTAAATGAATGTTGATTCGGTGTTTGGTTTTGATGTGTGTATGGCACAAAAAGCCAGTCTAGTAAGGCGTAGGTGGAACTACCCACAATTGTTGTGTTTTTTGAATAACCACTATTGAATCTTTGGATAAGAGCAGATTTTTCCAAGATTTCCTTGTCGGACATTGAGCCAGGGTATCCGATGCACACATCTGTGAAGACTCCTCTAGAGTCGACCACGCCTTGCACCGTGGTCGAGTATGATGGTTTTTTATTTTGCTCGGTGTGATTTTTGTTAAAGTATGCAGTCGGGTAAGCTTTTGGTTCTATTATTGGGACGTGGGTGGTGTATACTGATCCAGAAATGTTGGGTATGCCTGTGATTGACCCGAATTCAGTTTTGATTTGTTCAAGACGTTGCTTATCGGGCCATTGGAGGAATTTGGGCATTAGGACTGTTCTAATCGCAGCACAGACTTCAAGGACCAGTTTGTGGCATGTAGATAAGCCTAGCCCAAAAATCTTCGATACAGTTCACAAATTAGCACCAGCTGCTAAACGATATAAGCAGACTGCGACCCGTTGACGAACAGGAATCGCTAGACGGAGAAGAGTGTGTTTTTTATTGAGAGTGTGATCCAACTCGTCACAGATCATATTAAACATTACCTTACTCATTCGGAAAACTTTTCTAAATTCCTCTTCTGGACATTCGTCACTATTGTAATGTTCCCAGATCTCCTTCGACCTTTCTATCACCCACAATCGCTTCACTCGCCTGTCATTGTCCTGGCTAGAACTTGCGTCTTCAACTGCCACTACCACCCCGCCATGGATATTCGGAGTCTGTAAATTCGCCATTTCTGAAACAAAATTCGAACCGATTATTTTAAAATCGAAGTCAAAACAAGAACTTTGTATGTCCTTTTTATTTAAGGTTTTCAATATTAACCCATTTGTGCTATCAGAAGTTTCACCTCAAGTAGTAATAACTTCATCACATATCTTCTACTCTTTTGTGGGATAGATAAATAACTTCCAATAAATATGTGTTACCTTCTGAATCATCAAATTCATCACTGGAGGGGGGTGGCTGAGAATAATCATCATCGGCCCGGTCTTTAAATCTATTATTCACCATATTATTATCATAAACATCTAAAATAGCAAATTGACAAAATAATAAAAATGAGAAATCAATGATAAGTTGGAGATTCATTATCCAACAGACCTTGATTCAAACTTGAGCATCAAGCTAGTGCTTTCTCCATGGCTGCTTTCAAGTATGCTTTCAAAAATCTCCTGTAGCATTTAAGAGCTTGTCTTAGACTTGATACATTGGAACATCATAAAAAGAAAAAGATATTGAAATAACCTGTTGTTCGAGTGAAAACTCAAGTTCTTTAACGATCTCAGCCATGGTGGGCCGCTCTTCCCGAACTTTTTTCACACATTGATAAGCAATCGCTGAAAATGATTCCAAAGATCCTGGATCCATTTGTTTTTTTAGATCAGAAAGAATAATCTCATCTAACCTCTTCTCATCGTAACATTGTCTCCACTTAGGCACTAAAATTTTAGTCTGCTCGTGATTAGAATACTCATAGCATAATCTCCCACATAATATTTCAAACAACACTACTCCAAAAGAGTACACGTCAGACTCTTTTGATAGGTAACCAAACTCCATGTACAACGGATCCCAATACCCGGGTGTGCCAACACCATGGGAGACCATATATGTGTGCGCTTGGTTAGCAGGGCCAACTTTTGACAATCCAAAATCGGAAACTTTAGCTGTCCAGTCGTCATCCAAAAGAATATTTGCGCTTTTGATGTCTCGATGAATAACTCTTTGTTGTGAGCCCTTAGGATCATGTAAGAACTGTAGCCCATGTGCAACCCCGACACTTATCTTCAAGCGTTGGGTCCAAGTGAGAGTACTAGCATCGGACAAATACCGATCGAGGCTTCCACGAGAAGCATACTCATACACGAGGATCATCTCATCGTCCTCGATGCAAAAGTGCATAAGGGTGACTAAATTTTTATGTTTGTGTTTGGAAAGCATCATGATTTCCTTCCAAAACTCTATGTTCCCCTGCCCTAGTCTTCGATCTAAATGCTTAAAAGCGAAGGTGATTTGTCCCTCCGGGGAAGACAGTTCTCCTTTATACACTTTCCCAAATCCGCCACAGCCGATCACCCTGGTGGGATCAAAGTTGTTGGTGGCTGATACTACATCTTTCATTTGAATTTTAAGGTGATCAAAATCTTTCATGAAAGACATGGTACCTTGAAACCTAATCAAAGCGGGCAAACAAGAAGATTTGACTGAGTTGATGATGGGCTGGACCACCAGAAGCTCTACCGTCAGGTCGTGTTTGAATGGAAATTTCCAATATCCAAAAATCGAAGAAACTAATACAAATACATCTAGTTCTTGAATGGAAATTTCCAATATGTAAAAATGAAGAAACTAATACAACTGGAAAGTAGAAAACTACAAAGATGGAAGCAATCAGTAGCTTAAACGAAGCTTGAACGAGCTACTAATTATTGATGTGTTCTAAAGAGAAATCAAAGTTGGTCAATTGCCAATAATTTCACACAGCCATGGGCCATCTGACCCACACGTTAACTCATCCTTTATAATAAACGACAAAAACTGGTTAGTGGCTTGGGGGCCGTGGGCCAGCTAATTCCATCTTTAATAATTTTTTTAATTAATTTCTTTTTTAAGTGATTGTCGCTCCCACTAAGTTTTTGAAATTAAATATTATGTGGCACTTCATCATAAAACATGTCAAACGATCATATATTTAAGTAAGATCATATATTATTTAAAAGATCATAAACTGTTAAAAGTATAGCATAATATTTCATCTCTCTATCATTTCAATGCTTTTTAATAATTTATTTATTGTGTTAATTAATATGTATTTTATTTTGTGTTCATTGTGAGGTACAAAATAAAACACAAATACAAGTTGTAATGGGTTGGATGCCCATTGGACTTGTAGCAGATATGATTATAGCTGGGTTGGGTTGAGGAATAAGAGGTGGAATGGAATGAATGATTACAAGGTAATGAAAAAAAAAAGAGTGTTTGGTTGGTCAATGGAATGGAATCACCCATTCCAAAGGCATTCTATTCCCTCAAAATCATTCATTCCACCCCGATGTTTTTTTTCATTTCATCCCCTCTTGCACCATTCATCAACAACACCACAACCCACCACCTTCGCCACAACCCACCACCACCCACCACCGCCGCCATCGCCGCCACCCGCCACCGCCTCACCCCAACAGCTACCGCCGCCGCCGCTACCGCGACCCACTCGCCAGCGTTATCACCCACAACTGCGACTAACCGCCAACGTCACTCGGTGCCGCCGCCCACCACCATCGTCGACGCCACCACCAACCACCGTCGCTGCCACTAACCGCCACCTTTGTTGCCACCCACCACCAACGGCCACCTTGCCGCCACCACCACTCATCGTCACCGACGCGCCGCCACTCGCTGCCACCACCACCACCCATCGTCGCCGCCGACACCCACCACCGCCACCTATAACCACCCACAATCATTATCACTGACCACCACCACCACTCACTGCTGATTTTATTACTCCGTTTTTCTTGCCTACTGAACAATACATAATAATAAGTCATTCCATTCACACATGGTAACCAAACAAGACATGGAATGGTAATGATCCATTGCATTCTCTCGTCCATTCCATTACCTCGTCCATTCCATTCTTTCGTTCATTCCATTACCCCATACCAAACAAACCCTTATAACTTCTAAGAATCATAAGTGAGAAGTTAGAATTTCTTACTTCTTAATTTCTCCTTCTTCAAGCCATTTCAAGCCATAAAAGTCCTTGTCAAAGAGTGTTTGAGATTCCTTTTAACTTCTAAGAATTCTAAGAAGTTAATAAGTCAAAAGCATGATCACACCCGTTTCTCTCTCTTCACATTTTAGGCGATTAGGGTTTCTATCATTGTAGATACACAGATTCATCTTGAATTTGTGTTTTGTTGGAGAGTGATTCTGTTAGTTGTTTGTGAGATTATCATATTGATAAGCTTTGCGGTTTGTTTAGAGAGTTTAGGTTGTGTCTAGTTCTTCTTAGATTGTGAAATGAGGGTTTAGAATATTCAAGTTTGGGTATTTGTGAGTTCTTGGATGATTTGATACTGTATCCATGTTTTGTAACATGGTATTAGATCAATAGATTGCTCTTGGGGTGAATTTTGTTGTTTGATTTGTTTTCGCTAGATAAATCTGTGCATATCTGTGAAGTCGTGGTAGTATTGTATATTTGTCGGCTTTAGATCTGCTACATCTGTGCTTATTAGAATTCGTCTGAATCTATGTGAAAGGAACCATTTCTTTAGGGTTTGTGGATTTTTTCGGATGGCTGAAGTTGTTCTTCCTTTTCTTGTTCTTGATACCTAAGTGAAGGTTATAAGACAAGTAGTTGGGGAAGTTAAACGCTTTGGTGAGATTGTTTCATATCTTTATGTTTACTCTTTCTGTCACACGATATTGTTGTGTCTAGGCATATATTGGTCGGGTTAGGGGGACCTGCAGTTGATTATCGGGAAATCTACACTCTGTTTACTGTGTGCATTTATCTGTTCTTGATGACCCATACACTGTTCTGTGTATTTATCTATTTTGATTGATCAAGGTGTTTTATCTGCTGGTTTATATTTTTTTAGTTTTGTAAGTGCCTAGATTTAGTAGGCTCGCACAATAATACCTGCGGAGGCACCCTTGAGTAACGAACCTATGTACGGGACCCTGTTACTAGTTTCGTCGTTGTGTTTAATTGGTTGTTGTTGATGAAAGGTGTTGTTTCTATTATGTTATGTACAATTTGTTCTTTGGTGTATTTGATTTTTTTTTTGTGAATTTGTTGATTGTGTTTGTTTGTTAACATGGTTAATGGTGTTGCTGGTACATCTGCTCCTCCTGAGACTTTGGTTAGTAAATTAGATGCCTGTTGTAGTTCCCGAAACCGGATCTCGAACAAGGTGAGTTCTTGTTTCGAATGGCGTAACAAGTGCGGAATCCTAGTTACGCCACAACTGAGCGAGAGAACGTAATAAATAACAAAGGTATAATGTTTAACGGTTTCGTGTATTCAATTGAGCAGAGTTTCGTTACAATTTACACACATATAAGCACTTTGATACTCTCTCTCTATCTCTCTCTACACACACACACTCTCTCTCTCTAGCTCATTCAAGATCTCTTTACAAGTGACACAGAAACGACTATTTATACTAACCAAGAAACATAACCAATCGACAATCAATAATTCCATTCGATAGTGACATGTCCAAATCGATATTGTCACTGTAGAATGGATACAAGCTTAATCGATAGTCCATGTATAATGTCTTGGAATCGGCAATCACTTATCATGTTCCAATCAACAGTGCTTCTTGTCGATTGGAGCTTCAAGCTTTCAGGCCATGTTGAATTATGTGTGCATCTTCTATCTAAGCCATCCAAGTCGTTCTCGTATTCTCGCCATTCTTGTCACTTGTATTCTTGTTCTCTGTGTCAGACGACGGAGGCACGTCTACTTCGGTCGCGAACCCAACCGAATCGAACTAGCGACATACACAAAAAGTTTATCAACAAACTCCCCATTGGATGTTGCTCGTGATGGTTTGTTCTTCACATTATCTGATCTTCAAAAGTTGTCATTGGTTACAATCAAGAAGTGCATCAATAAACTCCCCAAACTCCCCCTTGAATGTAGCTTATGAATCTTTGAACTTCAAAGCTTTAGATCCTCGTGATGTTGATGTGTGGTGAGCTGCAAATTAATCCTCTTAATCATTTGATTGCATGCATGTCATGCTGTCACTTCAACGGCTCGTCTTCAGAAACGTTCTCTTTGCCTTTAGCTTGCTTGAATGTCACATCTGCATACACAACAACGTTAAACGCGTATTGAGAAAAAGAGCTAGGTCTTTAACCAATCTTAGAGAGTTTTCAACCGAAAACCTCACTAAGAATTTATTTCAAACAATATTAACAGACGACACACATGAGACCAACTCTCATTCCACTACCAACCCACAACACTTTGAAAGTTTTTAAGGTTGTTCAGTTTTAGTCCTTTAACTTTCAAAACTTGTCAACTTCGACCATGATGAGGATGCAATTATTTTTCGGCTTTCAATCAGGTTTTAGGTGAATCAATTCGAGTTCCAACATTGGTCCATTAAAAAATAAGATAGAAATAAAATTTATTGGCTTTTATAAAGTTTATATTAAAATACATCTAAATTCTTTTTGGTATTTTTGAATTTTTCATATGTAAAGACGGAAAGCAGTAAATAAATATTTACAAACATTCTTTTTGGGAGTTTCGAGGGTAAGAGAATCATATCAGCGTACGGTCATGCCAAAACAAACTTGTTTAATTAGTTAGCATATTGATAAGCATCGTATAATAATTATCAGTATTGGAATGCAAATTTCATATCTGATTCAATGCTGTAATTGAAAGGTCGCGTGTTTATGGTGCTAAGGAAGATGTTGTTTCCATTTAAGATGTCGACGCCAATCAGTTATGTGAACAACCTGAACAAATTTTATTTGAGGTATTAAACACTCCAGCTAAAGGTAAAATCGCTATTTCGAATCGGTTTCGTTGGTTGTAAACAAGTTTTTCATTTTAGGGTTTCGTAATTGAGTCCCGTTTGTATAACTATCTATTTCAAGAAGACGTATATCACTATAATACACATTTATATATCCAATTCCGTGACAACCCTCACCAAAACAGGTATCCGTACAAATTAATTAATATTTAATTAATGCTTAATTACTGTGCTTGCTTACAATTGTGGTTAAACTACTTCTTGATTTCTGATACATATATATTCATGCATCATACTTTATTACTGTCACTCCAATTATCACACAAAACTATAGTGACAAACTTGATGCACAAAAGCACAGTTAGCACAATGGACGGATAACCCAGTAAACATGCTGACATAGCCAGCACTAGACAGACACTGTCTCTGAGGCCAGTATGAGCCGGGAATAGATTACTACACTAGTAGGGAGTGTAGGGGGGTGAGGATTGTAAAACTGCGTCACTAGGTGTTAGTTATAGTGACCGGATGCGCCTAAAACATGCTTTAACTACAAAATTCTGCACTTTATTACAAAATACAGCATTTAACTTAACTAGTAAAGTGCAAAAACTTGGTAAAATAATACTAACCACTTTCCAAAGTGTCGGGAATTTATTGTGTCACTAAAAGCACTTTAAAGCTTTACTTGACACTTTAACGGATCAATATCCAACCGAACAACCGGACTTTACCTGGAACATAAAAATATTGTCAATGACATTGTTTACACTTTTCTGAGCTAGTTAGGGACCCCGAACACCCTAACACCCTTTGTATTATACTACACACATAATACTCTAATTAACACCATTGGAACTTAACTAGATCTAACTATATCATCAAAATCCAACCATATACCCCCCCCCCTCTCAATTGACGGTCACCATGTGGTGACCCACACTCCACCATTTTGATTATTTTACTCAACCTTGCCTAATATCTAGTAAACACTTTGTATAATGGATAAAAGCACAAGATTGGATTATATATATGCATACTAGTTAACCATTATCTCACCTCAACACTTCACAAAATTGCTCTCTCTTTCCCCCTCTTGCTTGCTTACGGTCGAAACCATCAACCACCATCTCACCATCATTCAAATCTTGTTCAACCATTCCCTACATATACAAGTGTGCAAGGGATCATACAAGGAGGCTCGGTGCTTTCGGAAACTCAAGAACCTCTCTAGATTGCTATTATCCACCTTGTTTACGCCTTGATTCTTCCCTAGCCATGAGCTAGTAGTAAGTGCTTCTAGACATCCTCTTGTTCTTGTTTAAAGTGGTTAATAGGTGATTTAACGGTTAAAAATCAAGAACACACAAGATCAAAACTAAAAGTCTTGAATGTATGATGAACAAGTTGGTTAAAGAGTAACTAGTGGTGTAAATCTTGTAAATCTTGCTTTGTTGTGAATATTTGATGTAGTTTGATGCTAGTAGTGGGATGGATCATCATCTAACCATGCTAGATCATGTTCATGAAACATAAACTAGTAATATGTTAAGTGTAAAAGCTGTAAGATGATGAACCCTTCCACTCACAAAACATGAACTTGTGTAAAAGTGATTTTTCTTGTAAAATAGAGTTCTAAACTAGTAGATCTAAAGATCTACAAGTGGTTTTTCGGAAGAACCAAGTAAAAAGATGCAAGTCTTGTTCAAAACCCGGATCTAACATAAACTAAAGGCATTTCAGTGAATAAACAAGTGTGTAAACACTTGTATAACAAGAAGATATAACAAAGAAATATTTTCGTAAATTTTGACTAGAAGATGTTGAACTTCAAGTTCCATAAAAGATGAGTTTTTAAGGAACAAATTTCATTTTTAAAGATAACGAGATCCACTAAAAATGTTATAAAGTTACCACATATTTTTACACTACATTCAAGTTCATAAGTTTGCGATTTATACTTATTTTGACAAGTTTGATGTTTAATATTGTATATTGATGATTGGTGAATTGTTTGATTGAATTTGAAAAGAAAATGATACGCTAGTAAGCGTGGCCACCTCCAGTTACAGAGGAAACTCTGGCGAAATTTTTCCAGAAAATAACACTTAGAATATTTTTGTGACAAGTGTTTATAAATATATTTTTGACTTGATTTTCCAAACAAACTTCGCCATGATTTTTATTATAAAATAACCAAGTATTTGGAGGTGGATTTTCGTAAATAAAACTTGTTAAATATATGTCTAGAATATATATTTCATAGTAAAACGCTTGTGTGATGATATGATTATTTTGTGAACTAAATATATTATTTTTAGGATAAAAATAATATAACATGAGTACACTGAGAAGTTACGACTCCAAAATAATACTAACGCTATCACAAGTAAATATTTAAATTACACCGGTATTGTTATTACCACACGAATCTTAAAATGTAACATATGTATTTTCGGAAAGATACTCTTAAATGCGTATTTTGATAAAAGTATTATTTTGGAAATTGTATGAAATAAAATATAATATTTTTGGGAAAAATATGTATATTTTGGAGATAGAATATTCTAGACAAATGAATTAAAATATATTCTTTAAGTGAGACTTAAAAATATATTTTTGGAAATTATAAAAACGCACATGTATTAATACCCCCCCCCAATCCTTGGGAAGGAATATATTTACAAAATAATTAAGAAGTGTAAATACGAAATAGTTGTCTAACTATTTCCCAAAAACATTAAACCTTAAGTCAAGGCACGGTCGTCCGTCTAATAGAAGTTAGTACGTGTAGGTCATCACGCAGCAGGTTATTTTAGGACGGACTATTTCGAGACGCACTTCGGTGAGTTCATGTCCCCCTTGTCTCTTAACTTTTTTCGGTTTTTATACTTCGGGGGTGAAATACATGTTACAATGTTTACACGGATACTTTTATACATGGTATGGTTTGCGTAAGGAGGGTTACCACTTAGATCATGTGAGTGGGTAGGCGGAAACTAGAGGCCATTAATCCTCATTGTAGGACCGAGGGTCATTAGCGGTATATCTATCTGGGTGTAGCGAGCCCAACTCCAGGCCCAAGTGTACGGACCTCGGGGTGACTTTGAGCCCGACGCAAAAATCTGCTAGGTTTGAGTCTTCCTACTACACTTCACACATATCATTGGCCTTGCAAACCAATGGTGATCTCATTTTTCCTTATTTGCTGCATTCCAGGGATTTTCATACATACAAATGTATTACAAAGGTTTTACATACTCACTTTTACATGAACTCACTCAACATTTTTGTTGATTTTTCAACTTACATGTATTTCAGGGAATTAGGGATCTGGCGAGGTATGCTATGTCTTCATGTTGCGCAAGAGGAGTGATGTCATCCAAGTTTACGGGTTGTGACTTTTGCCTGGACGAGTCACAAGTCTTAAACTGTGTTTATTTCATGTTTGTGGTTGTGTCTTATGGACAAGATTTTTATTTTGTTGTGTAGTATTTTCGTTGCATGTGTCAACTTTAAAACAATATTGTGGTATTTTATTTTTAAAACGTGAAGTAATGGATGATTATCATGGTTTTACTATCATAAAGCTTGGTTGTGATTGAGCTATGGTATTAAGAAGTCACACCAAGTACACCCACGCTTCCGCAAAGCCAGGGTGTGACAGCTTGGTATCAGAGCTTGGATCATAGCGAACTAGGATTCCTTCTCGAGTCTAGACTATGATCACTAGGGCTCTCACGAAAACATTTTTACATTGCATACATTACGTCCAGATCCAGGATACAAAACATTTTTACAAACAAAAGTTTGAGCACTTCTTTCTTAAAATTTATGGTTTAGTCAGGGAGACTGAGAGAATTCATCGCTAAATGCTGGGAGGTTCAGTCGGGGAGACTGAGGGAGTTCAGCCCTAGAGGCTGGGAGGTTCAGTCGGGGAGACTGAGAGATTTCAGCCCTAAAGGCTGGGAAGGTTCAGTCATGTAGACTGAGGGGCCAATCTTTAAGATTAGGAAGGTTTTGGTTGGGGAGACCAGGGAGTTAGTCTGAGAGACTAGGAGGTTCAGTCTGAGAGACTGGCAGGATAGTCTGAGAGACTAGGAGGATCAGTCTGAGAGGCTAGGAGGGTAGTCTAGTGAGACTAGGAAGAAATGTTTGCTTGCTTATTGGTAACTAACGTGTTTATTTGATTATATGATTGATTTCTTGTGCATATGTGTGTTTGTGTTACAGACATCATGCCTTCTTCATCAGACACCGGAGTTTCAGACACTCTGGACCCTATGGCGATAGTATCAGATGACAGAGTTTCATCATAGCACGAGGTCTACACTTCCGATACTACCAGTACAGATGATGACGACTTCCAGCCCTTTGCGCTGCCTGACGTCGTAGCCGATCCTGCTGATGGCCATCTCGCTGGGGATTTACCACTCGCGATGATCGCTGCTCCTGTACCCCTTGCTGCTTATCCGGTTGTTGATGTGCCCATCGATATTGTTTCCGAAAATGACGTCGATTTGTTTGAGGAGGTCCCACTTGAGGATAACCTTGAGGGTGAGGTCCTTATTGTTGCTGATGATATCCTACTCATTGCTGATGCCCCTGCAGAGGAGGCTCCTGTTCATTCACCTGTTCCAGACTACTTTGAGTTTGTGGTGTCCGCACCTTCGCACACGCAGGGAGTGTAGCACCACTCACACGACTCCGACCCTGACATGGCGTCATCAGCTGCACCTGCTTCCGCACACAGCTTCGAGTTTGATCACGATATTGATGATGACCCTGTTTTTCCACCTGGTTTTGATCCTGACCAGGATATTGAGTTCATTCACTTAGACCAGCCCCTGGAGGATCCTGTAGCCCCTGTCGATCCTTTGTTTGCTGATCCAGCTGTCTTTGACATGGAGTTTGATGATCCGGAGCCTGCTGTGGCCCCTGAGCCAGACGTTGCTCCTGACCCCGCATTAGAGCATGACCCTATTCATGCCGATGCACCTGTTATTGCTCCTTTTATTGATATACCTGTTGACGATCATCCTGTTGTTGCTCCACCGTTGGAGGATGATCATGTTGCTGACATTCCTACTGATCCTATTGTTGCACCACTTCCTGATCCAGTGCCGGTGCTGTTCGACCGTGCACCATTTGCTACCCATGTTGATCCACGATACACTGACACCCGCAACGGGTGGATAGACGATGACGATGATTACCCACCTTTCGTGATACCAGTTACACCAGTTTCAGCCCCTGCTTCAGCTCCCATTGATGTTCCTTTACTTCCCACACACATCACAGATGCGCATCGCGCAGATCTTCCTGTTACATTTCATCAGGACATACCTCCACCGCGTCCTGGAGAGGGTTCATCTCGACAACCGTTTGGTCATACACCTTTCGTGTCAGGAGGAGACCAGTTTGTACCTCAGATTTCCCATCCTACTTTTGTTCCCACTGCTGCACCATCTTCTGCACCATTCTTCACACCATCTGGCGAGCCATTCCTATGGACTACGCCCCTGATCATGCCGCTGTCCGATCCATATCACCTGTATCATGTCGGGTACTCCACGGAGGACACCCTCACTTCTCTAATGGTACAGCAGGACGCATTGACGCGTCGTATTCAGGTTTTGGAGTCAGCTCCACGCCCACCTTGTCAGTGTCAGACCCCACCTGCAGCATCACATCCTCCTCGTCCACTGTCCCCCGATTCTGCCGTTCGCTTTTAGAATCCTAAGCAGCAGATATCATACTTGATGCGCTCTTATCACGCTATGGAGGAGGACTGGTTGCATATGTGACGTTTACTCTTTTCTCGTTTTCCCCTCCTCCACCGCCATCAGCTTAGGCCTTTTGATTCGACGCAGGTAGACTTTTGATGAGAGGACTGCGATTGTGCAGATTACACAGCTTTTTGGGAGACCGCATTTTGATGATTATGACTTTTGATGTTTTGTATATTGGTTGTTGTTATCACTGATTAGATAGTTTGGACTAGGGCGATGTGGCCCTTAGTCACTGATGATGTACGATACAGTTATGAACTTGTAAACCTTACATTGTGGTCTTGATTTATGATAGCGCAATCGCAATATTCTCATTATATGTGATGTTGGATTGATTGTTTATAACATGTGATGTTATGTGTTTGCTTTATTTGTAACATGAGATGTTATGTGTTTGACAAATGGTATATGTATGATTTACTTACTATGACCTGACCAACGTGAACACATCTTTTAGAAGATGCCACCGAGACGCGAGACACATATGCCTGCCAACGAGGCAAAACTTCAAGGGATCATTGCTGCCGCCATAGCGTAGTATGCAGCCTCACAAGGAGGAACCTGCGGGAGTAATTCGAACAACAACGACAATAACAATCCACCTCATGGGTGCACCTACAAGCAGTTCCTTGACAGCAAGCCCGTGAACTTTGACGGCACTGGAGGTGCTGTTGTTGTTGTAAGATGGGCAGAAAAGACTGAGTCTGTTCTGTCACACCCTGGCTTTTGCGGAAGCGTGGGTTTATTTGGTGTGACTTCTTAATACCATAGCAACAATCACAACATGCTATATGATAAGAACATAAGATATTCATCCATTAAAATAGTTAAAATGCATAACATATTGTCTTAAAACATTAACCACAAAATGCGTTACAAAACATTTCTTGTTAAACGAGTTCGTAGGACTCAACGGAAGACTAATCGACAAAACAAGGATAAGAGACATGCAACTTGTCCAGGAAGGAGTTGCACTTCCCAAACCCTACAACTTTGGATGACATCCTTATTAAGTACGCAGCTTTGCCTAATCATGCAACACTTGCCAGATCCAACTTAATTCCCTGAAATACATGTAGTTTAAAAAGTCAACAAAAGTTGAGCGAGTTCATGTGTAAGTCTGTGTATATAAACCGTTTTAATATGCCAGTAAATAAAAATAGTCCCTGGTATGTAGCTATAAGGAAAAATGATCACCATTGGGTTGCAAATCCAATAGTATATGTGAATGATGCAGGAAGACTCAAACCTAGCAAATTTGTCTCCGGTATGAAGACATGGTCACCACTATGGGCCCCCGGCCTCATGGGTGTGGGCTCGCTACACCCAAATAGATCTATCACTCATGTCCCGTGGTCCTACGATGAGGATTAATGGCCTTAAGTGTCATGCCCACCACTCACTTGATCGTGTAATAAAAACCCTCCTTAAGCTAACAATACCATATATAAAATGTCTGAAATAAATTGTAAACATGTATTCCACCCCCGAAGTATAAAACCGAAAACAGTAAAGGAATAGGGGGTCATGAACTCACCGTAGTGCGTCTTGACTCGAATCTTAACTCTTTCCGCTACACGACAACCTACAACCTACAACGTACTAATGTCTATTAGACGAACGGGCCGTGCCTTGGCTTAGAGTTTAGTGTTTTGATTTGCGTTTCTTAGGGATTATTTTGTTAGAACAATAATAATTATTTTAACTTAACTATCGTTCTTAGAAAAATAGTTAGACAACTATTTCGTATCTATTTTTCTCGAATATTTTATTAAGTGTTCGGATTCTCGGAAAATTTCGGCAGAGTCTCCTCTGTAAATAGAGGTGTCCATGCTTAATTAGCATATCATTTTCTTTTACATATATCCAATAGTTCATTTTTAATAACCAAACCGACATACCGACATACAAAACGTTACTTACTTTATTTCAGCTTTATTACTCGAAACCGGACTATTTTCAAGGATTTTTCTAAAATAGTTATCCTTTTCCAAAAATTCTCAAATTTTTTTACAGAAGGTTCTATATGTTCCAAAATTTATTATGTAAAAATATCAGAGTCCAGTTCGTTACCTATATTTTATAGAAAATCATTTTCTCGACTGCAATCAGGTTTGTTACTTTCTGATTGCAGTTTACGGAAATATTCACTAAAAATTAACCGTAAGTCTGTTTGTCGAAATTCCAGTTGGGGGGTCATCCTGACAACGGTGACCAACTACTGTAAAAATTCCATGAGTCGATTTTACTCGGGTTTCAAGTTATGACTCCGAATATGACACACTTTTTCTGCAGTAAAAATGCAGCTTGAGCTGCTATTCAAAAACAGTCCCTTAAAAATAGTAAACGGTTTTCAAAAATTACGATTCCGGTGCCATTTGTTTAGTTATTCCAAAATACACATTTTAGGCTTCAGAAAATTAGTTTTTCGATTTAAAATGATCCCGTTACAGCCTGTTGAAGTTGGCTGGAAATTCAACTCAGCAAGTTGTTTACATTTTAGAAGTGACTAAAAACGCCTAAACAAAGACCCTAACCATGGTTTATTGATGAATAAATGTTCAAACTTCAATTATGATTTAACCAACCCTAAACCATTTAGATTTCAACTTCATACAACCCTTTTATCTTTGGCTTTCATGCAGAATTTCAAGTTCAACATTTTAGTGTTTTAGCTTTTGTGTGTCACGAACATTTAAACAAAACATAACAAGAACAAGATGGAACAAGGGTGTGAAGGGACTTACTACTAGCACAAGGCTAGGGTAGTAATATTAGGGCAAAGATGATGAAGATGGTGGTGCTAGAGACTTGAACAAAGCTTCTTTGTGAATCCTTCAACTTGTAACTACTTTGAATGTTCTTCAAGCTTGGAAAGGGACTTGTATGAAGAAGATTAAGGTGAGTAAGTAATGGTGGTGGTGATTTTCGGTTATGGAGAGAGGGGGGGGTGAGCCGAAAATAAGAGGGAAGGAGGAGGAAGGTTGAGTGAAGAGTTTGATAGTGATGATGATTTTCACCTTGGAAACATGCATTCGAGAACCTAGGGTAATCATACAATAATTCTTGGCCAATAGAACAAAGATTCCCTTTACACACAATCTAAACAAAATATTTTTTAAATAATTATGGCAGATTTTCGGTTGGGGGGGCGGGGGTAAAGTGAAAGTTTTTGTTAACTAATAGGTATTAAGTTAGAAGGATAAGGGTATTTCCAAGTATAGTGGGTGTATGTTATGTTTACATGGTGTATGGGGATTTTTGTGACCATAAATAATTAAAAATGATAAAATAATATTTCTGACAATATTTTCGTGTCTCGGGTAATGTCTGGTTGTTCGGTTTCGTATCGTTCCGTTAAAGCGTTTAATTGTATCGTATAGCGTCTTTTGTGCATCTTTTTGTAACGAAATTAATTCCAACACTTAGGAAAGTGTCCAGGACCATTTAGTCAATACTCTGTATAATATGAGTGTGTTAAAAGCTGAATTGTTACTAAAAATGCAGAATTCTGTAATTAAATTGCGTTTTAGGCACTTTCCGGCACTCAAACTATCACCTAGTGACATAGTCTTTTGGTCCTCACTTCCCTACACTCCATACTGGTGTAGTGTTTTATCCCTGGCCCATACTGGCCTAAAAATAGTGTCTGTCTACGTGCTGGCATTGTCAGCATGCGTCTGAGTTATCTGCTCACTGTGCTAACTGTGCTTTGTGCATCAGGTTTGTCACTAAGAGTCTGTATGAAATAAATAGAGTGACTGTATGTAAAGAATGCACATGTATGTATATGACATAAATCAGTAAGTAGTTTAGGGCGTCAGATGTAATCAAGCACAGTCATTAAGCACATAATTTGGGTTAATTAATTTGTACAGTACCTGTAACTATGCGGGTTGTCACATTCTCCCCCTGTTAATAAAATTTCGTCCCGAAATTTTAAGTTCTACTTCTAGTAGCAGGGGTCTTGGGGAATAAATGTGGGTACTTGGCCTTCATACGATCCTCACGTTCCCACGTGAACTCTGGGCCGTGTCGTGCATTCCACCGGACTTTGACGAGTTTAACACTACTCCGGCGTGTCTTACTAACTTTCCAATCCAAAACTTCAACCGGTTCCTCAACAAAGTGGAAGGTGTCTTCGATATGAACCTCGTCAGCCGGAATGATAACTGTCTCCTGAGTTGGACTCTTTTTCAGGTTCGATACGTGGAATGTATCATGAACGCCATTAAGTTCCGCAGGTAAGTCCAATTTGTATGCTACAAACCCAATCCTTTGCAGAATTCTGAAAGGACCAATGTAACGTGGATTCAACTTCCCACGCTTTCCAAAGCATGCCACATCCTTCCAGGGTGAAACCTTTAACAAAACCATATCCCCAACTTGAAACTCTAAAGGTTTCCTCCTTTGGTTTGCATAGCTTTTCTGTCTGTCGCGAGCCGCCTCGATGCGTTTTCGAATCTGCGAAATCTTGTCTGTCGTCTCTTATATGATTTCGGGGCCAACAAGCTGCCTATCACCCCCATCAGCCCAGCATAGCGGCGATCGACACTTGCGTCCATAAAGAGCTTCAAATGGTGCTGCTCCGATGCTTGTGTGGTAGCTGTTGTTGTACGAAAATTCGACCAATGGCAAGTGATTGTCCTAGCTACCACCCAGGTCCATTACGCATGCTCTCAGCATATCTTCCAATGTTTGAATTGTTCATTCACTCTGCCATCCGTTTGTGGGTGAAACGTTGTACTTAGGTTTAACTGAGAACCAAATGCTTCCTGGAAGGACTGCCAAATCCTTGATACGAAGCGTCCATCTCTATCAGAGATAATCGAGAGAGGCACTCCATGACGTGCAACAATCTCCCTCATGTATATTTCAGCGAGTTTACTTGTGTTGTCCTTCTCCTTGATCGGCAGGAAGTGCGCAGACTTTGTCAGACGGTCTACTATTACCCAGATTGTATCATGACCCTTGGGCGTCCTTGGCAATTTTGTGATGAAGTCCATGGAAATTTGTTCTCATTTCCATTTGGGTATTTCAGGTTGCTGTAGAAGACCTGAGGGTTTTTGGTATTCAACCTTTACCTTGGCGCAAGTTAAACACCTACTAACATATACTGCGACATCGCCTTTCATCCTGGGCCACCAATAGAAATCCTTAAGATCTTGGTACATTTTATCAGCTCCTGGATGGATCGAGTACTGTGACTTGTGAGCCTCATCGAATATGACCTTTCTCAATCCTCCAAACAGAGGAACCCAAATTCGCCTCATAAAACACAAGGTTCCTTCCTTGTTTGGTACCAACTGCTTCTCCATTCCACGGAGATACTCATCCTCAATATTCCTTTCTTTCAAGGCCTCTCTTTGCGCGGCACGAATGCGCAACGAGAGGTCTGTTTGGATAATCATTTCCAAAGCCCTAACCCTTATGGGCTTAATCCTTTCTTTTCGACTTAGGGCGTCAGCAACTACATTCGCCTTTCTTGGGTGATACTTGATTTCGCAGTCGTAGTCGTTCAACAACTTAACCCAGCGTCTCTTTCTCATATTGAGTTCCTTTTGATCGAAGATGTGCTATAGACTCTTGTGATCAGTGAAAATTGTACATCTTGTTCCATATAGATAGTGTCGCCAGATCTTCAATGCGAACACTACAGCGCCTAACTCCAAGTCATGCGTGGTATAGTTTTTCTCGTGAACTTTCAGCTGGCGTGAGGCATAGGCTATGACCTTCTGTCGCTGCATCAATACGCAGCCTAAACCCTGACGCGAGGCGTCACAATATACCATGAAGTCGTCAGTGCCTTCGGGTAGAGCTAAAATTGGTGCGTCACAAAGCTTGTTCTTCAACAACTGAAACGCTTCTTCTTGTTTGTCGCTCCAATCAAACTTCTTGTCTTTCTGAGTAAGTGCGGTGAGAGGTTGAGCGATTTTTGAAAAATCCTCAATGAATCTGCGATAATACCCAGCCAAACCTAAGAATTGCCGAATCTCGGTTGGCGTTTTCGGTGACTCCCAATTCTTGATCGCCTCGATCTTGGTGGGAACCACATGGATTCCATTTCCATTAACCACATGTCCAAGAAACTGGACTTCGCGTAACCAAAACTCACATTTCGAGAACTTAGCGTACAACTTCTCCTTTTTAAGCAGCTCTAGAATAGCTCTCAAGTGTTGCTCGTGTTCTTCCTTCGTCTTTGAGAAGATCAAAATATCGTCAATGAATACGATTACGAACTTGTCGAGGTACGGCTTGCAGACTCTATTCATCAAGTCCATGAAAACTGCTGGAGTGTTGGTTAGCCCAAATGGCATAACCAGAAACTCGTAATGTCCATATCGAGTTCTAAAGGCAGTCTTGGGAATACTTTCCTCTTGTATTCTCAGCTGGTGATAACCTGATCTTAGATCGATCTTTGAGTAAAAACTCGAACTTTGTAGTTGATCGAACAGGTCATCGATCCTTGGCAGAGGATATCTATTCTTGATAGTCAACTTGTTGAGCTCGCGGTAGTCTATACACATACGAAAGCTACCATCCTTCTTCTTAACGAACAAAACTGGAGCTCCCCAAGGTGAGAAGCTTGGTCTGATGAATCCTTTATCCAATAGCACTTGGAGTTACGTTGACAACTCCTGCATCTCCGAAGGTGCAAGTCGGTAAGGTGCCTTAGCCACAGGCGCGGCGCCTGGAACTAAGTCAATGTGGAATTCGACTTGTCCTGGAGGCGGCAATCCTGGCAAGTCTTCTGGAAAGACTTCAGGATATTCCCTTACGACAGGAATGTCTTCGATTTTTGGCTCAGTGGCTTCCTTATCAACGATATGTTCCAAGAAGGCAACACATCCTTTCTTCAAACACTTCCTAGCTTTCAAGCAGCTAATGATCCTCAATGGCATATCGCACTTCTCTCCATGAACTACAATCGTCTCTCCATCGGCCATTGGGATACGGATGGTCTTCTCGTGACAAACCACCTCGGCTTTGTTGCTAGACAGCCAATCCATCCCTATTACTACGTCGAAGCTCCCCAACTCGACTGGCAGTAGGTCTAGCGTAAATTTGTGTCCTCCCAATTCTATCATGCATCCCCTGATTACTTCACCTGTTTCAACTAGTTTCCCATTCGCCAATTCAATCGAGTACGAAATGTCTAACTTACTAGCAGCTAACCCAAGCATATTCTTAAATTCTAACGATACGAAACTATAATCGGCACCAGTATCAAAAAGAACAGATGCATAGCGTTGATTTATAGGGAACGTACCAGTGACAACATTGGGATCTTGGCGTGCTTCCCTTTTGAAGTGCCCAACGTCCCCGCAGTTGAAGCATCCTGGCCCTCGGTCATTCCCATTACCATTTCCGCCACGATTTCCGTTTGTCCCCCGGTTACCAGCTTGATTCAGGGCATTTCCACGATTCCCGTTTCCCCCATTATTTCCTTGCGGCCTGTCTCCATTACCGCGTTTGTTGTTATTGTAACCCCTTTGGCCACCTTGGCCTGATCCAACCCAACATGTCTCCTTTGAATGGCCTGTCTTCCCGCAAGATTCGCATTTCCTGAGTCGGCACGGGCCGGGATGATGGAACTGACATGTACCACACTTGGGCAGAGTGCCCATGTAACCCTTTCCCCTATTTTCATCACCAGTCTTGGCCCTGGTTGGTGGGTTTGGTTCACTTCTCTTGCTACCACTGCTGGTTCCTTGCTTGAAGTTGGAAAACTTGTTTTTGTTTTCCCCCGACGACTCCACATGAGTCTCTTTCTCCCTCTGATCATCCTTTGAAAACTTGTTTAGGCTGATGGCTTCTTCAGTCAGTGAGATGCTCAAGTCGATGGCTTCAGTAATGGTTGCCGGTTTAGACGTTGTGACCATGCTCATAACCTGAGGTGCTAACCCCCAGATGAAACGTTCCACGCGCTTGAATTCGGGCGTGACCATGTACGGCACCACATGGGACAGATCATGAAACCTTTGAACATACTCGGCGATTTTTGGACCTTCCATCCTTAGGTTCCAAAATTCGGTTTCCAATCTCTGAATCTCGGCCCTGGAGCAATACTTCTTGCGCATCAGCTCTTTCAATTCAGCCCAAGTCATGGCGTACGCTGCAGCCTCTCCTAGTGTTTGAACTTGGAGATTCCACCATGATAGGGCACCATCAGTAAAAAGCCCAGTGATGTACGTAACTTGTTGTCCCGGTGCACATTTGCTCATTCTTATTGTTGTCTCCGTCTTTTTAGTCCAACGAGTAAAAGCTACGGCACCTCCAGTGCCATCAAAGTTTTGCAGCTTGCAATCTAAGAATTGCTTGAAAGTACACCCTGTACAAGCAATGTCATTTATAGGAATTATTAGCAGTCGCACAAGAATCGTCCAAATATAGTGTAATGTGTCTCCTATGACTGATCATTACCATTCGGAGGATTGTTGTTGTTGTTCGAGACGTTTCCGCTTGAGTCTCCTTGAGAAGCAGCATATTGCGCAATTGCGGCAGCGATGATTCCTTGCAGTTCTGCCTGGTTAGTCGGCATGCGTGCGTCGCATCGAGGAGGCATTTTCTAGAGGATGTTCCATATTGGTCAGGTCATAGTAAGTATAATAATCATACGTATACATAGTAACATTCATCGCTCACATAACATCTCATGTCATAATCATAACAAATAATCAACAATGCATGGAATTAAAAGCTCGTGATTTAAGTTTCATAAACAAACAACCAATACAGTTTCGCAATTTCACCATATGTCAAAATATACTAAGGGCTACATCACCCTTGTCTGAGTACAATAACAAATAAATCAAAAACCAAAATCGTGGTCTCAAAAAGGTCTTCATAATCATGGCTTGAGCGCTGCCTTCTCACTAAGAGTAGCCTGTCTGTAGAAGATCTGGAATCCATGTTGCCCCGAGTATCCCTAAGCTGACGATGGAGGAGGAGGTAGAAAACGAGAGAAAATCAATCGGCGAAACTGCACCAAGTCCTCCTCAAGTGCATAGGCAAAACGCAACACGAATGCAACCTGTCGATCGAGAGGGAGGAAATGAACGCCTGAATCTTGAGATGATGGAAAAGAAGTGTGAGATGCTGAAAACAGAGTCTGACAGGGGCAGTGAGGATGTGGAGCTCTCTCCAACCACTGGACACATCGTCTCAAGGCGTCCTGCTATAGCTGCAGTGACGTGAGCGTGTCCTCTACAGAGTATCCGACATGGAATGGATGATAAGGGTCGGATACAGGCATGACATGGGGTGCTGACCATAGGAATGGTTCATCCATCGGGGCTGAAACCATAAGTGTAGTGTGTGGGGTAGATGCAAACTGTGAAGTGGTATGGGGAAACTGGGTCACGAAAGGTGCAGAAGATGACACGGTTGGAACAAAATCTGGATAAGGGACCTGTGGTAAGAACTGACTATCCCCTGGCATGAATGGGGTGTGGCCGAAGGGCTGACTCGTCGATCCCTCCCCAGGTTGGGGCGGAGGAATGTCCTGAAGGAAAGTGATAGGAAGGTCAGTACCATGGGTACAAGATGTAGACGGAGGAAACAAGGGAGCATCGAGTGGTACAACGATGGGTGTGGGAGGGGGAGTGACTAGGACTACATACGGAGGGTAGTCATCCTCCTCAATCCACCCATTGCTGGAGTTAGCGTATCTCGGGTCAATGTGGGTAGCAAACGGTGCAAGGTCATCAAAAATCGCCATGGGATCGGGTATGGGTGCTACATCTAGGATCTCAACGGCTGGTGGTGCAACAACGGGTGCATCAATGACAGGAACAGGGTCAATGGCAAGAACGGGCTCGGAAATGACTGGAGCGGGCTGATAATCCGCAAGCATGGCAGGAGTCGAATCATCTGGAAGAACAGGAGCCTCAGCGGGCTGCTCCAACTCCATCTCCTCATCAGCGTCCATGCGAGGAATGTAATCGAATCCCAACGGTGGGATGTTAGAAGCTATCGACTCAAAGGAACCTGAAGCGGACGAATCTGACTGAACCTCCATGTCAGGAAGCTCGATCATGGGAACAATAGGATCAACAACTGGGATATCAACAAGCTGAACACCGCCCTCCATCGGGGCCCCACCATCCTGGTCTCCCTCCGGGGGACCCTCGATGAGCAGGTCGATGTCACCCTCGGGTATCGCGTGGAGAGGTTGTTCCTCAAAGGGAACTGCAGCAAACGGGAGAGGGGCGGGAATTGGAACAAGGGGTAGATCCTCTCCTGGTGGGCCATCAGCTAAGGGTACATCATCTCCGAAGATCAGTAGGGCAAAAGGCTGAAAGTCGTCTTCATCGGGGCTCGTGGTGTCTGAGGTGTAAACTCCCGAGTCGGTGGCCATCTCGTCATCAGAAGTGAAGGCCATCGGGTTACTCACATTGGATACTCCACTACCAGATGATGCCATGGTGTCTGTAACACAACCACAACATATGCACACAAATCAGGTAAGCATGCAAAAAAATAACAATAAAATCATGTATACATCCCTGGCCTCTAAGACCAACCTCCCAGTCTCTAAAACTCAAATTTTCCCCAGACTCTAAGGCTATACTTCCCCAATCTCTAAGGCTGAACCCCTCAGTCTCTAAGACTGAAACTTCCCTCAGTCTCTAAGACTCAAATTTCCCCCAGCCTCTAAGGCTAAACTTCCCCAATCTCTAAGATTGGACCCCTCAGTCTCTAAGACTGAAACCTCCCGCAGTCTCTAAGACTGATACAAAAATTTTTTTGTAAAGTGTATTTGTGCCCTTTTGTTTGTAAAAATGTTTGTGCCCTGGATCTGGACTTTTAGTGTATGCAAATGTAAAAACGTTTGAAAACATTTTCGTGAGAGCCCTAGTGATCATAGTCTAGACTCGAGAAGGAATCCTAGTTCGCTATGATCGAGGCTCTAATACCAAGCTGTCACACCCTGGCTTTTGAGGAAGCGTGGGTTTATTTGGTGTGACTTCTTAATACCATAGCAACAATCACAACATGCTATATGATAAAAACACAAGATATTCATCCATTAAAATAGTTAAAATGCATAACATATTGTCTTAAAACATTAACAACAAAATGCGTTACAAAAAATTTCTTGTTTAAAACGAGTTCGTAGGACTCAACGGAAGACTAATCGACAAAACAAGGATAAGAGACATGCAACTTGTCCAGGAAGGAGTTGCACTTCCCAAACCCTACAACTTTGGATGACATCCTTATTAAGTTTGCCAGATCCAACTTAATTCCCTGAAATACATATAGTTTAAAAAGTCAACAAAAGTTGAGCAAGTTCATGTGTAAGTCTGTGTATATAAAACCGTTTTAATATGTCTGTAAATAAAAATAGTCCCTGGTATGTAGCAATAAGGAAAAATGATCACCATTGGGTTGCAAATCCAATAGTATATGTGAATGATGCAGGAAGACTCAAACCTAGCAAATTTGTCTCCGGTATGAAGACATAGTCACCACTATGGGCCCCCGGCCTCATGGGTGTGGACTCGCTACACCCAAATAGATCTATCACTCATGTCCCGTGGTCCTACGATGAGGATTAATGACCTTAAGTGTCATGCCCACCACTCACTTGATCGTGTAATAAAAACCCTCCTTAAGCTAACAATACCATATATAAAATGTCTTAAATAAATTGTAAACATGTATTCCACCCCCGAAGTATAAAACCGAAAACAGTAAAGGAATAGGAGGTCATGAACTCACCGTAGTGCGTCTTGACTCGAATCTTAACTCTTTCCGCTACACGACAACCTACAACCTACAACGTACTAATGTCTATTAGACGAACGGGCCGTGCCTTGGCTTAGAGTTTAGTGTTTTGATTTGCGTTACATAGGGATTATTTTGTTAGAACAATAATAATTATTTTAACTTAACTATCGTTCTTAGAAAAATAGTTAGACAACTATTTCGTATCTATTTTTCTCGAATATTTTATTAAGTGTTCGGATTCTCGGAAAATTTCGGCAGAGTCTCCTCTGTAAATAGAGGTGTCCATGCTTAATTAGCATATCATTTTCTTTTACATATATCCAATAGTTCATTTTTAATAACCAAACCGACATATCGACATACAAAACGTTACTTACTTTATTTCAGCTTTATTACTCGAAACCGAACTGTTTTCGAGGATTTTTCTAAAATAGTTATCCTTTTCCAAAAAATCTCAATTTTTTTTACAGAAGGTTCTATATTATCCAAAATTTATTATATAAAAATATCAGAGTCCAGTTCGGTACCTATATTTTATAGAAAATCATTTTCTCGACTGCAATCAGGTTTGTTACTTTCTGATTGCAGTCTACGGAAATATTCACTAAAAATTAACCATAAGTCCGTTTGACGAAATTCCAGTTGGAGGGTCATCCTGACAACAGTGACCAACTACTGTAAAAATTCCATGTGTCGATTTTACTTGGGTTTGAAGTTATGACTCCGAATATGACACACTTTTTCTGCAATAAAAATGCAGCTTGAGCTGCTGTCCAAAAACAGTACCTTAAAAATAGTAAACCATTTCGAAAAATTACGATTCCAGTGCCATTTGTTTAGTTATTCCAAAATACACATTTTAGGCTTCATAAAATCTGTTTTTCGATTTTAAAATGATCCCGTTACAGCCTGTTGAAGTTGGCTGGAAATTCAACTCAGCAAGTTGTTTACATTGTAGAAGTGACTAAAAACGCCTAAACAAAGACCCTAACCATGGTTAATTGATGAATAAATGTTCAAACTTCAATCATGCTTTAACCAACCCTAAACCATCCAGATTTCAACTTCATGCAACCCTTTCATCTTTGGTTTTTATGCAGAATTTCAAGTTCAACATTTTAGTGTTTTAGCTTTTGTGTGTCACGAACATTTAAACAAAACATAACAAGAACAAGATGGAACAAGGGTGTGAAGGGACTTACTACTAGCACAAGGCTAGGGTAGTAATCTTAGGGCAGAGATGATGAAGATGGTGGTGCTAGAGACTTGAACAAAGCTTCTTTGTGAATCCTTCAACTTGTAACTACTTTGAATATTCTTCAAGCTTGGAGAGGGATTTGTATGAAGAAGATTAAGGTATGTAAGTAATGGTGGTGGTGATTTTCGGTTATGGAGAGAGAGGGGGGGTGAGCCGAAAATAAGAGGGAAGGAGGAGGAAGGTTGAGTGATGATGATTTTCACCTTGTAAACATGCATTCTAGAACCTAGGGTAATCATACAATAATTCTTGGCCAATAGAACAAAGATTCCCTTTACACACAATCTAAACAAAATAATCTTTAAATAATTATGGCAGATTTTCGGTTGGGGGGGGTGGTAAAGTGAAAGTTTATGTTAACTAATAGGTATTAAGTTAGAAGGTTAGGGTATTTCCAAGTATAGTGGGTGTATGTCATGTTTACATGGTGTATGGGGATTTTTGTGACCATAAATAATTAAAAATGATAACATAATATTTCTGACAATATTTCCGTGTCTCGGGTAATGTCTGGTTGTTTGGTTTCGTATCGTTCCGGTAAAGCTTTTAATTGTACCGTATAACGTCTTTTGTGCATCTTTTTGTAACGAAATTAATTCCAACACTTAGGAAAGTGTCCAGGACCATTTAGTCAATACTCTATATAATATGAGTGTGTTAAAAGCTGAATTGTTACTAAAAATGCGGAATTATGTAATTAAATTGCGTTTTAGGCACTTTCCGGCACTCAAACTATCACCTAGTGACATAGTCTTATGGTCCTCACTTCCCTACACTCCATACTGGTGTAGTGTTTTATCCCTGGCCCATACTGGCCTAAAAATAGTGTCTGTCTAGGTGCTGGCATTGTCAGCATGCGTCTAAGTTATCTGCTCACTGTGCTAACTGTGCTTTGTGCATCAGGTTTGTCACTAAGAGTCTGTATGAAATAAATAGAGTGATTGTATGTAAAGAATGCACATGTATGTATATGACATAAATCAGTAAGCAGTTTAGGGCGTCAGATGTAATCAAGCACAGTCATTAAGCACATAATTTGGGTTAATTAATTTGTACAGTACCTGTAATTATGCGGGTTGTCACATGTTCTTCGAATGAGCAAATGTGCTCCCGAACGACAAGTGACCTACATTTCTGGGCTATTTCTGGATGGAGCCCTATCCTGGTGGAACTTACAAGTGCAAACTCTTGGTGAAGCCGTTGCTTATGCGATGACATGGAACGAGCTAAAAGAGCTCATGCGAAGGAAGTACTGCTCACGTGCGGAGATTCAGAAGCTGGAAACTGAATTCTGACACTTGAAAATGGAAGGTCCCAAAATTGCGGAGTATGTTCAAAGGTTCCACGATTTGTCTCATGTGGTGCCTTATATGGTTACACCGGAATTCAAACGCATCAAGCACTTTATTTGGGGTTTAGCTCCTCAGATCATGAGTATGGTCACTACTTCCAAGCCAGCGACAATCACAGAGGCCATCGATCTGAGTGTGGCTCTCACTGAGGAGGTCATCCGTTTGAACAAGTTTGCGAATGTTGAGCAGAAGAAGAAAGAGACTTACGTAGAGTCATCTGGCGAGAATAAAAGGAAGTTCTCAAACTTCAAGCAGGGTACAAGCAGTGTTGGCAAGAAAGGAGAATCAAGCACACCGGTCCAAGCTGCAACCGGTGTTGAGAAGAGAGGGAAGGGTTATATGGGTACACAGCCCAAGTGTAACACCTGCCAGTGTCATCATTCTGGCCGGTGTGGGCCAAAATATGTGAAGCTTGAGGGAAAGTTGGCCACTTGAAGGATACTTGCTGGGTTAATGCTGGCCGGGGAGGCCAAGGCGGTTTTGGTAATAGGAACAACAATCGTGGTGGTAATGGAAACCGACCGCAAGGAAATCATGGAGGGAATGGTAATCGAGGGAACAATACAAATCAAGCTGGGAATGTGAACCGCAACCAAAACAACGTTCAAGCTAGGAACGGAGGTCGTAATGGGCAAAGACTGGGCTATTTTAACTGTGGTGATATTGGGCACTTCAAGAAGGAATGCCCAACGCTGAATCAAGCACGGGGAAGTGTCTTTAACATCGGAGTGAGGAAAGCGCGCCAGGATCCCAACGTTGTCACTGGTACGTTCCCTATAAATCAACGCTTTGCATCTGTTTTGTTTGATACTGGTGCCGATTATAGCTTTGTGTCGTTAGAATTTAAGAGTATGCTTGGGTTAACCGCTAGTAAGTTAGATGTTTTGTATTCAACTGAAATGGCTAATGGAAAGCTAGTTGAAGCTAATGAAGTTGTCAGAGGTTGTGTAATTGAGTTGGGAGAGCGTGAGTTCGCTTTAGACCTACTACCAGTCAAGTTGGGAAGCTTCGACGTGGTAGTAGGGATGGATTGGTTGTTAAGAAACAAGGCTGAGGTTATTTGCCACGAAAAGATCATTCGTATCCCGACAGAAGATGGAGAAACGATCGTGGTTCACGGAGAGAAGCACGATACACCCCTAAGAATCATCAGCTGTCTGAAAGCTCGAAGGTGTTTACAGAAGGGATATGTTGCCTTGTTCGCACACATCATGGACAAAGAAGCTGCTGAGCCGAAGATCGAAGACATCCCTGTCGTAAAAGAGTATCATGAAGTCTTTCCAGAAGACTTGCCAGGATTGCCACCCCAAAGGCAAGTGGAGTTCCATATTGACTTAGTTCCAGGCGTCGCGCCTGTGGCTAAGGCACCTTATCGACTTGCCCCATCAGAGATGCAGGAGTTGTCAACACAACTCCAGGAGCTGTTAGACAAAGGATTCATCAGACCAAGCTTCTCACCTTGGGGAGCTCCAGTTCTGTTTTTCAAGAAGAAAGACGGTAATTTTCGTATGTGTATTGACTAACGGGAGTTGAACAAGTTGACTATCAAGAATAGGTATCCTCTGCCAAGGATTGATGACCTATTCGACCAGCTGCAAGGTTCAAGCTACTACTCAAAGATCGATTTGCGATCAGGTTATCATCAGCTGAGAATACAAGAGGAAAGTATTCCCAAGACTGCTTTCAGAACTCGATATGGACATTACGAGTTCTTGGTTATGCCGTTTGGGTTGACAAACGCGCCAGCTGTTTTTATGGATTTGATGAACAGAGTGTGTAAGCCGTACCTAGACAAGTTCATGATTGTGTTTATCGACGACATTTTGATCTATTCGAAGACAAAGGCTGAGCACGAACAGCATTTAAGAGCTATTTGGAGTTGCTGAAGAAGGAAAAGTTGTATGCCAAATTCTCGAAGTGCGAATTTGGTTACGCGAAGTGCAATTTCTTGGAGACGTGGTTAATGGAGATGGAATCCACGTGGATCCCACAAAGATCAAAGCGATAAAGAATTGGGAGACTCCAAAAACGCCAACCGAGATTCGACAATTCTTAGGTTTGGCTGGGTATTATCAAAGGTTCATTAAGGATTTCTCAAAAATCGCTCAATCCTTGACTTTCCTCACGTAGAAGGATAAGAAGTTTGATTGGGGAATCAAACAGGAAGAAGCATTCCAGATATTGAAAGACACGCTTTGCAATGCGCCAATCTTATCGCTACCAGAAGGAACATACGATTTTGTGGTATATTGTGACGCCTCCCGTCAAGGTTTGGGTTACGTGTTGATGCAACGCCAGAAGGTTATAACTTACGCGTCGCGCCAATTTAAAGTTCATGAGAAGAATTATACCACGCATGACTTGGAGCTAGGCGCAGTGGTATTCGCGTTAAAAATCTGGAGACATTATTTATACGGTACGAAGTGTGCGATCTTCACGGATCATAAGAGCCTACAACACATATTCGACCAGAAGGAGCTAAATATCAGACAAAGACGCTGGGTCGAATTGTTGAACGATTACGACTGCGAGATCAAGTACCATCCAAGGAAGGCGAATGTGGTCGCCGATGCCCTAAGTCGTAAAGAAATAATCAAGCCCATAAGGGTTAGGGCTTTGGAGATGATTATTCAGACAGATCTTTCTCTGCGCATTCGTGCCACATAGAAAGAAGCTCTAAAAGAAAGAAACATTGAAAAGGAATATCTCTGTGGAATGGAGAAACAGTTGGTACCAAACGAGGAAGGAACATTATGTTTCATGAGACGAATTTGGGTTCCTCTGTTTGGTGGTTTGAGAAAAGTTATATTTGATGAAGCTCACAAATCACGGTACTCTATCCATCCAGGAGCGGATAAGATGTATCATGATCTTAAGGATTATTATTGGTGGCCTAGGATGAAAGGCGATGTTGTTGTTTACGTTAGCAAGTGCTTAACGTGCGCCAAGGTAAAAGCTGAATACAAGAAGCCTTCAAGACTTCTGCAACAACCTGAGATTCCTTAGTGGAAATGGGAACAAATTTCAATGGATTTCATAACGAAGTTACCAAGAACGCCAAAAGGTCACGACACTATTTGGGTAATAGTAGACAGATTAACAAAATCTGCGCACTTCTTACCCATCAGAGAGAAGGACAACACAAGCAAGTTAGCTGAAATATACATGAGAGAGATTGTTGCACGTCATGGAGGGCCTCTCTCGATCATCTCTGATAGAGACGGAAGGTTTGTGTCAAGGATTTGGCAATCCTTTCAAGAAGCATTTGGATCTCAGTTGAATCTGAGTACCGCTTTTCACCCACAAACTGATGGACAGAGCGAGAGAACTATTCAGACATTAGAAGATATGTTGAGAGCATGTGTTATGGATCTGGGTGGTAGCTGGGATAAACATTTACCATTGGTCGAATTTTCGTACAACAACAGCTACCACACCAGTATTGGAGCCGCACCATTTGAAGCTCTATATGGACGCAAGTGCAGATCACCGCTTTGTTGGTCTGATGCAGGTGATAGACAATTGGTTGGTCCTGATGTGGTCCAGGAAACCACATATAAGATTGCACAGATCCGAGATCGCATCAAGGCGGCTCGCGATCGACAAAAATGCTATGCGGACCGGAGAAGGAAACCTCTGGAGTTCGAGGTAGGAGACATGGTATTGTTGAAGGTATCACCCTGGAAGGGTGTGGCACGCTTCGGGAAGCGTGGAAAGTTGAATCCGCGTTATATTGGTCCATTCAGGATTCTGGAAAGGATTGGTTTAGTAGCACACAAGTTGGACTTACCTGCCAAGCTTAATGGTGTTCACGATACATTTCATGTATCAAATCTGAAGAAGAGTCCAACGCAAGAAACTGTTGTCATTCCCACTGACGAGATTCATATTGACGACACGCTCCATTTTGTTGAAGAACCCGTTGAGGTTACAGATTAGAAGATAAACAAAACCCGCAGGAGCAATGTCAAACACGTCAAAGTTCGTTGGAACGCAAGACATGGTCCAGAATACACCTGGGAACGTGAGGATCGGATGAAAGAAAAATACCCCCTTATTTCCCAAGACCCCTGCAACTAGAAGCAGAACCTAAAATTTCGGGACGAAATTTTCTTAACGGGGGGAGAATGTGCCAACCCTCACCAAAACAGGTATCCGTACAAATTAATTAATATTTAATTAATTCTTAATTACTGTGTGATGAAACAATGGTTAACCAGGCAGGGTTAACTCACTGGTCTCGTCAAGAAGGGTTAATCCTTTCCTCTCGAGGGTCGCTGGCTGGATCGTCCGCTGGTTGATCTCCTGCACAAGGGAAACAAACCGTGACTCGTAACAAGGAGGATGGGGTGGGGGGTGCTCCTTGTTACCACTCTCCGGCGTGAGAATCAGTAGTCTGCTTGGGAAGCAAAGTATGATAGTAGTAGTAGTGAGAGAGTTGTGAAGAGATACCTCAAACCTGGTTTGGGGTTGGTATTTATAGCCGAGGAGTGAAGGAGGAGGTGGATGGACGGACTGACGACATGCTGCACCTTTGCAAGTGTGTCAGGCTTGTCGGTTGTGGAGGTATCGCCACGTCAGTCTGTCGCTTACGTAGACCTGACAGGCGACTGTCATTGGTGGTATTTGCACCGTGGTGTCAGTCCCACTTGTTGAGCGCACAGGATGCGGTGCGGGCCGCATCGCTGCTTGCGGTAACTTTTGATGTTCCCGCGTCTCATGCTTTGATCAAGAAATACGCGAGATGCGGTGCCAGCCGCATCGTCGTCCGTGGAGACTGTTGTTGTTCCCTGCATCCTTTGTCATGACGAAAATGCCCATATGATGCGGTGCCAGCCGCATCGTTACGTTCATCTGCTTCCACATACAAGGTAAGGCTTCTCGTCCTCAGACCGATCGGATTCGAAGGACGTGACCGCATGGACGTGGTTTATTGCTGGTGGGGGTTTATATGTTAAGGGTGATGGTCGATTTAGGACCATACCCCTTCAAGTCCCCCAGTCTAGTGTTGCTGCCTCGTGTAAGTTGCATGTGGGAGGAGCACTGGACTATGGTGTCTGGAAGGTAGTTTACAGCCTGGAGAAAATTCTAGGCCATGTAGATGGCTTTCGTTTTTCGTAAATCAAGCTGGAGATCTGGTAGAGTCATGTGACGTCTCTTCCGTACCGGTGAATAAGTTTCGTCTGATGCGAAATTCTCAGCCGTTTGGGTAGCGGGCTACCTTTTCCTGATGTCATCAGGTTGGTTGCCACCTGTTGGTGTGTCGAACCAACCTCTGAGATCGTGTCTCTGTCTTGGAACCAACCTCTGAGGTGATGAATGAAGAAGAGAGGAGGCTTCGAACCAATCTTTGAGACGGTAATCGAAGATAGCTATGCTGCAAGTGCTTTGCTCAAGCTCTACGTTCAGCAATTGGACATGAAACACGGATCCCTATCTTGTGGGGTGTTCGTGTTCTTCAGTCTAGCTCTCAAGTAACTACACGTTCTTTGCGGTTATCTCGTTGTATCATTGTTGGCCATGTTTGGTCGAACAAATTGAATCTGCACTATAGGCCAATAAACATGGTTACAGGCCAGGTTACGCCCACCATTGTTTATTCTATGCGGCTCATAGGTGGGCAAACTGTCATAAGCAGACTTGTTATCGTTGTTCGGCTGCTTGTTGTTCGATGAGATCTCTTTAGGTGATTGGGGATCTCATCTATTCTTGTTCTGGAGCCACTTTCCATCACGCTCCGATACCGGGGAGCTTTCCTTGAAGTAACTTCGTTCATCTGTGTGATGACTTAGTTGTGGCTCTTCCGTAGTAACCATTTGCGGAGCTATGGGTGTGTCCGCAGCGACTCATGAGTGTCTGCGGTTTTGTAGCCCAAGACTTGCTTGAAAAGAGTGTGTTGCTCGGATGTAGCTCTTGAAGGATCAGGAGTCAGGGTTGCTGACGTGCGGTCGCGTACATTCCCATCCTTCTTCCCTACGGAGAAGCTATTTACGCACCCTCTGTGGTTGTGAACTGGACAAGAGGGATTTGAAGCTTGAAGAGAAGGAAGGCAGTGCGGTTTACCTGTTCCTGAGATGCGGTTCAGTCCAAAGAACAACGCTGGTTCTGAGTATCTGACACACCTGTACGGACTCGTGTGTGTCATTTCCGCATATTCCACGTGTGCTCGTGGGTATGTGCGGATATAACTTATACCCCCTTATATAGTGTAGAGATATATATTTTTTGGCTATTTTTAGGGGTATGTAAAAAAACGACATGCGGTATGGGTTATGGTGCGAAATACCAGAGAAACCGCATGCCGCTTATAGTTGGATAATGTAGTCGCTTTTTTGTTGCATACGTGGTTGATTGCACGTGTGAGTTGGTGGAAGTTTGTGAGATTTTTTGTCATGTGCTGAAATGAAAGGACGTTTGTACTGCCCGAGGTCATAAATGCACTGTAGCAAGAGTGTGTAAACGTCTCTTATGTCAGGCGCGTGGGCGGCCACGCGCGCGTGATTACCGTCAGCAGAACTGCCGCTGAACACGTGGCGCCGCATGATTCGTTCTTTTTGGACGTGATGATTCGGTTTCCATGTCGCATTTATTGTGATGAGTATATAAGGGGAAACCGTTCGTGGTTTCCCTCACATGTTCAAAATTTCAAAATTTTCCCGGCGAGAGAAAAAAGATTCCTCCGTCTTCTCCGATAACGATTTCTGAAATTCCGGTGAGATTGTTTGAGTTTTAGTACTCACTTCCTTTTCTTCGACATCTCTTGTGGCTGAACCATCAAATCCACATAATGTGGAGGGTGAAAACCCTGAGCAACAACCACTGGCGGCGGCTGATGATGATGAAGACGATGATGGTGGTGCAACCGGTGGTGGTCTTCCGGTACTGAAGTGGTCAAAGGGTCAATTTAATACCCTGATGACCAGTATACAAATGGCGGGGGAGTGGGGTGCCACCTACCCACAAGAGGGTGACACCGTTGCCGATGCTCCGGCGGGATATATCACTCTGTGGGCTGAGTTTTTTAATGATGGCAACCTCCGATTGCCGGTGACGGTGTTTGTTGCCGAGGTGTTAGAACACTATCACCTTCATATTTCCCAACTGACTCCATTTGGGATGTTCCGAATCAGGAACTTCTACTACACTTTCCGTGCCCTTGGCTTGGATGTTACCGTTGAGAATTTTCGGCGGTTCTACCAGTTGACGGTAAACACCGGCTTTTTCTCTTTCAACCAGAGGTATGGGAGTCCCAAGCTGATGACCCCTCCGAAGGGTCTTACCAAGTGGAAAAAGAGATTTTTCTACGTTAAAGCCTGTGCGGTGTATGCCGGTGTGACCTTTAGGAACGTGAATGTGGGCGTTACTGCGGAAGATATTGCTCTCCCCACCGCGAAGACTGTAGATTGGTTCTTTAGGCTTCGGCCTATTGAACTTAAGAAACTGGACAACAATGAGTTGTGGGTGTTGCGGATGATGCTTACCAGGCCGGATAGGAAGGCAAGGCCCGTTTTGCGGGAAAAGAGTGGTGATAAGCCTGTTACTCATGTGTGTTTTCCTTGCTTCTTTATGCTCTTATGAATTTGCATGTGTTTTATCAGAGGATGCGGTCGGCCTGTGGAGGATGTATGAGCCAAATTTCAAGGGCAAAGTTGAGTTGATTCCATGTGGGGAGCGGGAAGGTTTTAACTTGGAGATTGTTGGCAATTTCCATGTTCCCCCACGCAATGTGTTGAACGCACCGATGCCAGAAGGCAAAGGTATCTTCGAAGATTTCATATCTTCTAAGATTTCCTTCTTGCTTAAAGTTCCCCCTTGTATTTGCTTGCCTGATTGTTTAAATGCAGGTAACCTTGGGAGGATTTAGGGAAGTCTGAAGTGAAAACTGTCCCTAAAACATGTGGAGAGGAAACAGGTGAAGAAACTCGCGCGGGGTCGCGGTAAGGAAAAACCTGAGGGTTCTGTCGCCCCTCCTTTGGTGCCGCAGGCCGCAGGTATCTCTCGTTCTTATTACCGCAGATATACCAATTATGTGGTAGTATCTAACACCCTTGAGGGTTTGGGTGTTCCAGGTGGCGGTGCGGCTGTAGGTGGGACTGCTGCGGGTTCCACACTTGCTGGTGAGAAGAAGAAGCCCGAGCAGATAGCTGCTGGTGTTGGTGAGGTGAAATGTCAGAAGCTACAGGCCAAAAGGTCTGGTCCAACACAAAAGAAACCTGTGGTTATTTCTGGTAAGTGATTTATACCCTTCACAAGTATTTGCCGTTGTGACCTGATTAATGGTTATTGTTGCTTTGTTCGCAGAACCGCAAGATGAAGATTTCTCTGTCTTTGACGCTCCTTCGTCTCCCCTGCGTACCACGGTCACGGATGCGGGGGTTACCAAGGAATCTTCGGCACCTTTTGTCAAGGTGGTGCCTGATCCGTCCGTGCAGGCGGAGAAGACTGTGGAGAAGGTTGCGGCCCAGATTTTTGATACTGTTGATTCTTCTAACAACCTGATCTCTCCAAATGATGCTGATGATTTGGATTTGAGGTTTTCTGATGCTGGGAAACAAAAATCTGGTGCTGAGCCGCAGAAGTCTCCCGCTGCTGAGAAGGTTTCTGGTTCTGCTTCTGGTTGTGTGGGTTATGATGGGCCTCCAATTCAGCCTGGGGAGTCTGAACTGGAGTATTATTACCGCACCTACACACAGGATCGGAGTACGAGTTATCACCGACCCCCTGGACTGTTATGCAGGGGGATGATATTTCAAACGATCCTTCTGCTTGTAGGAAGATTCTGGGTGGCCTGGGAACACCGTTCGAAGTTGATCGTGCCCGTGTCGCGTCCTGTGAACTTCGAATCAACCAACTCTCTACCATGCTTGTGGGAAGTTCCATAGTGGCGAATGCCATTATGGAAGACTACAAGGTGTTGAGCCGGAGGGAGGAAGAAGCTGCACGCTTGCGGGCCGGGGCGGAGAAGTTGGTGAGAGCTGCTCGCGCGGGTGCGGAGCAGCTTGAAAAGGATAGAGCTGCTTTTGAGAAGCATAAGCAGACGGAGGAGTGGGCTGCCACCGCTGAGCTTAAACAGGTGCGTACTCTTGCCAAGTTACTTTCTAAGGAGCGTAAGAGTTGGAAAGAAACCCTTTCCAATGAGCGCAAGACGTGGAAAGAATCTTGGGCCAAACAGAATGAAAATTTGTTTCGTGTTCTCCAGGAGTTGGCCAATGTAAAGGCAACGAATGTTGCTTTGGCTACGGAGAAGGCTGCGACCGAGGCAGCTGCAGGTAGGGCTAGGGAGAATGAGGCCTAGACCTTGAAGGCTCTTGAAGAGGCCAAAAAGGCGGGGGCTCGTATTGCCAATGCCCTCGATGAAGCGAATGCTGACCGCACTCGCTTAAACCAGACCGTTGTGGGCCTCCAGGTATGAGTTGCCTTTCCTGTTGAACTTTTCTTTTCCTTTCTGAGGATGTTTAATGACTTTTATACATACTGCGTTTCTTGTTTTCGAAAGGCTGAGGTGCAGACTCGCGAGGCCAAGCTTGCGGAGGTTAATGCCCGTGTGATTGAAGCTGAAAAGCGGGCTAATGAAGCTGCTGAGGCTAGAGATGGCCTTACCTCTTCATTTAATCAGCTTGAAGCCGATCGTGAGTGGATGCAATTGCACGGTTAGGCATGTAAGTATCTAATGCCTTCACTTTTTATTTTGGATTTGCATGTGATAACCTGATTGCTTATGTTGCAGTTGTCAAGGCTATCTTGGATGCACCTGAGACCGCAACTGGTATCGACTTGATTAAGCAGCGTGCCCGGGGGGCTGGCTTTAAGGCTGGTTACAACCGGTGTATTGGTCATATAAACGTGTTGGGTCAAGGCGGATACACTGACGAACGGTCTAGGTTCCACGGTGTGAATACCGAAGCGCGTCTTGATGAGGTCGTTGCATCATTTTATGACATGTCTCTCTCTTCTGTTGAGAAGCTTGATGAATGCTTAGAGGCGGAAGACTATGTATACCGCTTGCGGATGCTATATGCCGATGCGGAAGAGTTGGAAGAGGAAAATACTGCTGGTGATGGCCAAGATGGCGCGGGCACTAGTGGTACAAAATAGGACTAGGTTGGCCTGCATGCCCCTTTTTGTTTTCCTCTTTGTACATGTTAGATCTTCATATAAATCCGTTGTGCACCACGTGGGTGCATGAATTTTTGGAATATAAAGTTTAACTGTTTGCTTAATTTGTACAAGTGTTTTTACTTCTTGCATGTTTGGACTTGTGTATGCAGAACTCTACCCGTTGTAAACGCGGTTAAGTATACTTTATACCTTTGTCGTATGAGTATTAGTCAATTCCCGTGTCCCGTTAGGGTTTTGGAATTGTGTAGGTTTTGTAAAAACCGTGAGTGTATCCGGTGGGATTGACACTTAATGTTTTGCCTTGCTGGCCTATTACAATAATTGTGTGTGGTCACCACTTTGTGTGGGTATCGCGAATGAAGATTTTGCCAATCTGTTTTTGCAGATACCGCAAAGTGGAACACACATTTGTAATAGTAGTAATAAACAATATTGCATTAAATTGCTTGTTTTATTTATTTGCAAATGGCCTGCGGCCCGGTAGGTTACATGGAAAACGTAAAAGCATGGCTCACATGTAGCAGCGTCGAAGCTGTTGTGCATTCCATGTGCGTGCGATAGGTTCGCCTTCTAACGTTTGCAATTTATACGCGCCTTTGCCCAAGACCTCTTTGATGAGGTAGGGTCCTTCCCACTTGGGGGCAAGTTTTCCTGGGCGTTCAGCGTTAGATGCTTTGTTGTCGCGGAGGACGTAGTCTCCCGAGTTAAAGGTACAAACCCGCACGCGTGAATTGTAGTATTTTTCAAGCTTGATTTTGTGCTTGGCCTCGTTGATGGCGGCGTTTTCGCGCCTTTCTTCTAGGAGGTCCAAGTCAAGCCTGCGTGCTTCATTGTTGGCTATTTTGTTGATAGCCAGCATTCGAGGTGAAGGAAGACCTACTTCCGCGGGGATTACTGCTTCTGAGCCATAGACCAGGCTGAAGGGTGTCTCCCCGTTGCTCGTTTTTGGGCTTGTTCGGTAAGCCCATAAAATGCTTGGGAGTTCATCGACCCGGCCACGCCTGGCTGTTCCCAACCGTGCTTTGATGCCTTCGACTAGACTTTTATTGATACTCTCAACTTGGCCATTCCCTTGCGGGTGTGCCACGGAGGAGAATATGTGTTCAATATGTAGTTCTTCTAGCCATTTTTGAAATTCGTCAGCAGCAAAGTTGGTGCCGTTATCGGTAACGATGCACATTGGTAGACCGAAACGGCAGATGATGTGTTCCCAAATGAATTTCCTTGTTATCATAGCAGTGGTTGAGGCGAGTGGTTTTGCCTCTACCCATTTTGTGAAGTAATCGACTGCTACTATGATAAATTTGACCGCACCTGGTGCGTCTGGGAAAGGTCCGACCACGTCGATTGCCCATTTTTGAAAGGGCCATGCGGTGGTGACCGGGATCAAGTTGTTCTTGGGGCGCAAAGTCTTAGGAGCATGTAGCTGACAATTAATACACTTGCGCAATTCTTTGACGGCATCCAGGTGCATGACGGGCCAGTAATACCCAGCATTCATGATTTTAGCCACTACCATGCGTGGCCCTGCTTGTATGCCACACATTCCCTCGTGTATCTCTCTGATGAGATATGTGGCATCTTGGGGGTCGACGCAGCGTTGGAGTGGGCCTAGGTATGATTTACGGTATAAGATACCGTCTCCCATTTGATAATGGCATGCTTTGTATTGTAATTTGCGTGCCTCTGACTTGCTCTCGGGAGTCACACCTAATTGCAAGTATGCAATGATTGGTGTCATCCAGGATGTTGTACCGTACTGGATGACATTGACCTGGCGCAGGGGTACCGAGGGATTCTGCAGAATTTCAATGCGTATCTCCTTTGCCAGGTGTTGGAAGCTGGTGGATGCAAGTTTTGACAGTGCATCCGCGGATTTGTTTTCACTTCTGTTGATATGACGGATATTGAAGGAAGTGAATTTTGATTTTAGTTGCAGGGCTTGCTCGAGGTAGAGGATCATGATATCCCCTTTTGCGGCATAGTCACCACGCACCTGCCCTGCAACTAACAAGGAGTCGACGTGTGCTTCCAAATGTTGTATACCAAGCTTGACTGCCAAACGTAGTCCTGCCAATAGAGCCTCATACTCTGCCTCGTTATTTGTGCTTTTGAAATCGAGGCGGATTGCATAGGTAAGCTCTTGGCCATCAGGACTGACGAGTCGCAGACCTGCGCCTGCACCTTCCTCGTTGGAGGCACCATCGGTAAAAAGTGCCCAGGTTTCCGAGGAAGGTGGTGTTGGTGTAGGGTTTTGTTCTTCTTCGCATTCTTGGATGCGATTTGCCGGTACCTCGGCAACAAAATCAGCTAGGACCTGGCCTTTAATCGCGGGGCGCGGTTTATAGTTTAGCGTGCGCGCGCCCAGTTCGATTGCCCATTTTGCTAATCTCCCAGAGATGTCAGGTTTGGATAGGATCGGGCCGATCCTGTAGTTGGTTAACACCGTGATGACATGGTTTGCGAAGTAGCGTCGCAACCGTCTTGACGCGTATACTAGTGCTACGACCAACTTTTCCATTATTGAATATCTTGTCTCTGGGTCGTTGAGCATCTTGCTGATGTAGTAGATGGGTGTTTGAACTCCCTCCCACTCCACTATTAGTACCGCACCTACCACATTACCTACGGCGGATAGGTATAATATAAGTGGTTCATCTTTGCGTGGTGCGTTTAGCGTTGGGAGTTGTATCAAACACTCTTTCATTTCCCGGAAAGCGTTTTCAGCCTCTGCGGTCCATTGGAATTGTTCTTTCTTTAGACAATTCCGCAGGATCTTGATGAAAGGATAGGACTTAGCTGCATGGTTGGCTAAGAATTTGTTTAGTGCGGCTAGCCTGCCGACTAGTCGTTGCATCTCTTTCATTGTTGAAGGCGATGGCATGCGCTCGATCGCCTGAACTTTTTCCGGGTTTACCTTGAATCCATCTTTGGTTACGATGAATCCAAGGAATTTGCCTTCTTCCATTCCAAACGAGCATTTCCCTGGATTGAGCTTTATATTGACGCTTCGCAGAGTTTGGAATGTTCTTTCGATATTAGTGAGCATGGTATCTTCTTCCATGCTCATGACGACTAGGTCGTCCATATAGATTTCGACACTTTTGCTGATTTGCCCGCGGAAAGTGTCGTTCATCAGCTTTTGATAGGTTGTGCCCGCGTTGCGTAACCCAAACGACATTTTTGTATAACAGTAATTTCCGGTAGGAGTGCGGAATGCCGTTTTGTCTTCATCCTCGATTGCCATCTGTACCTGGTGGTAGCCTTTGTAACAATCGAGGAAGCACTTCCATCGGAATGGTGCGAGGTTATCGACCTTTTCGTCGATTTCTGGAAGTGCGTAACAATCCTTGGGACAGGCTTTGTTAAGGTCTTTATAATCGACGCACATGCGCCAGCCCCCGGATGGTTTCTCTACCATAACTAGGTTGGACAACCAAGTCTGGTATTTGACTTCTCGCAGGATGCCTGCGGAGAGCAGCTCTTCCACCTGCTCATGCATCGCCTGGTTTTTTGCGGATCCAAGGTAGCGTTGGCCTTGGATCACTGGCTTGATACCTGGCAAGGTATTCAAGTGATGTTGTGCGATTTCGCGTGGGACCCCAGTCATGTCTACGGGTGTCCACGCAAAAGTATCTTGGTTCCTAAAGAGAAGCTGCTTCAGGTGCACTCTGGTGTTGGGGGACAAGGCGTGGCCCAACGTGACCTTTTGTTCTGGGTGTCTCGCGTTGAGAACCCATTTTTCTGGTTGGTTGTTGGGGGTAGGCCTTGCTATCTTGGTCGGACGTATTTCGTCCGACATCATGACGTCTCTGCGTGCGTAGATTATCGCGACCCCTGTTTCGGTTGGGAAACCGACAGTAGAGTGGGGTACGGACGTAATCATGTTGAAATCGCCTTGGGATTCTCTCCCGAGTAGCACGTCATATTTGGAGGTATGAGGTAAAACCATGAAGATCACCTCTTTTTTTCGTGTGTGCCTCCCGCTGGTGAGGCGCACATGAAAAGTAATTTGGCCCAGGGGAAAGACAGTTTCCCCTGCGAACCCGGCCAACGGGTAATCCACTGCTTGCAACCGATCTTTGTCCTCCTGATCGAACTGGTTGAAGCACTGCTCGTAGATGATATCAGAAGTACTGCCCGGGTCGATGAATAGACGCTCGGTGCAGTAATGAGACAGTTGGCCTGTAATAACGACGGCGCGCGGGCCGCCTCGGACTTATGGAAAGACGACTTGCTCGTCTTTCCAGTCATTGTCCGGTCTTCTCGCCGCCTTGCGCGGCCTTCCTTTGCCTCCGTTAATCATATGGGTTGAGGCCACATACATGGTCCTCTTCCCTGAGGAGGTGCCTTCGTCGTGGGGGGTAATGCGCTTGGTGGGCTTTTGCCTACCTGGCAACAGATGTTGCAGTTTCCCCTCTTTTAAGGCTCGCTCAATCTCCAGTCGGAGACTGATGCAGTTGTTTGTATTGTGGCCCGAGTCCTTGTGATACTCACAATAGGGAGTGAGATCTTGATTTTTCTTGGACTTCATTGGTTGGGCCGGTCGCAAGAACTGCGCGTCCGTAAGAAGGACTTCGCTTGGCGACATAGTGATCTCGGTCCAGTTGCGGTCCCGAGATTCTTTCTTTGACGCCCGGTTATCCCGTTGGGCGTTAATTGTTGCCCTTGCGTCGAACGGGTTGGTCCGCGGGAAATATGGTTTGGAATTGCTGCCGCGATTCCCTGTGTCCCGGTTGTGTTTATTGTTACGCTTGGGCTCATGGCGGTAGGTTTGACCTTCCGCTTGGGGCTGTGCCTTTGTAAGGTGCGGTTTAAGGGACCGCTGCGTCTGGGCGTAT
The DNA here is from genome assembly GCF_002127325.2 of Helianthus annuus. NCBI lineage: Eukaryota > Viridiplantae > Streptophyta > Magnoliopsida > Asterales > Asteraceae > Helianthus > Helianthus annuus. The sequence continues at coordinate 134,298,330 of NC_035445.2, forward strand.
GTCTTGACCGCAGCCATGACATCTTCCCATTTTTTGGCAAGCCATCCTTGCCGGAGATGGTCATAACCATCTGCTCGTCTCTGACGGCTTTGATGAAGTGGTTACGTGCCATTTGGTCTGCCACGTCACATATCTCCAGGCATTCTTTATTGTATCGGACGACGAATGCTTCAAGAGATTCGTCGTCCCTGCGCCAGATATTCATGATGTCCATCAAATCACGTTCGTGACGTTGTTGCTGGCTGAAATGAGCGAGGAACTTTGCATGTAAGTCCCCAAATGAGGCCAGTGATCCTACTGGCAAAGAATCGAACCAAGCCCTGGCCAGGCCCGTGAGTGTCTGGGGGGAAAAATGACACCAGGTGGGTTCGTCCCACCTGCCGTTGCACCCTGCACCCATGAAAATGTTCATGTGATCGTCCGGGTCAGACGAACCGTTGTATTTCCCAATGCAAAATGGAAATCTTGTGGTGGTTACATGGGCGTGGGCGATTCTTGGGGCGAATTTGGAGTTTTCGGCCGCAGCTTTCGGCCTATAGGGCTGGCTCTCGGGGCGTTTCGCAGCCCTGGGGTATGTGTTACGGGGGTGAGTGGGAGGAACATAGTGTCGTCCTCTCGGTCTGCTACTGGTAGCATGAGAGTCCCCGTAATATGTATGGTCGTCCGGGTCGGTACGGCCATACCCTTCGTCGTGCGGCTGCGGGCCCAACCGGCTATGAATTCCGGAGCCATGCCGGGCTGTGGACTGCCGCCTGTCCTCACTGTTAGGGCCTAGGCGGGTATGTACGGGGCCCCTGCTGTGGGACCCGTATGAGGAATCATCCTCATCAATTGTGCGGACATCATAGTAAGATGATCCGCGATCTTCACGCCTACTTCTGGAGGCTGGACGTGAGGGTGCTCTGCCGTCGTATTGTAAAATACGACCCGCAGGTGTATGTGGTGCCGGGGTGGCCCCGGCTTGTACTTGCGCTTCAGCGCAAGCTCGGTTGTATGTTGCGGCCAGCAGGGCCGCCTACTGGTCATACCAGGCATGAGGGTCCATGTCTGGAGGGATCACAGATGCGTACTGTGATAGGTCGTGTCCGAACGTAAGGGATGGACACCTTTTCGTTGATGTGCCTATGTGGCCAGGATTTGGGGCTGAGGGAGAAGTCCCTATAAGCCCTGGGTTTGTGGGGTTTAGGTTATCCCCAGTGGTGTTATTTAGGCGATCAGACATGATCTTTTGAGTGGGAGAGGGATGGCTGAAAAAGTGCTAAGAGTAGCGGTGGGCGCCAATGATGAAACAATGGTTAACCGGGCAGCGTTAACTCACTGGTCTCGTCAAGAAAGGTAAATCCCTTCCTCTCGAGGATCGTTGGCTGGATCGTCCGCTGGTTGATCTCCTACACAAGGGAAACAAACCGTGACTCGTAACAAGGAGGATGGGGTGGGGGGTGCTCCTTGTTACCACTCTCCGGCGTGAGAATCAGTAGTCTGCTTGGGAAGCAAAGTATGATAGTAGTAGTAGTGAGAGAGTTGTGAAGAGATACCTCAAACCTGGTTTGGGGTTGGAATTTATAGCCGAGGAGTGAAGGAGGAGATGGATGAACGAACTGACGACATGCTGCACCTTTGCAGGTGTGTCAGGCTTGTCGGTTCTGGAGGTAACGCCACGTCAGTCTATCGCTTACGTAGACCTGACAGGCGACTGTCATTAGTGCTACTTGCACCGTGGTGTCAGTCCCACGTGTTGAGCGCACAGGATGCGGTGCGGGCCGCATCGCTGCCTGCGGTAACTTTTGATGTTCCCGCGTCTCATGCTTTGATCAAGAAATACGCGAGATGCGGTGCCAGCCGCATCGTCGTCTGTGGAGACTGTTGCTGTTGCCTGCATCCCTTGTTATGACGAAAATGCCCATATGATGCGGTGCCATCTGCATCGTTATGTTCATCTGCTTCCACATAAAAGGTAAGGCTTCTCGTCCTCAGACCGATTGGATTCGAAGGACGTGACGGCATGGACGCGGTTTATTGCTGGTGGGGGTTTATATGATAAGGGTGATGGTCGATTTAGGACCATACCCCTTCACTGTGGTTGCTTACAATTGTGGTTAAACTGCTTTTTGATTTCTGATACATGCATATTCATGCATCATACTTTATTACTGTCACTCCATTTATCACACAAAACTATAGTGACAAACTTGATGCACAAAAGCACAGTTAGCACAATGAGCGAATAACCCAGTAAACATGCTGACATAGCCAACACTAGACAGACACTGTCTCTGAGGCCAGTATGAGCCGGGAATAGATTACTACACTAGTAGGGAGTGTAGGGGGTGAGGATTGTAAAACTGCGTCACTAGGTGTTAGTTATAGTGACCGGATGCGCCTAAAACATGCTTTAACTACAAAATTCTACACTTTATTACAAAATTCAGCATTTAACTTAACTAGTAAAGTGCAAAAATTTGGTAAAATAATACTAGACACTTTCCAAAGTGTCGGGAATTTATTGTGTCACTAAAAGCACTATAAAAGCACTTTAAAGCTTTACTTGACACTTTAACGGATCAATATCCAACCAAACAACCGGACTTTACCCGGAACATAAAAATATTGGCAGTGACATTGTTTACACTTTTCTGAGCTAGTTAGTGACCCCGAACACCCTAACACTCTTTGTATTATACTACACACATAATACTCTAATTAACACCATTGGAACTTAACTAGATCTAACTATATCATCAAAATCCAACCATATACCCCCCCCCTCTCAATTGACGGTCACCATGTGGTGACCCACACTCCACCATTTTGATTATTTTAATCAACCTTCCCTAATATCTAGTAAACACTTTGTATAATGGATAAAAGCACAAGATTGGATTATATATATGCATACTAGTTAACCATTATCTCACCTTAACACTTCACAAAATTGCTCTCTCTTTCCCCCTCTTGCTTGCTTACGGCCGAAACCATCAACCACCATCTCACCATCATTCAAATCTTGTTCAACCATTTCCTACATATACAAGTGTGCAAGGGATCATACAAGGAGGCTCGGTGCTTTCGAAAACTCAAGAACCTCTCTAGATTGCTATTATCCACCTTGTTTACGCCTTGATTCTTCCCTAGCCACGAGCTAGTAGTAAGTGCTTTTAGACATCCTCTTGTTCTTGTTTAAAGTGGTTAATAGGTGATTTAACGGTTAAAAATCAAGAACACACAAGATCAAAACTAAAAGTCTTGAATGTATGATGAACAAGTTGGTTAAAGAGTAACTAGTGGTGTAAATCTTGTAAATCTTGCTTTGTTGTGAATATTTGATGTAGTTTGATGCTAGTAGTGGGATGGATCATCATCTAACCATGCTAGATCATGTTCATGAAACATGAACTAGTAATATGTTAAGTGTAAAAGTTGTAAGATGATGAACCCTTCCACTCGCAAAACATGAACTTGTGTAAAAGTGATTTTTCTTGTAAAATAGAGTTCTAAACTAGTAGATCTAAAGATCTACAAGTGGTTTTTCAGAAGAACCAAGTAAAAAGATGCAAGTCTTGTTCAAAACCCGGATCTAACATAAACTAAAGGCATTTTAGTGAATAAACAAGTGTGTAAACACTTGTGTAACAAGAAGATTTAACAAAGAAATATTTTCGTAAATTTTGACTAGAAGATGTTGAACTTCAAGTTCCATAAAAGATGAGTTTTTAAGGAACAAATTTCATTTTTAAAGATAACGAGATCCACTAAAAATGTTATAAAGTTGCCACATATTTTTACACAACATTCAAGTTCATGAGTTTGCGATTTGTACTTATTTTGACAAGTTTGATGTTTAATATTGTATATTGATGATTGGTGAAATGTTTGATTGAATTTGAAAAGAAAATGATACGCTAGTAAGCGTGGCCACCTCCGGTTACAGAGGAAAATCTGGCGAAATTTTTCCAGAAAATAACACTTAGAATATTTTTGTGACAAGTGTTTATAAATATATTTTTGACTTGATTTTCCAAACAAACTTCGCCATGATTTTTGTTATAAAATAACCAAGTATTCGGAGGTGGATTTTCGTAAATAAAACTTCTTAAATATATGTCTAGAATATATATTTCATAGTATAACGCTTGTGTGATGATATGATTATTTTGTGAACTAAATATATTATTTTTAGGATAAAAATAATATAACTTGAGTACACTGAGAAGTTACGACTCCAAAATAATATTAACGCTATCACAAGTAAATATTTAAATTACACCGGTATTGTTATTACCACACGAACCTTAAAATGTAACTTATGTATTTTCGGAAAGATACTCTTAAATGCGTATTTTGATAAAAGTATTATTTTGGAAATTGTATGAAATAAAATATAATATTTTTGGGAAGAATATGTATATTTTGGAGATAGAATATTCTAGACAAATGAATTAAAATATATTCTTTAAGTGAGACTTAAAAATATATTTTTGGAAATTATAAAAACGCACATGTATTAATACCCCCATCCTTGGGAAGGAATATATTTACAAAATAATTAAGAAGTGTAAATACGAAATAGTTGTCTAACTATTTCCCAAAAACATTAAACCTTAAGCCAAGGCACGGTCGTCCGTCTAATAGAAGTTAGTACGTGTAGGTCATCACGCAGCAGGTTATTTTGGGACGGACTATTTCGAGACGCACTTCAGTGAGTTCATGTCCCCCTTTTCTCTTAATTGTTTTCGGTTTTTATACTTCGGGGGTGAAATACATGTTACAATGTTTACGGATACTTATGTGAGTAGGTAGGCGGAAACTAGAGGCCATTAATCCTCATTGTAGGACCGAGGGTCATTAGCGGTAGATCTATCTGGGTGTAGCGAGCCCAATTCCAGGCCCAACTGTACGGACCTCGGGGTGACTTTGAGCCCGACGCAAAAATCTACTAGGTTTGAGTCTTCCTACTGTACTTCACACATATCATTGACCTTGCAAACCAATGGTGATCTCATTTTTCCTTATTTGCTACATACCAGGGATTTTCATACATACAAATGTATTACAAAGGTTTTACATACTCACTTTTACATGAACTCGCTCAACATTTTTGATGATTTTTCAACTTACATGTATTTCAGGGAATTAGGGATCTGGCGAGGTATGCTATGTCTTCATGCTGCGTAAGAGGATTGATGTCATCCAAGTTTAGGGGTTGTGACTTTTGCCTGGACGAGTCACAAGTCTTAAACTGTGTTTATTTCATGTTTGTGGTTGTGTCTTATGGACAAGATTTTATTTTGTTGTGTAGTATTTTCGTTGCATGTGTCAACTTTAAAACAATATTGTGGTATTTTATTTTTAAAACGTGAAGTAATGGATGATTATCATGGTTTTACTATCATATAGCTTGTTTGTGATTGAGCTATGGTATTAAGAAGTCACACCAAATAAACCCACGCTTTCGCAAAGCCAGGGTGTGACAAATTCGATCTTAATCATCACTTGTATCAATTACATGACCACAATTTGACCTCATCAACAAGCCCCAATTATGCTTTTGCATCAGTTGAAAAACCAATAATCCGCATACCATGTAACAACCCATACTTTGGCTGTTCCCCTTTTACCATCATTTCATTCGTAGACGCTTGTACTCCGATATTCAATTAATGCCACTGGGTTGAACTATAATTTAAATGCATTTTACATCGATCATTTATCGCAGTTAAACGCTTACTATTTAAACACTTATCGCAACGCAAACTCGAAACGCGGATTTATTTACATTACTTGTGTGTTCAATATGTTATATGTGTTGATTACATCGCTCAAAAGCTACTCGCATTTTATCACATCGAAACGCAACGCTACACTTAATGTCTCACTAAAATACTTAACATACTCGTACTAACTAACGCAACAAAACGCACTACACGAGCATCCTACACACGAACCGAGAGTTTTCCACACAAGACTGGCCCCTTTGAACGAAGCCGGCAGCTTCGTACGAAGGCAGCCAGCTTCGAACAAAGGCTTCAGCCTTCCTCTATAAATACCTAGCCACTCTCATTCATTCTAACTTGCTGCCATTCTCTCCAAAACTCTGTCGAATTGTTGTCCATCTGTTTTCCAACGCCTTGTGACGAATGGTCCATGAAATTATCCGAGTAGGCTCCAAAGCCTTGTGACGAATGGTGGCTAATCGAGCAAGCGCGAGACTATTCTCATCAAACTGGAGGAATGCATGTTTCTTTGGTCCAGCCATAACCTACACAACAACTTTTAAGAATGAGTGATCAGCAAGAGATTTATATGCTAAACTCTAATACGACTCGTGTGGAATGGAGATTTAGTACCATACAAGTCGTACAAAGATTGTTGCATAAAAACTTGATGCATGCATTGATTATGAAGTAAAAACACATTATGAAGTACATTCTCTTAAGTAAAAACATTAAAGTCCGATAATCAAGCGCAACAGAGTTCGAAAAAGAAAGAAAAAAAATGCAACAGTCTTTTAGTTTTTATTTATTAGCTAATGGGTGAAACAATTATGTTTATTGTTTAAAGTGTCAAACTTGGGCCGCGGGCCATGACCAGTGGGTCAAACAATTAGTAGTCCAGTAGGGTTAATATTATGTAATTTGCTTTTTTGGGCCGTAATATGCGAACCGGTGTGAGTACGCATAATACCACTGCAGCGGTAATGATGGAAGAGACGTGTCTCTTCATTGAAGCGACATAACTGATACTCACACCCATTCGCTGCTATATATACGGTTCAAAGCATATATATACGGTTCAAAGCATATCAGTCTGTATGAAAAGTTTGTACTACAAGATTCTGTTTATAAAGTTCTGTTTGATTCAAGATTTGATTACAAGTTTCGGTTAGTTCGGTTTCTTTCAAGTTACTGTTTCGATCATGTATTGGTGTGAATTGTGTTGTGATCATGTTGACAAATGTAGGCATCCTTCGACTCCGACATCTCGGTCCCGTGACGCCTGGGACTTCGATACCAACATTGGTATCAGAGCCAAAGGTTCCATCAAGATCAAGGAGGAGAAGGATGGGGGATTTGGAGATTATCTGAGAGTGAACCAGGCGAAATCGGTTGGTGCTGGTTTTCGCGACAAGGGCAAGAACATAGGAATGTGCGGTCAGGGCAGCGTAAGGTCGAGTAAGAACGTGCACGGGAAGCCATCCACTCGTTCTTGGAAGTCGCCTATTGATAAGTTCCCAAAGAAGATGATTCCGAAAAACTACTCCAGGAAAGTCAACATGAAACGATCCGCACAAGTGGGAAGACCAAGAAAAGTAGGGATCCGGTGTTTTACGTTCAAGCAATTCGGTCATGTCGCCTCCATTTGCCCAAGTAAGTATGTTAATCTTAGTCCGTTACCGGAGAACGGTGATTATTTGGTAAAAGATACTTGCGGAGGGAAATGGGAATCGATATGGGTTGTGGATCCCACTTTCAAAAATCACATGACGGGAAACCGAAATCTATTCAAAGTATTCAAACGACACTTTGGGGTCTTAACCAACAGGAAACGAAGGGAATTCTCATTCATACACGGTATCGGTGAAGTTAAAGTTCCCGTTGACGGAAAGGATAAGAAAATCCCTTGTGTGAATTACGTGCCAAAGATAAGCGTAATGTTCTTAGTTTAGAACAATTGCTATATCAAGGGATTGAAGTGGTTACTTGGGGTGATGAGTGTATGTTGAAGAAGATGTTTGGTGATGGAGCGAAAGGTGTTGATATATTTGAAAACAAGTCTGAAGTGGATCTGGAAGAAGAGTATTTGGATAAGTTTTACGAGAACTTAGACGTTGAGAATGGTTATCTCAACGAAAAATAAAAACTACAAGAATAAGTTGAAGAATATTATGAAAAGGAATTCGAAATAGAGACACAGAAAAACAAAGAAAAATTCGAAGAAAGCACTTCGGGAACGGAAAATGTTGATGTTGAATATTCTAAGCGGGCGAAGTTGGGTTTGATAACTTACTTAGAAGGCATAGAAGAGAACCCGCTAGAATCAAGAGAAGAGATGCGACGGAAGGCGGTGTCGAAAGCAGAAGACGAAGAAGATATAATAGAGAAAGATACCATAATCGAAAGTTGCTTGGACGTGCTGGATTTGATCATTCTACATGAAGAAGTGGCGGAACATCAAAGATTCTTCAAGGCGAGTATAAAAGAAATCGTAACATTGTTCATACCATGTTACTTTGGAATTTGCAAAACAAGTGAAATGCCACCTACACTGTTGAACGGTAAACCCGTTGATTTGGTTGCACTCTGCGAAGTTGTTAAGGAGTATGGTGGATTCAAGAAGGTTATACAAGATAATGCAAGGAACAAAGTGGTTGTATAATGCGGTTTCGATTGTGATGACGATTATGAAGTGAAGGTCGCATATGTTCGTTACATCGTATTGGTGGAATAGTGTTTTGAACTCATGAAGACCAGGCGTGAAGAAAATGAAGACAACACGCATGAAGCGGGTACTAGCGAAGCAAAGGTTGATGAAGAAAGAAAGGCGGTCGATGAAAAGAGCAATGGCTGGATCGACGATTCGAGCAACGATGATTTTGTGATCATAGTTGAGGTCACCGACAAGAAAGACGAGTAGCATGAAATAGCAAACTACGGCTGCACTGATTAGGAGGGAAAATGAAGTCCGATAATCAAGCGTAACCGAGTTCGAAGAAGAAAGAAAAAAAAACGAAGCAGTCTTTTAGTTTTCATTTATTAGTTAACTAGGTTATAACCCCGTGTATTACACGGGTTGAATAAATGTAATTTTATAGACCAAATAATTAAAAATATATCTTTAAAAATCTCGTTTATTACACGGGTTGAATAAATGTAACTTTATATACCAAATAATAAAACAATATATATTTAAAATCTTGTTTATTACATAGGTTGCATAAATGTAATTTTATATATTAAATAATAAAAATAATATTTTAAAAAACCCGTGTATTGTACGGGTTGATTAAATTTAATTTTGTATATTAAATAATGAAAAAAGTTACATTTTTAAGAACCTTATGTGTTATACGGGTTGAGCACATGTAATTTTATATACTACATAATAAAAAAACTTATATTTTTAAAAACCCTGTGTATTACACGAGTTACATAAATGTAATTTTGTATAGTAAAAAATAAAAATCTTATATCTTTAAAAAAACCTCATTTATTACACGGGTTGAATGAATCTAATAAAAATTTATATGATATACTCGATATACGATAGATGGGGGGATCGCGGTGATGGTTAGTGTCACGTAAACATTGTGATTACCGTATTTGAGTTGAGAGTTGAACACGAAATAAAAGTACAGAACCAATAAACATCAATTAATATTTTTGTTAACTACTTTAGTTCAATAACTAATTAAATTATTTACATTATATTAATTTATATTTAGCGTACATCTTTTGTTAATTTCAGGATAAATAATTTTGAAATCTGATAAATATTTTAAAATATTATATTATCTCATATACGAATTGTTTAAATTTATATTAAATTAAATTTTATAATTATCTTTTAATTGATATTAATTATCTATATAAATAGATGGCTTAAATAAATAACATGTGTTCTCTCATTGGTTTCTTTTATTATATAGTATAGATGGGTCAAACAATTGAGTACGCATAATAACCACTACATCGGTTATGATGGAAGAGACGTATCTCTTCATTGAAGCGACACAACTGATACTCGCACCCATTCGCTGCTATATATATGGTTCAAAGCAAATCAGGTCTGTATGAAAAGTTTGTACTACAAGATTCTGTTAATAAAGTTCTGTTTGATTCAAGATTCGATTACAAGTTTCGGTTAGTTCGGTTTCTTTCAAGTTACTGTTTCGATCATGTATTGGTGTGAATTGTGTTGTGATCATGTTGACAAATGTTGGCATCCTTCGACTCCGACATCTCGGTCCCGTGACGCCTGTGACTTCGATACCAACAAACATATTATGAAGTACATGCTCGATATAATTGCAGGAAAATGAGAAAAGAACACGCTGACATTGATCATAAACGAGCATAATTCAGCAAAGACATAGTTAGAACCTAGAATTCTAACAAATGAACTGATTACAACTCGAATGCCAATAACACAGCTGTTTGCAACACGAAACAAACACGCATGGATGCAAGAATGAAACATCATGATTCAACAGGTTGTAGTCCATGACCATAATATCTCATAACCATCTTTAAAAAAAATTAACACACCAGACTTATCACAACCATGTGATTCTAACAGGCTATGAACAAGTGTAACCCAATCATCAAAAACAAGCCAGTAGTGAGGACATGATCGAGTAACAGCAGTAGAAACAATTTTTAACCAATCAAACCCATTACAGCCAATTTATAGACATAACGTGCATCTATAACTCGTTTCTAACAGATTATGAGCATTAATTGACAAGCATCCCTCGGAATTTCAGAAAATAGATGCAACCGAAACGATTCTGAGTGAGCAGGTTGCGATCGGTGTCACAGCCACACGCAACCCAAAACACAGATCTACGAAATGATTTTTTTTTTTTTTTTTTTTTTTTTTGAGAAACATTGCAGAAAAGTTCAACCAATTCCCACCATAATTTCAGACTTGTTGCGTAAACAGGAGCAAAACTCACGTTTCAGTAGCTCAACCTGATAAAGGCAAAATGTAGACTAAAACATGCATCATGAACATGATTCTAACAGTAATGAAGCATCAATCGACACAATTTCACTCCTCAAAGCAGAAAAGAAATCGATATTGACTAGTACTAATCATAATCGAATAACAACCACATCATACCCCTGTTTTAGCAACTTAACCACATGAAACCAAACCAAGACTAAAACATGCACCCCTAACTCGATTCTAGCAGGTACTGAACACAATTTCATCTCAAGACGCTCAGCCAACAAATCAAATAAAACCAAAAATTTCATGCAAAGTTAAGGTAGGGTGGGTAAAATGTAGACTGCCTTACTTCTACCGCATATGACTAGAGAGACTGCTTCCAGTGAGACCCCCGGCTCCATATTAGTTTTGCATCAAGCCTTGGACATAAGGCACATAACTCTCGGCAAAAAGACCGATTAGTGCATGTACCCCCTTGTCTTTCGACTATCAACACCACTACATGATGCATGATTAACTGTCCCCCGCCTTTAACGTTATTTTCACGAAATTAGTAACGTTAAAATTAGTGCAATTTCACTTTTTCCCTCCGAGGACCTACACATATATACATTATATATGCACACCGCAAACGGGGCGTAAAATAATCACAATATACAAATGTGTATATAAATAAACACTAGGATACATGGATAATAAACAAATCAAGTAAATTAAAACCTAGAGTGATACATAATTACGTACATATCATTCTTAATGATCTCATGCATGAAAAAAAAATCATTTCCTATAATCATCTAAAGCCAGTACCTCCCTGCCTATGATGCAACAAGTCTCTAATCTAACTCAGTAAGTTGCACTACATTTACGGATTTACCTACCATTTACCCAACGACAATCTCATCGTCAAACAAATCAAACTTCAATTAAATCCTCATCCATGGCCTCATTGTTGATCTCACAAATGTTGTGCAAAACACAACATGCCCCTAAAACCCTTGGCAATTTTTCAAGCTTGACTTCTGTCCTTTTTTGTAAATATGCCCATCTCCCTTTTAATCTCATAAATGCATCTTTTGCTATCCTTTGTACCACACCATGTTTCTCGTTAATTAAATGCTCTCTCCATGTTTTATTTTGATTGTTGTGCGGCACCAAAAGCCAGTCTAGTAGTGGGTAGTTGGAACCGCCCAGTATTGATATGTTTTTTAATTGACCACTATTGAATCTTTGCGAAAGAGCTGATTTTTCCAATATTTTGGCAACGGGCATTGAGCCAGGGTAGCCGATACACACATCGATGAAGACGCCTCGTGAGTCAACCACACCTTGGATCGTGATTGAGTATGATATTTTTTGATATCGCTCGGTGTGTTTTTTGTTAAAATATGCAGCCATGTTGGTTTTTGGTGCGATTACGGAGATGTGGGTGGTGTATATTGATCCACAAATGTCGGGTATGCCTGAGATTGACCCGAATTCAGTTTTAATGTCTTCAAGACGTTCCTTATTGGGCCATTGTATGAACTTGGGCATTAGGACTGTTACAATCGCGTCACATACTTCAAGGACTAGTTTGTGGCATGTAGATTTACCTAGCCCAAATACATTTGATACTTTTCGCAAAGGATCACCAGTTGCTAAACGGTATAAGCAAACTGCGACCCGAAGACGAACTGTAATAACCGAAGGGGGATCGACGTCATTTTTACTGACATGTGAATCTAACTCGTCACAGATCATATCAAACGTCACTTTACTCATTCGGAAAACTTTTTTAAATTCCTCGTCTGGACATTCGTCGCTATTGTAATGCTCCCACATCGTCTTCGATCTTTCTTTTACCCACAACCGCCGCTGTCCTCCACTGCCACTGTCCTGGCTAGAACTCGCCTCCGTAACTTTGTCCAAATTTGGGGTCTTGAAATCTTCCATTTCGGAAACAAAATTCGAACCTGGTATTTTAAAATCCATGTCATAACAAAAAATTGTATTTCCGGTTTTTAATATTAACCCATTTGATCCATCAGAAGTTTCACCTCGACTCGTAATAACTTCATCGCATTACTTCTACTCTTTTATGGGACAGATAAATAAGTTCCAGTATTTATGTTTTACCTTCTGAATCATCAAATTCATCTCTGAAGGGGGTTGACTGAGAGCAATCGTCATCGGCCCGGTCATGAAATCTGTCATATATTAACAAATTGACTAAATAATGGAAAAGGATAAACCAAAAAGTCATCATCCAACGAAGCAGACCTTGGTTTAATATTGAGAGGACGATCATCATCTAGTGATTGATACATTTGACTATGGCTGCTTTCAAGTATGGGTACGTTTTCAAAAATCTCCTGTAACGTTCAAGATTGATGTTAGACTTGCAACATTGGAAGATTATAAAAGAACAAATGAAATTGAAATAACCTGTTGTTCGAGTGAAAACTCAAGTTCTTTAACGATCTCAGCCATGGTGGGCCGCTCTTCTCGAACTTTTTTCACACATTGATAAGCAATTGCTGAAAATGATTCCAAAGAGCCTGGATCCATTTGTTCTCTTAGATCAGGAAGAATAATCTCATCTAATCTTTTTTCATCATAATATCGTCTCCATTTAGGTACTAAAATTTTAGTCTGCTCACGATTACAAGACTCATAGCATAATCTCCCACACAAAATTTCAAACAACACAACTCCAAAAGAATACACGTCAGACTCTTTTGATAGGAAACCCAACTCCATATATAACGGATCACAATACCCAGGCATGCCAACACCATAGGAGACCATATATGTGTGCGCTTGGTTAGCAGGGCCAACTTTTGACAATCCAAAATCGGAAACTTTAGCTGTCCAGTCGTCATCCAAAAGAATGTTTGCGCTTTTGATGTCTCGATGAATAACTCTTTGTTGTGAGTCCTTAGGATCATGTAAGAACTGTAGCCCATGTGCAACCCCGACACTTATCTTCAAGCGTTGGGTCCAAGTGAGAGTACTAGCATCAGACAAATACCGATCGAGGCTTCCACGAGAAGCATACTCATACACGAGGATCATCTCATCGTCCTCGATGCAAAAGTGCATAAGGGTGACTAAATTTTTATGTTTGTATTTGGAAAGCATCATGATTTCCTTCCAAAACTCTATGTCCCCCTGCCCTAGTCTTCGATCTAAATGCTTAAAAGCGAAGGTGATTTGTCCCTCTGGGGAAGAGAGTTCTCCTTTATACACTTTTCCGAATCCACCAAAGCCGATCACCCTGGTGGGATCAAAGTTGTTGGTGGCTGATACTACATCTTTCATTTGAATTTTAAGGTGATCAAAATCTTTCATGAAAGACATCGTATGATCAAATCGGGCAAAGGAGAAGATCTGACTTAGTTGATTATGGACCGGACCTCCAAATCCTCTACCTTCACGTCGAGTCAGCTTCACTCCTTTATTACTACAGGGAAGTAAAAAACTACAAAGATGGAAACAATGAGTAGCTTAAACGAAGCTTGAAAGAGCTAGCTACTAATTATTGATGTGTTCTAAAGAGAAATCAAAGTTCGTCAATCGCCAATAATTTCACACAGCCATGGGCCAACTGACCCACACCTTAATTCATCCTTTATAATAAACGACAAAAACTGGTTAGTACCTTGGTGGGCTGTGGGCCAGCTAATTCCATCTTTAAGTTTTTTAATGAGTAAATTGTGATTTTAGTTTCTTAGGTTTGTGTAAATTATCATTTTAGTTTAAATAGTTTTTATTTTCCTCTGGTCTAACTACATCCATAACACCCAGTTAAGTCAAAGGGTATTTTGGTCAGTTTATAATTATTATTATTTTTTTTGCCATTTTAATGATTTTGGTCACATAATATATGGTCACATATATATGTATACTGTGTATATATGGTTTGAGGGTTTGGATTTTGGGAAGTGTTTTGATTTCTTTTGTTTGTTGCCGATCGGTTGGGCGATGTATTGTAGCTGGGCTTTGGCTTTGATTCTTAGTGCCTTGCTATGGATCAGCTGAATATTTTGGTGGTGAAGAATGAGATTTGCTTTGGATGTTAAAAAAAATAATGTCTGATGATAAACAAATTATGGAGGAAATTAGATAAGGATATGTTGAATATTGACTTTAATGACTTTAATGCATTATCCATTCACAGATCCAAAATGGAAACTAAAATCACTTTTAGGTGCTATTTGTTTTTTTTGTCAGAAGTACTTCTGGCCATTTATGTCTGCGTCGCGCAGACATGCGTAGACCTTTGAGTCCTGCAGTTTGTTTATTTTCCAGAAGCACTTCTCACCTTTTAACTCTTCTCCACGCAGACATAAGCCCACATCTTCTCACCTCTTCTCTTTTTCAAAACGCAGACACTCTCCACATCTCTGCATCACCACTCTCCACCGCCACTCTCTGCATCCCCGCCACCACCACATCTCCGCCACCACCTCCACCCCCACATCTTCGCCACCACCTCCACCACCACATCTCCACCACCACTCTCCACAGACCTGCATAAGAGGGAAAGAAGAGAGAGAGACCCTAGAGAGAGAGAGAGAGGGGGGGAGCAGCAGGAGAGAGAGAGAGGGAAAGAAGAGAGAGATCGACGGTGGTGGGTTTGATGTTCTTCATCTTCAAACAAAACCCCCAAATCGAACGACGACAGCGGTGGTGGGTTTTGATGTTCTTGGCGGTGGTGGAACGAGGAAGGCGGTGGTGGTGGTTGCGACGGGGGTGGGTTCTTGGAGTGGGGGCTAGGGTTTGCGGTGGTGCTTGGCTTCGCGGCAGGAGACAGGGGGCGGTGGTGCTTGACGGTGGTTGTTGGTTGTGGTGGTGGATGGTGGAGGAGGTGGTGGCGAATGGTTGTGGTGGTGGTGGTAGATGAAGGCAGAGAGAGAGGAGTGTTCTGTGTGTGTGTTGTGAAGTGGTTTTTGTAGAAGTAAAAAAACAAACCCTCTTCTCCTTGCTGACTGCAGACCTTTGGTCCACCTCTTCTCCTGCAGATGCCTGCAGATGTGGTCCGCAGATTGCAGACCTTTTGCACCTGAAAAAACAAACACCACCTTAGTTTGTATATATGAAAATCGCTTTTGGTCTGTGTGTATATGTAAAGGAAAAAGGATAAATTGAAAAAAACTTTGAAAGAAAATGGCAAAATCCTTGACTTAACTGACTTATTTGGATAGAGTTAGCGAAATGGATCAAAATGGCAAAAAAAAAAGAGAAAACTCAGGGACCCATAGGAGAAAAAAAAAACTATTTGAACTAAAATGGTATTTTGAGTCAAACTCAGGGAATAAAATGGCAATTTACTCTTATTAATTAACTTCTTTTATTATTGTTTGTTGCTCCCACTAAGTTTTATGGTTTAGCCCCACTTAGATCGTTCATATTTCATCCTCCATTCTATATAATACAGAGAAAAAAAGGAAATATCAAAATCATAATAAAAAACACAACTATATTGAAATCTCTATAGTAGAGAAAATACAAATAAAGTAAACGACACCTCTACATAGAGTATTCACATTGGAGCCTCTATATTAATAGATTCTATATAATATAGAGTAAGAAATAGAAGAAACATTAAAAACATCATTATATTAGAATCTCTATAGTAGAGAAAATTTTATAGATATTAAAATAAACCACTATATTTAGAGGATCATATATCCAAGCCTCTATATTTTTGTTGTGAGTGTGTAAGATAGAGAAAAAATAATAAAACATGTGATTGTGAGTATGATAGAGATAGATAGAGAGTTGGCTGTGGAAAGGCTTTTGAAAAATAAACATAATTTAGAGAAATATGTGTTTTTGATTAGATTATATTAGATAAGGATAAAGGCTCCAATGTGAATGCTCTTAGAGGTTCATATTCAACCCTTTGTAATTTTATCGTGAGTGTGTAGGAAAAAGAAAAAAAATAATAAAATAAGTGTTTGTGAATAAGAAATAGATAGATATAGAGAGTTGAATATAAAAGGCAAATTGGAAATAAATAATCCCACCTAACTCAATTTGGCCGATAATAATCCCAAGTCAGTTATTGGCCGATAATAATCCGAACTGGTCAATTTTTCTTTTGTAAAATAGTCCGCTGTTAAAATAGCTTAACGTAGTTAAGTTTTTTTCGAATTACAAACTGATGTTTTAGGGGATTTTGATCAGAACGAGGATACGAGTCGATTGATGTAAAATTTACCTTGAAATACCGCCCCAACCCACGAAAACGGTGCTTCAATTTGGGTGTTTAAACTTACCTTGGATGTTTTAGGGCTCTGATGAAGATTAAAGTGCTGATGAGAAAACTAAACATCAGTTTAGCCCCGAACAAATGTTCAATATTAACAAACAGATGTTTGCCAAAACAAATGATATAATTACAACAGAGTCTGTAAAATTGTTGTAAGGAGTCTTAGAACAGATGTTAAGATGGTCAGATGTTCTCTAAACATTTGATAATATTTTCTGTTAGGAATGTTAGATATCGCTATCAAGGTGATTTTAGCCCTGAATGCCTAACAGATGTTTGTACTTACTATAAATAGTTCTTCTCTATTATATAATACTCTATTTTTCAACATTTCTATGCATCAATGGTTGTAAATTATGCCTCACGTGTTGTACCAGTTGTTATGGGGTGCAGTTGTGTACCATGCCAGACACACATAGAGAGACATAAAAAGGAGAGTCACGGATTTTAGAGAGAGAGAGAAGAGAGATACGGTGGAAGGACCACCGTTTCTGGTGGTGAACCCGACTGCGCACGGCAGCGCCTCTCACTTCCGACGCATAAACGACCGACATGGCGGCGGTGAGTTGTAGGGTTGTACTTCAGGTGAAGTCCGGCCAGTCTCTGTCACACCCCCAAAATCCACATGCGGAACACCACCGCTTGGAGGCGTGACTGACCAGGATCCAGCCACCAATCATACTGAGCATTGAATTAATAGTAGAAATATTTAATATCCAAAGTAGTTAGCAACATCGTAGTTAAGTTCGATAATTAGTTTAACAAAACAGCGGAAGCATAAACCAAATAGTTTTAAAGATAGTCCTTAGTTCAAGATAGTTAAACCCAACACACAGGTTTTGACGAACACTACACATCCCCAAGCAGCAGCTCCTGAGTCACTGGTTACCTGCAAAGCATGCAGTAAGGGGTCAACAATAATGCTGAGTGAGTTCACTAGTTGTCCAGTTTTAGTTTACCAAAAACTTAAGTTGTTTAGATAAAGCATTTATAATCACGTTGTGGGGAGCTACCCCACCTGTAAGCTCACTAAACTGTAGATACCGAAACTGTTGACGGAAAGTTGTTGTGCCCCGAGTCAATGTCTATCGTCATTGACCATGTTGCAAGGTCTACTAGTTCACGCCCGATCTCCCCCGGTCACGGTGTGAGGTTGTCAAACCTAATAGCGCTATCAACTAATAACCCGTTCGCCCCCGGCGATTAATCGGTACTGTAAGCAGGGACTTAAAGTGATAGAGTTTCGTTTAGCATGGCTAGTTGTGATTTATAAATAATATCCAAACGTATCTCCCCCGGAGATAGTAATTACCCATTCTGTTTTCCCCCGGAGTAATGGGTCAAAAGTGTTTTTCCCAAAGTTGGTAGTTTGTTCGTGTCCCTCCGCGGGACGCATGCTTTTAGTGTGTGAACTCATCTTGGGTTGCTCGGCAGATTAGGTTACTTGTCAAACACGTTGGTCACCACGTCCTAACATGGTTACCGGTAAGTCAGGTTTGGTGTACAAGCAATCACGCAAAATCTACACTTAACTAACACGTTGCATGCATACAAGTAAACAGTGGGTTATTGGGCCGGCCCTAACATTTACAAAATCAAACAGCAACACATAGTCCAGTCAACAGGTAGCCCATAATACACACATTATGGCCCAATAACCAAAGTGAACAGCCCAGTCGCAACCAGGTGATCTCGAGTCGCAACCAGGAGGTCTCGGCTTGTCACGCTGTGGTCGCAAGTCGCAACCGCTGTGGTTTCGAGTTGTCACGCTATGGTTACGAGTCGCAACCGCTGTGGTTTCGAGTTGTCACGCTATGGTTACGAGTCGCAACCGTGTGGTCTCGAGTCGCAATGCTGTCCTTTTCATGTTCACGTGTTGATTCAGATACATCAGGCTAAATTGTACTATGTATTCAGGCCCAAATCAGGAAACAACCAATAAGGTTTCAACTAACACTTTTCCTAATCTGACCATTAGTAAACATGGATCAAACATTGCCCTTTTTAAAATCTTCCAACCATATTCAACAAGTTCATCCTATATTCATAAATTTCTAGGGTTTTCATCTTATCATAATCATACATTTTTATGAACCAAAATCACCTATTTTAACAAGATCATCATGCAAGAACAAGAAAACATACATTTTGTAGCCGAAATCTTATGTTTAACAACATCATTTTGCAAGAAACAATGAAGCATAGTTTGGTTGGCCATGAATACTCTTAAACTACCATTTTCTAGCCATCTTTAAACATGTTACCAAGTATTTACACATAATGGTTTACACATATAGTGAAACTCACAAATCAACCTAAAATCATGCATAACAATTTTAACTAAACACTTTCTAGTTCACTTAATACACATAAAACACACATAAAATAATCACTAACCGGTTGTGAAGAAGGAGCCGAAGCAAAGGAAAAGGAACCGAGAAAATGAAGTGTCCGAGTGATGATGATCTTGACCGAGATTCCTTGTGAAATCCGAGCTTGAACCGAAGGTTGGAAGAGAATGGGATGTTGTTTGGGGTTTTCTAGTGAGAGAGAATAGAAGGAGTGTGTGGATATGTTTGTGTAACAAATGAGGGAAGTGGGGAAATGTTGGAGATTTTATATAAGGCTTCAAGGTAGGCTTAGGGGGTTTCGGCCCAAACCGGTTACGGCCCACTCGAGACCGAGTGGCCCACTCGAAACCGAGTGGTTGCGAGTCATGGTCTCGAGTCGCTAGTATATACGCGTATACTTATATATATATATAATACATACACAACACATATCATGCAAAAAAAAAAAAGATCACGTTTTCATTTAATAACATATATATACACAAAAATATTACAAGGTGTTCGTTCGGAAAAACCTAGAGTGTCACATTATCCCCAAGTTTTAAGAACTTTCGTCCCGAAAGTTAAAGCAGCCACTGTCAAGCTAGAGTGTTTCAGCAGGGTGTCACAGTCTCCGGCGAAGATCCGATAAGTATTGTATTGTACTGCATGTTAAATTTTCAGTTAGATCTGCTCTTGGTATGTTGTTTGAGACTATTTTTGGTAATACATAATTTCGGCAAGAATCCGGACCAAGGTTCGATGAACGAAAGTCTACCTTCATGTCTTGGATAATAATCTGGGTATAATTTTGGTAGATCGGGTATGGAGCTCATGGGATGCCTCCGCAAAACAGTGTGGAAATGATAACACAATCACAGATTTGTTGATTCACACTCAAATTTCACATATTTTTTTTATTGATTTGCAGGCGAACGAGTCTCTGGAGACGGTGGAGTTGCAGCGGTAGACGACGCCAAACCGGCCTCTGCTCGGTGAGTTTATAGTCGTTGTTTAGAAGCTCCTTCAACCTTCATGTTGTTGTTAGGGTTAGGGTTAATTGTAACTATTTGTTGAAGTCATGTGGGTTTTATAACAGAAATTATGGGTGTTTTGGTTAAGATTCGCGTGTATTCGTATTCGAGAAGTTGAAAAGGATATTTGGTGTATGATGGAATCACTTTGTTCATCGAAAGGCTTCTCTTTACTTCTTTCTTCATGTCAACTGTAAGCGATCCGAATCTATGATCTCTTTTTTTCGTTCCTAGATCTAACACAGTGTGGTGGCAGATTGGATTTGAAGATATAAATTTAAAATTGAAGACCGTGGATGGTAATTCATCAGTAAGTTTGTCTACACGATCGATTAACTGTAGCAAATTTCCTTTACTATTGTTATATCTATTGTTTACCATGAAAATATTGTTTTGTTGTGATATGAATTCATATGTTTATGTGAACATGTACCTGATTTGCAAATTTTTAGACTGAAATTCGTTGTTTCTTTTGAGGATTTTGTTATTGTTTTTTTTTTGGCCAAGTTAACAGCTGCGGTACTGTACCGGAGAGTTGAGCCGCTCACCATCCGATTCGGATCGTCGAAAGGAATACACCGGAGTTGAGAACCGACATCTCCGGTGAGCTTTTGTAATCTTTCTCCTGTTTTCTGTTCACGTTTTTCAAGATGTATTACAATTTCTAAATTTCAACCCATCTAAATTTTATTTTAGAAAAGATAATGACTCGAAGTAAATTACTAAGAGCAGCTTTGAAAAGTAAGCATGGAGCTTTTCAAAGATTCATATAATGGTTGAGTTGACAAGAGTGCATTTTTCTGATCAACAGGTTGATGCGTTCACCGATACAGCGTTTAAAGGCAATCCGGCAGTCGTTTGCTGGTTAGACAACATATCGAAAGCCGATAAGTGGATGCAATGGGTTACGACCGAGTTTAACCTTCCGACCACCGGTTTTTTATCGGCTGATCACCGTACAGAAAAACTAAGATTCAACCTCCGTTGGTTCACTTGTGTATCGAAAGTTGATAATTTAACGTGCTGGTTTCTATACATGAAACTAGACCACTAGAACATAATTTGTGAATAATTAATTTTGTTATTTTTTTATGTTAGGTTCCGCTTTGTGGTCATGCAACTTTAGCAGCTTCACACTTTGTGTTTGAGTCTGGATAAGTGGATTCTAACTCGGTTGAGTTCTCAACTCTGTCTGGAGTTTTGACTGATAACCGGATTCCGACTAACGAGATCAATGATTCGGAACATGGGCTTTACATAGAGTTGGATTTTCTGGTTGGGAGGGTTTCTGTTTTTAAAGATGTTGAGGTTTCTGTGGTTTCGGAGATGTTAAATGGTGTTCCGGTTGTTGATGTTTTGATGAAGAACGCATTTGATGATATTGTTGTATGTGTTTTAGTTTGGTTATGCTTTTGGTGAAAATGTTGGTTGTGGTTAAAGAATGAATAGTTTGAAGGTTGTTTTTTGTTTTGTTGGATGCTAGCAGGTGGTGCTTTCATCAGCGGAAGAAGTTGCGGATTTCAAGCCGTAGTGTCATAAGATCAAAGAGGGTCCGGGTAGGGCGGTGATAATTACAGCACGGGCACCTGACGGGTCGGGATTTGACTTCTATTCGCGTGTTTTCGGCCCGAAGATTAGGTTGATGAGGTAATTGTGTTGGAATGATGTTGCAAACCAATTTGGTAAAATTTGGGATTTTGTTATGTTAGGAAGTAGACACTGTTATAAATGTGAATTACACATTAGCACTTTGTTTGGTTGTTCAAAAAAAGAAAATAATTGGTAATTTGGGATTACCTTTGTTGGAATCTGGTTAGTTTTACTTTTTAGTAAGATTGTTTGACCCTTCACTATGTTTTGGTATCTTTTAGGATCCGGTCTGTGGCAGCGCACATTGCGCGTTAGCACTCTATTGGCATGAGAAGTTGGGGAAATGTGATTTTGTTGCATATCAGGTATGATTTTCGAGTCTTCTCTCCCCATTACCGTGTGTGTTTGTGTGGACAGAAAGCATGATACATATGTTCTAGCAACTAATTGTTAGATGCATATGGTAATCAACAAATCTTTTACATCGGCTGTGGCTCTTTGTGTAGGGTACGGGGTACCCACGCTCAGCGAAAATTTTAAAAGTCTGCATAAGACAGTGAACTTCACTGTCTAAAATACAATATGATTAAGGACATATTTGGTTTCACACCACTTACATTAAAAACATACCAAAATAAAAACTTAACATATTGAAATTTTGAGAAATTCAAAATCGGAGTCATAACTCATAACCATCAGGGTCGCGTGCATTGGCGCAGGTTAGAAGGGGCCGGAGGGCACGCTTGGCCCCCCCGAACTTTTCGCTCAGTAGTGTAATACATGTGCTTTTCGTATAGAAATTTTTGGTTATATACGTTTTCGACCCCTGGTTCTATAAAAAGTTTTGGGTATATATGCTTTCGACCCCCCCGTCGGAAATCTCAAGCTTCGCCACTGAATATGAGGGACGTTAAGTAGACCACATAACTACTTATACGTTTTAGTTTAACCGTAATATATAATTATAACGGTCTGCTCTTTTCTAACATGCATTATTTTTCAAAGCACTATGAATTATTTAGTTTCATCTGATTCTATAGTTAAAATTGCGTGATCAGTTGATTGTGGCCACTCACCACTGGGCCATAATGCTTGCTAATAGGTGCTATTATATGAACCCTTTCATTTACTATATTTGGATTCTTTAGCCTGTTGGTCACTGTATGAAAACGAGTTGTATGTTGTTTGATTGTCAATAGAAAAAAGGCCTTTTGGGTTCTGAATTTGCAAAACTGAATAATAATTATTAATATAAAATACTCAAGATGATTAATATAGTTTTAATCAAATTTATCAGTTTTGTTATGATAAATACTATCCCATTTGCTTTCTGATAGTTGAACTTTAAGTTTGTATTATATGTTGACAATTTAGCGTAATTCAAGCGTTTGTATATCATGTAGACAGAGACATACGTATTTGTGTCTATATATGTGACAAAAAAGATTTATTTATTTACAATTAGTAAAGAATCATGTAGATAGAAACATGTACGTATTTTGTGTTTATATGTGTCTATATGCCAAGCAGAATAATTTTTTTACAGTGTATAAATTAGTTAAAGTAGTACATGGGTTTGATATTTATGTCTATGATTGACTTAATTAGGACCGCCTTATGTTAAGACATAAAATATACTAACAAACCTCTTTGAAATTTCAGATTCAAGCAGTGCTTCTAAGATGGGGCGTCAAGAATGATAGGAAACCACAACAACTGAAAGCCGTCACTCAAGAAGCCATGTCACCTAGGACCATCTCTTTTGCTCAAGTCATGTAACTAACATCCTTAATGTTAGTCGTAAAAACTGAAACCGTAACTAGATGCTAACTTTTTTGGTTCAGCTATGTAACTAATTGTGTCGATGTGACTGACTTTGTAAGAATGGCAACCATCTGAACAGAAATATAAATCTAGACCCCGCCGCATCGCGGCGGGTAACGCTTCTAGTTAAGATCTATTTATCACTTTCACCACATCCCTTTTGTACGTGCAAAGAGTTATAGTGATCATGCTAAGGGGGAATGATAGTTATAACTTGTAATTGTAATCCTTTGATTATAAACGAAATACAGTATGAGAACTTTTCATATTTGTGCTTGTGTTTAAATTTCATTGCATTCATTAAAGTTCCTTTAATTACACTTCACTATTTCATAGATAAAACACACTCGGATCTTAACAAATGGTATCAGTGCTAGCTCACATTAAATTTGATTTAACAATCAATTTAATACAAAAAGATTATCTCACATAACTGATAATCGGTATGTTCATTAAATCGAATTACTGAGTAAAGTATCAGTTTCACTAAAATTTTTGGACACACTTTGTTTTTCAAAAGATCAAAAGGATGTCTCAAAACAATCACGATCTTCACAACACTTGTTTTAGTAACAAGCCTCCGATGTTTGACAAATCTGAACACTATATATCTAGCAACGTCGAATGACACATGTTCTAGCTCAACGAAACACTGGATGTTGGAAGTCCGTTATATTCGGACCACATGTTCCAATGGTACCCAGTACCAAAGATCTAAGTTGAAGAGACAAAGAAACCAAAAAACTACTCTGAGCAGGATTTCAAAATTTTGAGTTAGATGCAAAAACATTCAGTATTGTTGCTATGGCTCAACCAAATGAAATCTATGCTGGACTATGACACTATAATAGTGCTAAAGAATTGTGGGATTGTAAGACCCTTACTTAATTTATACGATTTTTCTTGTAGATTTCGATAAACATAGTGTATTTATGATTAAACATACACTTGAAAATACGAGTTTGTTAAAACTTTTTAAGAAATAAAACATTAACATCTTGTATGTAAATTCACCGTTTAAAACGTGACGGCGAAACTTAGCGCGAAAGCTTGAATCTTGATCGTGTTCGGTTCTTCATTGGTGAGCTTGATCGTCCTCCGGTAACTTACTTTATACCTACATTTCATAAAACATGAAATGAGACAGTGATACTAGTTTAAAACATGTTTAAACAAGTTCCCAATATCAAAACAATGGTACAGCAGCACTTTTGCCAGGTTTAGTGGCCCTCGCGGGCCGCGACACATTTACTAGATCCTTTCGCGGGCCGCGAGCAGCGTCGCGTGTCACGCCAGAAATTTGCTCCTCCGTCGCGTGGCGGAGGATGCAATATTTCCAGCGAATTTCGTTATCAGACCTAAATTTTCCAGCTAACCATAATTTTACCAAAACGGACATAACTCTCTCGTTTTTTATCTGTTTTGTTCACATTTCTTCCTACGTAATCGTAAATTGATTCTCCATCATATGTAGTTAATATCCGACACCCGGATTAACAAAATTTAAGACTTTTAAGCCTTCAGCTTAATATATATTTACAAAACTTTTGACCCGTTCATGATTTTATCAAACAACTCATTTATTTGCATTCAAATTTTCATGAACATCATACTATAATTGTTTTCTATTAGCCTGGGTTCTATTCAAACCTGGAAACCGTGATGAGAGGCGGTGACGGAGGTGTTAAAGGGAGGCGGTGCCGGAGGTGTTTAAGGGGAGGCGGTGCAGGAGGTGTTACAGATATATGATTTGAGAAGATTAGTAGCGGTGGGCGGGTGGTTGTGATGGTCGGGTGGCGACGGCCTAATGGTGGTTGTGTGGAAAAGAGAGAAAAAAGTGAGAAAAAAGAGGGTTGTTTATGGTGGTGGTGGTGGTGGTAGAATGGTGGTCCGATTGGGTGTATGGAGATGGTGGCAAGTGGGTGGTGGTAGTGGTGTATGGAGGTGGTGGCAGTGGTCTGATGTGTGTATGGAGGTGGTACCAAGTAGGTGGTGGCAGATTAGAGACTTTAGATATATAGAGAGAGATAGAGGGGTAGGGTGAGGGTGAGGGTGGGTGGGTTTTATTTGTTTATAAAAAATAAAATTGTAATTGTATAGGAAATGACCAAAATACCTTGGGTCTACTTGGTCAGATTTAATGAAAAAAAAACTAACTAGGTTAGGGTTAAAAGACGTAACGTACATGAGTTTGCAAACATCGAGTACGTTTTTTATACTTTGAAGACAAATGATACAGTTTGCAATCTTTTCGTTGAAGAACTGAACTGGTCACAAAAGATAGTCTAGGGATCAAACAAGTAAACTTCTATTTTTGGACTACAAGCATAAAAACAACTCAAAGTATGCACGGAAACTAAACACTTGACATAATAAAGGCCTTTTACAGCCCAACCCTATTAACCCTAAACCCCCACATCTCCAATCTCTCAGCGCCTCTCATCAAACCTGCAAAATCTCATTAATCATCAATCATATCTACTCAATCTCGATCATCTTCTTCATCTCTTACAACCTAATTTACAGATCGATCGCTCTATTCACCACCATCTCACCGTTTACACTGCATCCATTAGGTAACTACATCGTTTCCTTCAATCAGAACCCTAATATTTTGTAGTTTGTTCAATGTCATGTTATATAAATCTGTTGATTGTTGAATTGCGTATTAGATGTAGCTGTATGTGTTGGAATCGGTTTATTGTATAGGATTGTTTTCTGGAGCCTTGTTTATTGTTACTGATTTATGTGTTTTGATTTATGAGTTTTGTAAGTATGTGAGTTTGTGTTTATACAAAGTGTTTTGCTGGATTTAGTTGCGTGTATATGACGGTTTATGGTGGTTTTAGTGTTGTGTGAGCTGAAATGTGTGTTTTGTGGTGGTAGCTTTTGATAACGGAGATTGAATCTTGATAAAATTCATGCTTCTCTGAAAAAAGTTTTTTTTTTTTTTTTTTTTTTTTTTTTTTTTTTTTTTTTGTGATTACTTTTTAGGTTAGATTTTTTTATCTTGATCTGCCACACAATACATCCTTGAAAATGTGAGTGGTGCATATTTGTTTAAATGCTACAGTTCATGATTGTGCACCGAATGCAAATTTTAACAATATGGATAACAGTGGAATTGGTGTTATATGTCAAATTTGAATCATAAGTATGTGTATCCATCTAGGCAAAGGCGATTGAATAGTTGCGATAGTACAAAGTGATATGATTCCATCTTATAAATTAGGGGTGTGCAAATGGTGGTTTGGTTTGGTTCGGTTATTACCTTTAACCATATCCGTAACTGCTAGCTTCGTTTAAGGAGTTTTCTTAACCATATCCATAACCGAACTTTGGTTTGGTTAATCGGTTATGAGACTCGGTTGTGGTTCGGTTTCGGTTAATTAATCTTCTAAGTTTGAACGAAAATTTAAACGAAATGAACATATCAGAAGGGGGTAGCGGCGCAACTTGTTGCTCGTCTACCTGCCATTAGTTTGTAATCGTCTCTGTTTTAAATGTTTATATGTCGTTAATAGATGTGTTTAAACTTCTTTTTCAAAAAAAAAAAAAAGAATTGTTAACCAAAATTAAAAAAAAAAATTAGACGATTATTGTCTCAGTTACAATCGTTTTTATAAATAAAAAAAGACAAAAAAAAATATACACGTGCATAAAATGAGTCAGTTTTATACAATAATAATTTTTTAAACATTTTAAAACTAATTATATAACATAAAAGCTTTCGTATATGTTTTTTATGTATATAGAGTTTGATTCTTTGAACATGTATATTTTAAATGTAGATATATTGTAAAAGCATGTCTTAATTCATTCCGGTTCAGTTCGGTTAACTATTCCGTTATTGGACACCTTTAACCATATTCATAACCAACATATCGGCTAATCAAATAACATTATCCATAACCGTCAATATCGGTTATTGGTTAATTCGGTTTGGTAGTGGTTTGGTTATCGGTTAATTTCGGTTAACGGTAAGGTTTGCTCACTCCTACTAAAAATTATCTTCTTCTTTTAACAATGTCAAACTCCATGCTAATTGCTATGTGTTTATACAGTATTTAAATTATATATGTAGTGTACTGATCATGCTTAGCATCTTGATATCATGTTCTCTGTCTGTCTCCACTAACTTTTGCTCTTCTTACTTCAATGTTAGCTTAAAGCTGTGGATGCTTGAATCGTGATAACTATGACGTCTCGTGCAACTGTTCATCTCATTACTTATTCAAACGAGCTTGTAAATGGTGAAGCAATTTACGTTTCCTCAAACAGTCTTCCAATAAAGTCTACACGTTTCGAACCTGCCGGTCATTCTTTTCATGATGTCGCACTTAAGCTCCGCGGCTATTACGAGGAAGAAAACGTCCCCAGTGACGATGAGAATCTGCCTAAAGACAAAGAAAACGACTATATGCAATCATCGGATTCATATAGCAGCAAAGGTAAAAAGAAATCTGGTGACAAAACGGCCCAACAAGATCATTACGCGTTATTGGGCTTGGGTCATTTACGGTATCTTGCAACCGAGGAGCAAATTAGAAAGAGTTATCGTGAAACCGCTTTGCGACATCACCCTGACAAACAAGCGGCTCTTCTTCTCGGAGAAGAAACCGAAGCTGCAAAACAAGCGAAAAAAGACGAAATCGAAAACCATTTCAAAGCCATTCAAGAAGCGTACGAAGTGTTAATGGACCCAACACGGAGAAGAATTTACGACTCGACAGACGAATTCGACGATGAGATTCCTACCGATTGCTCGCCGCAAGACTTCTTTAAGGTGTTCGGACCGGCGTTTATGAGAAATGGGCGGTGGTCGGTGAGTCAACCGATCCCGATGCTAGGAGATGACAATACCCCGCTTAAAGAAGTCGACGCGTTTTACGATTTTTGGTTTGCGTTCAAAAGTTGGAGAGAGTTTCCGCATGAAGACGAGTACGATCTTGAACAAGCAGAATCACGTGACCATAAACGATGGATGGAACGACAAAACGCAAAGCTTTCGGAAAAGGCGAGAAAAGAAGAGCACGTGAGGATACGTTCTCTCGTAGACAACGCGTATAAACGGGACCCGAGGATTTTACGGAGAAAGGAAACGTTAAAAGCGGAGAAACAGAAGAAGAAAGAAGCGAAGTTTATGGCGAAGAAACAACAAGAGGAAGAAGCTGCGAGAATCGCGGAAGAAAATCGACGTAAGAAAGAAGAAGAGGATAGACTGGCGGCTGTAGCCGCTTCAAATCAAAAGAAACAAAAAGAAAAAGAAAAGAAATTGTTACGAAAAGAACGAACACGTCTTCGAACTGTTTCAACCGCTGTGGTGTCTGATAATTCACTTACTATTAGTCAGGATGAGGTGGAAAACTTATGTATGTCACTTGACATGTTACAACTACAAAATTTATGTGACGGTATGGAACGAAAAGAAGGCGATAGTCAAAGTCAAGCCGAGCTTCTAAAGCAGGCAATTAGCTCGGACCATGTTGAGAAAGATCATGCGACGAAAAACAGTCAACAAAATGGGTCTGCGAAAGTCAAAGTCAACGGAAGTGTTTCTACAAGCAGTTTCGAGAAAAAGGAGAAAGAGAAACCATGGGGGAAAGAAGAGATCGAGCTTTTGCGTAAAGGAATCGTGAAGTATCCGAAAGGAACGTCTAGAAGATGGGAGGTGATATCGGAATACATCGGAACCGGACGGTCTGTCGAGGAGATTTTAAAAGCAACGAAAACTGTTCTTTTACAAAAACCGGACAACGCTAAGGCGTTCGATTCGTTTCTCGAGAAAAGAAAACCAACAGTTACGATTTCATCTCCGCTTACGACTAGAGAGGAAGTCGTGGGGACATCTTCTACGGTTACACCGACACCGGCCCAACCCGATGTGGTTCCGGTTCCACCGAAACCGAGCCAAGCCACGGAAAAAGTGGAGCCGGTCGGGTCAAGTTCGGACCCGGATGCGTGGTCTGCTGTGCAGGAAACGGCTCTGGTTCAAGCGTTAAAGACATTCCCTAAGGAAACTAACCAGCGTTGGGAGCGCGTTGCTGCTGCGGTTCCCGGGAAAACGGTTAACCAATGCAAGAAGCAGTTTGCGTTGCTCAAGGAGAAGTTTAGAAACAAGAAAAGTAATCAAAGCGGGTGATTATAAGCGCGTTTTTTGGAGATTATTAACCGGGGCATCGTTTTTGTCACTAGCCGAGCTTTGAAGCGTATTATCTGATGAAGGTGGGTGCAAGCACAATGCGGTTTTGAGGAGATTTGGGTGGGTACATTGCCAACTTGATACTGGAGGTATGTGTTTTTCATGTTCTTTGGGATAGGGTAGTAATGGGTTTTTGTTATTGGTTGACTGTTGTATTAAGTCAACGCTATGAAGAATCTATACTGTTTATGAGTTGTAGTTGGAGTTTAAACATGTTATTTGAATATGCTACCATCTTTATTTTACTAATCTTGTTCATTATCAATGTGTTTATTATGATTTCAAAACAATATGGTTACGGTAATAGTTTGAGAATTTTAGATTAAAACAAGGAAAAATTACAATTTTTGTCCTGTATCTTTATACCACTTTTTAGGTGGTGTCCTTTTTAACAAATGTTGATAGGCGGTGTCCTTTACTAGGTATTTTGTTGCAAGTTTAGTCCTTTACACCCAACCTAGTTAAAAGACCTTGTTAATTGTTGGGTGTAAAGGACTAAACTTGCAACAAAATACCTAGGTAAAGGACTAAACTTGTAACAAAATACCTAGTAAAGGACATCGCCTGTCAACAATTAACATGGTTTTTTAACTGGGTTGGGTGTAAAGGACTAAACTTGCAACAAAATACCTAGTAAAGGACACCGCCTGTCAACATTCGTTAAAAAGGACAACGCCTGAAAAGTGGTATAAAGATAAAGGACAAAACTTGTAATTTTTTCTTAAAACAATTTAGAAGGCAGTAAGGGTGAAGGGGGCACCCCCAAAACTACCCGATGGACCCAAATAAACCAAACAACCATCGTGTGACGCCTCACTACAACCGAAAAGTACCCAAATGAACCTGATTCAGTAGCAGCGCTGTTCCCGGTTCACCTGATGAGCCTGGACCCAATTTTTAACCTTTTATAGCATTCTTTTTTGGGTTCACAAACCAAAATTCTTTCCTGAACATGGAACCCAAATGGTTTGCGACTTTGCGGAGGTGCTCCTGATTTACCGGATCAAGTTTACTGAGGGTGCCCTTTACACCCTAAGTGGTGTAGTTTTCAGTCTGTGGCTTGTTTTTCGTAGTTGTTTGAGATAACATAAACTTAAATGTTAAATCTTGTGAAATTAATAATATATTCGTTTACATGGGTAAAACAAGTATCGGAACATTAACACATATAGCTAGACAAGTATGGCCTAATACAGACTTGCTTGGGCTTGGGATTGAAGTTAAACAAGCCAACTTGGCTCGGCTCGACATATCTTAACCGATTGAAATCCAAGCTTTAACTCGGTTTGAATACAAACTCAAGTCAACTCGCAGCTCTACATGCCAACTTGTATATCTTTGATATTTTGAACATTTTTCATTCTTTCATGTATGTAGAGATATAGCCGAAAGAAACAATATTTCCACTAAAAGTGGTGTCACGTCACTTCAACGTAGGCGTCAAAAATATAAAAATGAGTGTGAATGTGTCCGGTCATAAAACAAGTCAAGAGTCACCCCTTGGTCTCACGCTCACTCGCCCCCCTCCCCCCTCCCCTGCGAAACGCCCCCAAAATGCCGATGTGGAGCGGTGTCCAACACCCAATGGCTGAGTTGGTAGGGGGAGATTACACATGCCCTATAACCATATAAAGAGTTAAAGGACCAACCTGTCCGAAGATTTTGGGTAAATCACTAAAATCTATCAAAACTAAACCAGCATGCAATTGAGCTTACAAGAAGTCAAAAACATTTGAGGAACAACTTCAGCAAGTATAACAGGTTAAGGGGAAAAAGTGTGGACTAAGCCTATCTAACATCTTTAGTTACATTCCAAGGAGATGCTCAAAAATGGATCATCAGAAAGAGATGCTCTAAAATGATTAGTGTACTACATGTATTTAACTAGCTTGTTATACCCGCGCTTCCCGGCGGGCACGGGACGTCTTCTTTGATAAAATTTGAAAAACTTCAATGTAAAAAAAAGACAAAATTGCAGTACACGTCCTTTATGTTTACATAAAATTGCAGTGCACGTCCTTTATGTTCAAAAGTTTCATTGCACGTCCTTTACGTTTGTTTTTTGTTGCATTGCAAGTCCTTTACCACAAACCCAGTTAGTTTTCTTAGTTATCTTAATCACATGCCTAGCACACGTTGGGAAAAATAGTCATTTTAATCCCCTAACTTGTATAACGACTCTTTCAAAACTCATATAATCTATATAATCTCTATAAGCAGGTTTCTCAATTTATATATATGCGCAAGAAAATGCATATGAAACAAACCGACTATGGAATGTATGTTTAGCAAACATGTTTTGCAAGTATTTTTGTGTACAAGTTCTATTAGGCATAATCACGATGAAAATGCAAATAAAAACACTCACTTAGTTTGTAAACAAAATAAATTGACCAAGTAAACCTTTATTGACCAAATAAACTTGTAGACCAATCAAAATGGCCAAATAAAATTCAGTAAATAAACCCTTAAATTCACCTAATAGATCTTGTACGCAAAAATGCTTGCGAAACATGTTTGCAGAACATGCATTTCATAATCAATTTGTTTGATGTGTGTTTTCTTACAATATACGTACATATATTAATTGAGAGGACATTCTTATAGAAGTTCATATAGATTGTCCAAGTAGCATATGGAATCTGAAAGAATCATTATACTAATTAGGGAATTAAAATGATTATTTTGCCCATTATGGGGCGTAATGGGAGGATATGGCGTGATATAAGGCCCCATTACGGATGGTCTAATGTGCATGTGGGTCCCTTGGGTGTGCGATTCATGTGATTTAACGTGTGGGGTCAATGGATTTGTACCAGGGGCAAACTCACATTATAGGGTGGGTGGGCGGCCGCACCCCTTAAAAAAAAATTAGTGGTATTTTTCGCGAAAAATTACGACCGCACCCCTTGGAAATTTTCGTCCGCACCCCTTGGAAAATTCCGACCGTACCCCTTAGAAAAAAATGTTATGAATTTATATAAAAAAAATTGTGAACACGGATTGAAACCCGATCAAATAAGGTAAACAAGTTAGCCCACTAAGCCCTTTAATAAAACTTAACTCAACCCATCAAACCCAATAACTTAATAACCATTCAAGCTCAACCCAACTACTAGGTTTGTTAAACAAAATCAGTCCACATAATAAACAAAAAAAAAAAAAAAAAAACACAAATCGCTGCCACTTGCCAGCGACTCCCGCCCTCCCTCCGCCTCATTTCAGCGCCCAGCGACAACATAATTCCGGTCGGCGACTGCAAAATTCTGGCCGCAAACTGGTTAATTCAGGCCGCCCCAGCGACATGTTTTTTTTTTTTTTTTTTTTTTTTGTTATTTTGATGTTTATGCGATTTTGTTCAAGAGTCACGAGATAATAGGATTTTAGGATAGGTTAAAAAGTTTAAACTTTTATGTGTTAAAAAGTTATAAAGTTTAAACTTTTATGTTTTTGAATACTTAATATGTTTACCCTTTGTTTACATTCCTCTATACATTACTCTAGTTCAATTAATAATGGATGGATGAATTGCACATGAATTTTTTTTAGGTAAAACAATGGATGACACTAAACCGGTACTAATATGGTAAAGTATCGAAATACCGGTACCAATACCGGTACCGTACCGGTACCGAATCGATAAGGTAATCGGTATCAATATTTCCTCAATTTCGGTAACGGTATTTACGGTATCGTACCGATCTCATCCCTACCTGACCCGATCCGACCCGCTATAAACAAATTTTTTTTATATAGCTAAGGGTCTAAAATCTTTAAAAAAATTCCGCACCCCCAGGAAAAAGGTCCGCCACTGATTTGTACAATATTGACAATCGACAACCTTGACTCTAGGGGTGTTCATCGAATCAAATTTCGAATTTCCGAATCGATTTTTTCGAATTTTTTTTTTTTTTACATGAATTCATATTCGATTCAATTCGATTAGTGTTCAAAACCGAATTTGAATCGAATTCAAACCGAATTCAAATAAATTCGATTTAGTTCAAATTCACCTCTGATTCCGCCCCTGCATTAGTTCGATTAATATTATTTTTGTTTGACTCCAAATCATATTTTTGTTCAACTTTTGCAGATTCGATCGAGATTTGAGATGGCGAACTGGAGTCAAGCTGGTACCGGGGGTGTGCGAAAGCACGATGAACTTCAAGATCACTAAAGAAGCTCCCGAAACCGCATACAGGAATGCAAAACGAAACAACGTTAAGGTCAAGGGGTTGCTTATAGCCAACCCATCGAACCCGTTAGGCACGTTCCAAGACCGGGAGACCTTAAAAGATGTAAATTTCATTAATGATAAAAGTATCCACCTCGTGTGTGACGAGATATATGCCGGCACGGTAACCAAAGGTGACGAGTTCGTGAGCATCGCCGAGGTGATAAAGGAAGAACCCCAAATGCAACCTCGACTTGGTTCATCGGGTTTATAGTCTTTCCAAAGACATGGGGTTCCCCGGGTTTGGAGTCGGGATTGTGTACTCCTACAATGATAAGAGTTTTGAGTGTCACCCGTAATATTTCGAGCTTTGGGCTTGTTCCGATCTAAGCCCAACACATGCTTGCCTCTATGCTCTCGGGCAATAAGTTCATTGATGCCTTTATTCCGAGAGCAGAATCAGACTGGCCCGTAGGCATGATATGTTTAACCGTCAACTATGCCAAGTCAGGATAGGGAGTTTGGAAAGCAAGGCGGGCTTGTTTCTTTGGGTGGACTTGCGTCAATTTCTAAAAGAACCCACTTTTGAATCAGAAATGACATTCTGGCGGATTATAATTAAAGAACTTAAGCTTAATGTCTCACCGGGCCAGTCTTTTCATTGCTCTGAGCCCGGGTGGTTTCGTGTTTGCTTTGCAAATACGGATGATGAGACCACATTGATCGCGTTATGGAGGATTAAACATTTCGTGCGACATAACAGAAGCCTTAACAACCAACATCTAAGGTTATCCTCAAGAAGGTTTGAGGATATGTTAACTCCTCACTCTCCTCTTGCCTCGGCCTTTGTGTGGGCGGAAATTAGACGTGCAATATACGGTATCGGTTGGTGTATGGTAGAGTGATACTCCATGTAATTATCAATGCAATGTGTGAAATTTAAATAATTATAGCTAGCATTTTTGACCAAAATAGAGGGTTGGTTATGACTTATGACAGAGATAGTAGACACATGACCTGA
This sequence comes from Helianthus annuus, assembly GCF_002127325.2. Lineage (NCBI taxonomy): Eukaryota > Viridiplantae > Streptophyta > Magnoliopsida > Asterales > Asteraceae > Helianthus > Helianthus annuus. Next base: position 134,333,432 of record NC_035445.2, read on the forward strand.
AATGACTGGCTTATTGTATTAAATTAAAATATTAAATGAAAGTTGAAGTTGTAACAATATTCAGAATAAACTTGGTCATGTGTTTTATTGTTAAGTTTTGGTTACAGTTTACATCGGTGTGTACTAAAATGAGGCAATCAGTTTAATCTATAGGGATTTTTACATATTTCCCCCTCTTAAGAAGCTTTATTACATATTTCCCTAAACCATAAATTTAATTACATACTTCCCCTTCCTAAAGAAGCCTTATTACATATTTCCCCAATCTTTAAATTTTTATTACATATTTCCCTAACCTCTAAATTTAATTACATATTTCACCTTCCTAAACCTCATATATTACATATTTATCCATTTTATTAAAAATACTCTTATAGAATTACTATTTTACCTTTATTATTTTTAAATCTTTGTATATATTTAGAGATAAATAGTATAATTAATATTTTTAAACAACTAAATCCATCAGCTCGAAACAGCAAGTGTGCATCTTACTTGCAAAATATGTGATTGCAAGTTGTAAGCCAAACTGCATATCTAAGATTCTAAGAAGACGTAAGCTGCAAATAATTTTAGAAAAAAAAGTGCATAATTTTAAACGTTGAAAAACCATGATCTTTTATACATAAGAAATCCAATTAAATTTCTTTAAATAAAATAAAAACTTTGGTGTCAATAATTTATTATAACCCAAGATAAAAAAAAAAAAAATAGTTGTTTTTGATCTTGATTTACTTAATGCCCTTTCGAAGATGTTGTAACAAGCAATGATATAAAGTATTATATGGAACAATATGGAACTCGCAAATATTATCCTTTGTCATATGTCATTTATCTATGATTAAGCATGGATAACCCATAAACTTACTTTATCCAATTACACCTTTCCGGTTTTCCTATGTCTATCAATAAGAATTTTTGACTGGAAACACATACAAAGATTTAAAAATATTATTCAAGTTGTTACTTTTAAAATTATAATTATTGCAGGAAGCTAGGAAATATATTGTAGTTATTTATTTAATAAACTCATTAGGGGTAAAATAGTAATTCTATAAGAGTATTTTTAATGAAATTGATAAATATGTAATATATAGGGTTTAGGAAGGTGAAATATGTAATTAAATTTAGGGATTGCAGAAATATGTAATAAAAATTTAGAGATTGGGGAAATATGTAATAAGGCTTCTTTAGGAAGGGGAAATATGTAATTAAATTTGTAGTTTAGGGAAATATGTAATAAAGCTTCTTAGGAGGGGGAAATATGTAAAAATCCCATCTATAATACATACTTTTCTATCATTTTATTCAATAGATACACATAAAATGTGGTCAAAGGTTAATTCACTGATTGAGTGTATGCAAATATTTGTCTCTAAAATAACATTTTGTAAGACCGCCCGTAATGGGGCGTTTGTTTTAAAAAAAAACGCCCGAACACGCCCCCATCTCATTACACCCGGGCGTTTTCCGGCGTGTTCTTTGACAAAATTACATCCGGCATTTTTAAAATAACGCTGAACCTAAAACAAATTGCATGAGGATGATATTGACTGGCCAATGGAAGTGGTCCAACTGGTAGTTTCATTTTCTTATTATTTTTCTTTTATCCTTCTCTCTATAAAAAAATAATTGTTAAATGATTGGAAGGGGCGTTATTATTCCCACTACGCCACTTTTACAATAACGCCCCCATGCTGACTGAACTGTCACATGGCAGAAAACGCCCCATGGTGGGGGCATTATTGATAAAACCACTACGCACAGTCTAAACGTGGGAAAAAACCGGGAACCTAAGCTGGTTCCTGAACCGAATAAACCAGTTTTAAACCAAACCGAACCGTCGGTTTGTAATCAATTTGAGAGGCCCTCCATTGAAACCGTATCTAATGATTACACAATACTCATAAACTAATTGTTCGAACTTCGAAGATCTGCATATCGCCGCTGCCAGTTGTGTCACACCCTCAAATTACCAACTAGGGAGTGTCCCTGTTAGGCGTGTGACGACTAGCAATGAGCCACCAATTACATTGAATCACAAGTTCTAAATAAAGTTTCATCATTTAATAGTAATAAAATCCAAACATAAGTAATTCAAGACTATCAAGTTCAGCGGAAGCGTTAACGTATCATAATGTAAATACTTTCCAAACAACCATAGTAAATAAATGTTTGATAAATAAACCCAGCAAGGCAACCATGACCACTCACGCCCTCCGGCCAGCAAGTTCCTGTTCCCAAGTACCTAACGACCTGCGAGCATGTAACAAGTGTATCAGACAAAGCTGGCGAGTCCACAGTTTAAGAAAACGTTTGTTACCAGTTGAATGTAAAACTGTAACATCCGTCAAAATGGTTTCCCAAAAATCCGACCCACTTTGAAATCTGGATCCTAAATTTTTTTTTCCTCTCCAACTAACTTCACTAATATATATCCTAATCATATACTCAATTTAAATATACATAATACACTTTATTAGTAATAATTATGACTAATAAACATTTGTTTTGAGAAATTAATAAAATTTAATGTAATGGTTTCACTTGTTTCTAAATACTACGTACATAAGGAATTTAATAAAAGAAACACTTTAACAATATATAATATATAGTAATATAATTTCTAAAGTCAACCAATCTTCCCAAAGTTGTCTCAATACTGACTAATGGTCACATTTTTTTTAAATATAAACCTTTACAAAATTTGCTGCCCAAAAACATACAACTGTCATTTCCTTTTCCTTTCCTTCGTTGACTTCTAGTAATTTACAGCTAATTATATGGTTTCCTAATTACTAATGTTATGAATCTAGACATATTATGGAGCCAAAAACACACACGCTGGTCAACTTTCGATTACAGAAACTACGCAATATACCGAAACAAGATTTTAAAGGTGTATATATATAGCATCAGCCATCTCGACTCATCGACACCACTCGAAAGACCCTCACAAACTCACGCCCAACACCTCTCACAACCCCACATCATTTCGAACACCTTACACCCTTTGCCGGAATCGGAGTTACGTCGGAACCAAAACCTCCAAAACTACACTCAAACTCGCCGGAAAACTTGCACATAGCCGGAACCTCGCCGGAGAAGACGACCGGCCCGGTAAACTTTTTTTTTCTCCGATTTTCTTCGTTCCTTCTTTCTTCTTTCTTTTCTTTTTACTTACTGTTATATCACGTTACTATTATTATTATTATTATTATTATTATTATTATTATTATTATTATTATTATTATTATTATTATATTTCATATTCATTATTATTAATATTTTATATCTTAATCAGTAAACTAATATTATAATAGTAAATCAGTATTTATAAACATTACTATCATTAATCAGATATATTATTTTCAGGAATATTGGTAATTTTTATTCAGAAAAATTAATATATAAAAGTCAGTATTTATATTGGGATTATTAATACTATATATATACTTAATTATAATATGTATAAAACAGAAATATTATTAATAATATTATCAGAATTATTATTATTATCAGAACTATTATAAAATCAGTAATATTATTATTAGACTTTTAATAATAATCAGATTTATTATTTAATCTTAAAAATTCTGGTTTTATATTTATTTTCAGAATTATTAATATAATATTTGTCATATTATTTATTTAAACATGTAAATAAGGTTCATATATTATTAATTAAATTCAGTAGTTTTATAATTAATGTAATCAGAAATTTATTAGTAGATATATATTAATCAGTATTTTATCACTAATAATTTATATATTAAATCAAAATATTTATTTTATGTATCAAGTTGGTTATATCACAAATATCATATTATTATTAACCTATTTTCGTTGTTATAATTATTCGACATCAATAATTAACAATCTAGAAGTCTTGAAACTTTATTTTCCAACATTAATTTCATCATAATCACCAACTAGTATTAACGAATTCCCAAACACAATAGGGTAATCTTCTTGCGCTCGTTGCAACTCTTGCAATCTATTGGACAACTCTTTCTCTTATTCTCTTACCAAGAAACGCAACGCACTCTAAGGTGAGTATACATGACCCATTTTCTATTTTCCACTTTTGGGTGCAATATGTATTCTATATCAAACATCACGATCACATCAAACATTTTACGCACACTCTATCCTTACTCTATGTGATACATTTTAATCATGTTAGACATGTTATGCTAATGTAAACATTCATGACTATGTGTTCATTAACTTCGTACAAGCCTCTCCTAACAATGGTAGCGCTATAGGTTGAGAAACGCCCCTCCTGTTCTATGAGCAGGTATTGTTAGGTTTAAACTATGTCAAACATACTCAAACTCGTTTGGGTACACTTTAATTGCGTTAAACTTTGGTTTGGGCACATAGAGTAACATCGTTTCGAGTATATACTGTTTACATGATATTGTATTTCACATTTGGATATGAACAACATTTTAAACACGTATTATGCTATGTATGCAAACTTGTATACTCGCCAACATGCTTTTGTTGATTTATTTTAATACATATTGCAGGTTGATTGATCAAGATACAAGAAAACAAGCTAGGATGGCTTAGAAACTCATTCTAGAAATAAACTATTGTTTGAATTTATATTTGATTGTTGAAACTTTGTATTATCCTTTAGAATTTAATAAAATGATTTAAATTAGATTGTCACATTTAGTGTTATGTTGTTTTGAGCAATTTGTTCGTCTCATCCCGATGTTTCCGCCATCGGTTGGGGTGTGACAAAAACAGTTCAATAACCAATGCAAGTAATATTGTTAATATCTCAATTTCGAACAAGACGGCTCCTGAAATACATGACTGCCCTTTCCCACGTACTCCTATCCAGTACTGGGCCCGACTGGGTCATTAGTTCACATCCGTCCTCTCTAGGAGCGGTGTGAGGGTGCCAAACCTAAGTAGCGCTACCAACTAATACCCGTTACCCTCCAGGTAACAATATAAGGGACTTACAAGAATGATAAGTGAGAATATTAACCAATATACCCGTTTTTACCCAAAAGACTTATCCCTCCACGGGATACCCACTGACTGTCCCCAACCACTGGGACGCATACTCGAATGTAGTGAACTCACCTTAGGTTTGCTCGGTATGTCTATTTACGTACTCACGTTGATCAATCAAGTCCTAGCATGAATATCAATCTAATCAGTTCACATACACCCAAGCTATATAGTTTCTTACTTACATCACACAAGTAGCGCACATGCATTACACTTATCATCAGACAACATAACAACCAATTATCATCATGAAATCTCACAATAACTAGTTGGTTCACGTACAAGTTCATGTCACAATTTCATACCTCATATGTTACATAATAATTAACATCGCACAGTGCACCATTTAAATACGCTATCGGCCTAACAAAGTTTACAACTTAATCTTCTTACCCAAACCTTCACAGTCTTTTCGCGGCTCAGACGCCCCGGCCCAACATACAAAAATATGTGTGTGTGGGTCGCAACCCTTAATAGGCCCACGAGAAACAACCCGGAATGAATGGGCCGGTGTTGTCGTGCAACCCACTATTCCGAAGCCCAGCCAAGATTACGTAAAATAGTGTGGCCCAGTCATGCATGTTTATTTATACAAAATAGCCGACCCATGTGTAGAGTTGTGAGTTAACCGATTGGGCCTAGGTGTGTAGCCAATCACAAAGTCAGGCCATGCCTTAAGTGTGCAACAAACCACAATTCTACTGGACCGTTAATCCCTACTGTTACATCAATAATTTATTATAATTCACATGTTATACATACACAAAGATGGCACCTATATTCATGTAATCAGTTACCCATCATCGCCCACAACTTAATGATTCAAACGTTTTTCCATCATTAACCGTTATCCAATCAAATACCATATTTATTATGCAAACTTATCATCACTCCTCCTAGTTTTTGTACACTCCCAATCAATATTCATCAATTCAGAAAATGACACAGCCCAATAACAGATCCCTTTTAGCACATATTCTACAATATCAACATCATCACTTAATTTTAGGCATACTAACAGATTCCATCATTAACAAGTAACTAACACCACCCAATAATTCATTATTATCCTAATTATCATGTAACCTTTATATCACCAATATGTATATTACGAGAACAGTTTATCATACAACCGGAAATCATGAATCAAAATAAATCATCACAACATGAGACTAGTTCATCTATTTCCAAGTAATGTTCACTAAAAGTCAAGACATCTCATGGATCAATCATTACTATCATCAACAGTCACATGCCAACTGACACTTTCATGCATATTTGAAACACATTAGCCGACATTACAGTGATCAATATCAAGTTGGCTGCACCTTCAATGCATAGCACATGCACTAATATTATGTGTGCAATCTAACAAGGTATTGGCCCCACAAAACAAAGCAACAAATGATATACTAACATTACTAACCAAAACACTCGATCCACCAGGAGAATGCCTCGAGGGGGGGGGGGTTCTCTTCTGCCGACGCAACTTGAGTGAGGGAAAAGTAGGGTTTTAGTTCTAATTTGTGATCACACTTAATTCACGTGTACAGGTAGTTAAACGGACAAGGAACTGGGCCGGCTATGATTACTAATCATATGGTAATTTGGGCCGATCATGTTTGCTAATCAAGACAGTGATTTGGGCATTATAACCATAATGCGAAACCGTATTTGGGCCAAGTTCGATCAATTATGACAATGGGTTTCTTACTCAAACAAATACACATACGTTGCGGTCTGATTATACTAACACATATAATTCTAACAAGACTACCACAATCGTTAAACAGAATCATACAAGTACGGATACAAGCACGACACGCTAAAGAGGAATAACGAAGAGTTAGGATCGCGCTACTAACCTTGAAAGTTCGGGTTGTTACAAGTTGCCTTGCCACACACCAAAATCTAACACCAGAAGTTTATGGTTTTTGAACTAAATGACAATTTATATTTCCCACTTTATTTTGTGCTTCTTGATATTGTTAAGAACATTTTTAGAATCATGATTTTAGTTATGTATTGTTTTTGTTAGTAAAGTGTTGGACATTTTTAATTAAGTTAGGATTTATTTTTGTTGAACGTAGCCTTATAATTCAATCGAGGGAAAACGATCCGCTCGATTTTAGTTAGGATTTGATAAAAACCAAGCAAAAACGATCCGATCGATTCAAATTCAATCCGAGCATAAGCATCACTTTTGTGCTCGGTTTTGCAAATCCGATCGGATCGGATCGGTTGTAATTCAATCCGAGCATGAGCAGACCCTCGATCGGATCAGATCGGCTCATGAACACCCCTAATCTAATCTAACCGAACCAGATAAAAACCTGTTTCAAACTAAACAAATATTTTCCTCTTATAGACCAATTTCAAACCAATGTCACCACCAGCCGCCGCCATCACCAACACTGCAACAACCGCTACAACCACCACTTCAACTGAGACACCGGCTGTTACAAAGATCTATTTTTATTTTTCAATAAATGGGTTGATCTTGCTTAATTTTGTTGTACAGCCCGTGTTGACACTCATACCCCTTACGATGAATGAATATCCACCTTTTCCCTAAATTCCCTTTTATTCATTCCTTAGTCGGTTACAATTGCTCATGTTGTATGTTTATCAGTCGGGTTGGAATCTCAATGCACATAGATCAACGTACATTTAAGAACAGGAGATCTGGTCAGTATTGAAGAAGCGTTAGGAAAATGGAAACGGGATGAAACACTCATATTTGGAGATCAAAACTGTTGAACAAGTTTGTAAATTGTGAATGGCTCTGCATACAATTGAGTTTACTAGAAGTCAAAACAATCAACTTCAGAAAGTGTTACAAGTTAGGGAAAATAGAATGGACTTACTACACGTCTTTCATTACATTTTAATAGACTTTTTGAAGGATATCCGTGGTATATATTTTAGTTTTATTTTATGAACCCGGTTCATATTAAATATGTGTTTATTTTGTCACAAGGATTTAGTCAAAACATTTTTGACAAAAGAGTGCATGTAGAAATAGGTTATTCAAAATAAACTTTAACTAGTTAAAAAAAAACATATACACATTTTGGCAACGGAAGCGTATGTAACAAAATTAACATAAACACTTTTATACCAAGGATTACCCGTAATGGAACAAGGTCACCAACATGCAAACACGAAATAGAACATCAACCATAGGGGGTTTAGATATACCTTCGGTTAGTAAAAAACCGGTTGAGACACCGAGGTTCAACGAACAAGTGCTAGTTACGAACCAACGAGACGCGAGTGAGGGCCGTGTAACGGCGGCGGCGGTTGCCGGCGGTACAGGCGGCGAGCAGCGGCTGCGGCAGCGGGGCGGAGCCGGTGGCGGCGTTGGTGGCAGCGTCGGGCTGCCGACGGTGGCAGTGGTTGTGGCCGGTTGTGGTTGTGAGTATTGAGAGTGTTTTCTCAAGTTCTTCTTCCTCTCAAATGCAAGACCCAAACCCAACTTAAATAGGACATGGAGAATATTGCATGAATTCTCATTGGCCGAAATGTAGGTGCATGCCAAGTGTTGGAGAGAGACTTTGCATGAAAAGCCATTGGTGTAAATCTAGGTGCTCGCCAAGTGGCGACGCAAGAGTATTCTTGTCCCACCCGATTTACGAACCCGTCTCTCAGTTCAATACCCGCGTATCGTTCGTAATTACCAGTTAAATTAGTTAAGTGGATTTTAGTTCGTTGACCAAGGTGTAACTCTTACGGGTCAAGACCCGGTCGGCAGCGTTGACTTATCGAACCGGACATAAATATCCAACAGCTCCCACTTGGACGGTTTCTGATAAGATCTCAACGCAGACAGCCAGCGGTGCTCTAGCTACACATAGCTGCCCCCAACAGGTCATAACACTTTAAAGTCACTAACCAAGGTATCTTCCCTTTAGCAACGATTTGCTACTTGAAGACAATAGACTTATGGCAATCGTTGTCATCTATCCCTTCTGTAAAAGACATCAATTGAACAATGAGACATGGATCAGATTCAATCTCATATGGCGTTCAATCATTATCGTTCTCGTTCAAGAATCAAAGTGGTCCAATCAAACACACAGTAAGTTTGGGTAAGGCCTTACACTTCACCAGTTTGAATCAACGAGGGCGCCCAGATGTCTAACTGTTACATATAATGTAAGAGTACAGAATCCCATCTTGACTACATACAACTCCCACTGAACTTCAGAACCACTCCCAACCAATGCCTTTATGACTGGAAGTTACGCGACAGCGATTGACACTGATCAAAGAATAGTCTTTAGTAAACGGAAGTTCTAGCATGTATCTCAGGTCAGAGGATACTAAATGAGTATGCCCAAATCAAAAACATCTTATGACTAAGATCCATGAAGATGATTTGATGCGAGTTACATCCAACATCATTCATAATGAAGCCTGTGAATTTGGAAGTCAATTCATTGAGTCCAAAATCAGAATAGTCTTAATTCAGAGTCGTTCCCACGAGTCTGATCGACTACGGATAATTTAGAATACAAGATTCACGGATTAAACTTATCAAAATCGAACACAGTTGTAGGATTCAAGAATTGCATTTAACTAGTAAATCAAAATGAATACAGGAATACAACTGCTTGATGTTCGTACATCCAAATACTAAATCAAAACATTTCACTAGCTAATCTAAGCCCAATAGCATCCATATGACGGTCATGTTTCTCTTGAGTCATTGGCTTAGTAAATGGGTCAGCTAAGTTTTGATCTGTGTCAATTTTGCTTATAACGATGTCTCCACGTTCCACAATCTCACGTATGTGGTGAAATTTTCTCAAAATGTGCTTGGCTTTGTGATGTGATCTAGGCTCCTTGGCTTGAGCAATAGCACCTGTGTTATCACAAAATATCTGGATGGGTTTAATGATACTTGGAACCACATCGAGATCGGTTATGAACTTCTTCATCCAAGCAGCTTCCTTTGCGGCATCTGATGCGGCAATGTACTCAGATTCCGTGGTAGAATCAGCTACAACACTCTGCTTGGAGCTTTTCCATGAGACAGCTCCTCCGTTGAGAGTGAACACGAAACCCGTTTGTGAGCGAGAGGTATCTCGATCAGTTTGAAAACTAGCATCAGTGTAACATTTTATAGTGAGCTCCTCATTGACTCCTCCAAATATCAAGAACATATCTTTTGTCCTTCTCAAGTACTTAAGGATGTTCTTAACTGCAGTCCAGTGGGCAACCCCAGGGTTCTGCTGGTAACGGCTGGTCATGCTCAAAGCATACGAGACGTCTGGTCGAGTACATACCATAGCATACATGATAGAACCAATCGCTGAAGCATATGGAACTCCTTCCATTTGCTTTATCTCTCGGTCCTCAGAGGGAGCTTGCGATTTGTCCAAGACGGTTCCTTTAGTCATTGGAACACCTCCTTTCTTGGAGTTTTCCATCTTGAAGCGTCTCATTACTTGATCTATGTATGTGCTCTGAGTTAGCCCAAGAAGTCGCTTAGATCTATTCCTATAGATCTTGATTCCTAGAATGTAAGCAGCTTCTCCAAGATCCTTCATTGCAAAGCAAGATCCCAACCAATGTTTAATTTCCTTAAGCATGGGTATGTTGTTTCCAATGATCAATATATCATCCACATACAAGATGAGAAATGATATAGCACTCCCACTAGCCTTTCTGTAAACACAAGGTTCATCTTCGTTCTTGACAAAGCCAAACTCTTTGACTTTCTGGTCAAAACGAAGATTCCAGCTCCGAGATGCTTGCTTGAGTCCATAAATGGACTTGTTTAGCTTGCATACCCTATTAGGATATTTTGGATCGATAAAACCGTCAGGTTGAACCATATAAACATCTTCGAAAAGATGTCCATTAAGAAAGGCGGTCTTAACATCCATTTGCCAAATTTCGTAATCATAGTACGCAGCTATGGCAAGTAATATCCTGATCGATTTGATCATAGCAACGGGTGAGAAAGTTTCATCATAGTCAATACCTTGAGTTTGAGTGAAACCTTTCGCTACTAGCCGTGCTTTATAGGTTTGTATATTTCCATGCATGTCAGTTTTTCTCTTGAAAACCCATTTGCTCCCTACTGCCCGAGATTCGGGGGGTAGCTCAACCAAGTCCCAGACTTGATTGTCACGCATGGATTGCATCTCGGCTTTCATGGCCTCTAGCCATTTCGCAGAATCTGGATTAGAAATAGCAGATTTGTAACTAGTAGGCTCGTCATCAGACTCGGCTACTGTCAGGACTTCAGAACCCTCAACATGCCAAAGGTATCTATCGGGTTCTTTACGAGTCCTGATGCTCCTGCGAAGGCTTGTGTTCGGGTCTGATTCGGTATCACCAATTTGTTGTGGTTCAGACGTTCCGACCTCGTCAACGGTTGCTTGTAGTCCTTGGACTTCTTCAAGATCTACTAAGTTACTTCCAGTTCCTCGACTAAGAAGTTCATCTTCAAGGAACCTTTTAGCCTTCCTTTTGATGGAAATCGTATTTGCATCAGGATGGTAGAAGTAATAACCGCATTGGTTATAGTATCCGACGAAAACAACCTTTTCGCCTCGAGGGTCGAGCTTGTCATCAGAGTCACTTGTGATGTAAGCATCACACCCCATACTCTTAGGTAACTCAAATTCGGCTTATGCCCATGCCATATCTCATATGGAGTTTTGTTTACCTTTTTGGTCGGCGCTAGATTTACGAGTCGAGCAGCAGTCATAAGAGCAAAACCCCAAAAGGAGTGAGGTAGATTTGTTCTACACATCATCGATCGAATCATATTTAGTAAGGTTCGATTTCTCCTTTCACACACGCCATTAAGTTGGGGTGTGCCAGGTGGAGTGGGTTGTGAAACAATTCCACGTTCCTTTAGATGATCGAGAAATTCCAAGCTGAGGTATTCACCGCCTCGATCTGAGCGGAGCATTTTAATCTTTCTATTAAGTTGGTTTTCAACTTCGTTTTGAAACTCTTTGAACTTTTCAAAAGTTTCATGCTTATGCTTCATGAGATAGACATAAGCATATCGACTATAGTCATCGATGAACGTAACGAAGTATCTCTCGTGATTCCTAGTCATGGTTCTAAAAGGACCACATACATCTGAGTGTATGAGTCCTAGTAGATCGCTAGCTCGTTCACCAACATGGGTGAAGGGATCCTTGGTGAGTTTGCCAGCTAAGCAAGACTCGCAATCATCAAATGAGTCCGTTCCGGTGGATTCAAGAATCCCCTCAGATTGGAGCCATTTTACGCGTGCCTTGCTTATATGGCCAAGTCTACAATGCCATAGGAATGAATCACTAGTACCATTTTTCTGACATTTAGAAAGGTGATATATGTTACTGCTAGGCTGAACATTAATTTCATAGATACCGTTTCGAGGTTTAGCCTCAAAATAGTAAATACCATTTAGATAAGCAGAAATAGCAATACCATTAAAAACATATCTAAATCCTTGTTCATAAAGCAACGAAACTGAAATGATGTTTCTGGTTAAACCAGGTGCATAAAGACAATTGTTCAAAACAACAATAAGACCAGAAGGACATGTAAGATTAAATGTGCCAGTTGCCAGAACTGGGACTCTTTTCCCATCGCCAACAATGAGCTCCATGTCTCCCGGCTTCAGTTTCTTCCACTTCTCAGGCTCCTGCAAGACATTAATGATGTGATAACCACACTCGGTATCAAATACCCATGTGTTGCTTGAAACAGTGAAAAGTTCGATAACATATATTAGAATACCTGAAGAAGTGCCTTCTCCATTAGCCTTCTTCACTTTGAGCTTGGCAAGATACTCGGGGCAGTTACGTTTCCAGTGCCCCATCTTGTTACACTCATAGCATTGCCGCTCTTCTGGAAGAGGGGCTTTCACAGCTTGCTTGCTCTTGTTGGTGGTAGGTTTGGCAGCAACAGGAGCCTTTCCTTTGTTTTTGCTGTTATAACTTTTCTTCTTTGTTTTGGGCTTTTTAACACCACCAGATCGAACCATTAACACTTGGCTTACTTTGTTGGAAATGTTCATCTCTGCCGTTTTGAGCATCCCATGTAGCTCTGGCACTGTCTTTACCCAGTCATTCATGTTAAAGTTCATAACAAATTGATCATAGTGACTGGAAAGAGAGTTGAGAATGAAGTCAACAGCCATCTCATCTTGGAGAGGATAACCAAGTTTGTTTAGTTGGTCGATGTAGCCTTTCATCTTGAGGACATGAGCACTAACTGAGGAACCCTCTTGCATTTTACAGCTTATGAGCTGTTTCATGGTGTCATAGCGTTCCTGACGGGCTTGTTTCTGAAACATGCCCTTGAGTTGTTCAATCATGTCGAAGGCATTCATGTCTTCCATATTCTTCTGAAGATCTGGAGACATGGTGGCTTGCATGAGGCAAGCAACTTCCATAGCATCTTCTTTATGTTTGTCGAAAGCCTTCTTCGCAACCACAGTGTTGTTTTCGAGTGCGGTTGGGATCGGGGTTTCCAAAACATAAAGCCTTTTTGCCATCTTAAGAACGATTCTCAAGTTGCGGTGCCACTCAAGAAAATTGGTGTTATTCAGCTTGTCTTTCTCAAGTATGGACTTGAGAGCAAAAGAGGAGTTGTTTTCAGATGACATCTGTTAAGCAAAAATTATTTAATTAGTATTTTCAATGTATTTCCTTATTTAGTGAGGTGAGACGATAAGGAGCGAGAATCCGGTTAGAAGCTCTTTCTAAAGGCAGCTGGGGCATGCAACATTAGCAAGAGGTTCAAGCGGACTGACAACGATTGTCAATTGTGAGAAAAGCACAACTCCCAGGGTTTATGAGGCTGCGAGGACAATCTTTTGTCCTTGCATTGATACGTTTGGCCTCATCTATGCCACTTTTGTTCTCGAGACGGCTGGGGCACGCAACACGAGAAGAAAAGTAATAGTCGTCCTAAAACGGTCACATGTGGAAGGGCCGGATGTGTCGACGGAACCCTTGCACCTTGGAAGGATAAACTAGACATCAAGTGTCGTGCTGTGGCTCCAACACTGATGGTTCGCATTATGCCCCAAGTGTTACTAGTAGTAGGATGGCATAGACTATTGATTTTAATTTTTACCAAATAGGGTCGTTATAGTCGGTTTTAATCTAAATATTATATTTGCGACATAACCAAAAGGACCCTTTCACCTCTCGGGACAATTAGTTTTAGATAACCTATAAAACTAAGTTTGTCGCGACTTGGAATAACCAATTAAAGTTAATAGTGAAAACTATTAAGTTTATGAGTTTTAAAGATGTGAAAAAAAAAACAAGTTATAAAACTCTAGTGGTTATAAAAAAAAATATCCAAGTTGCTAGAACTTGCTTTTTCCGATTTCTTTTAAAAAAAAACTTTTAAGAATACATTTTGGTATTAAGTTGAAGTGTGATAACATTTATCAAAAGGCAACCATAATAGCAAAAATGAATATGTAAATCATATGGGCATGATTATGATCTTGCTAGAGCCAAGTAGCAAGATCAAAAGGGTCACGGTCACATAACACAAAACAACCACAAGGATGGACTTGAGTGCATCTTGTTGTCTTGAGCGACTCCCACTAACTCCAAGACTCCTCTTGGCATTCGGTCTTGCTTCGGGTCTTCGGTTCAACAATATTTAACAAGTAAATATAACAAAGACAAAGAACCTTATCTATTACAACTTTGAACCACAAAGCGGGTTAAAACCATAAACTAATCTATTACAACTTTGAGCCGCAAAACGGGCCAAAACCATGAACAAAACCAAATATAAACACAACCACAAGGTCGGGCCCGATTTACATATTCAACACAACCAAAAAAAATTTGGGCAATTTTGGTCAACAAAAAAAAACTAACAACTAAAATATGACCAAAAAAAATATATAGCCCAAAGATAAAAATAAATCAAAAACTTTAGACTTTTAAAGTTTGTGATTTATTATTCCGGTAAAAAAGACCGGTTTCGATTTGCGTGTGGTGAGCATCGGCTCTGATACCACTGAAGGATATCCGTGGTATATATTTTAGTTTTATTTTATGAACCCGGTTCATATTAAATATGTGTTTATTTTGTCACAAGGATTTAGTAAAAACATTTTTGACAAAAGAGTGCATGTAGAAATAGGTTATTCAAAATATACTTTAACTAGTTAAAAAAAAAACATATACACATTTTGGCAACGGAAGCGTATGTAACAAAATTAACATAAACACTTTTATACCAAGGATTACCCGTAATGGAACAAGGTCACCAACATGCAAACACGAAATAGAACATCAACCATAGGGGGTTTAGATATACCTTCGGTTAGTAAAAAACCGGTTGAGACACCGAGGTTCAACGAACAAGTGCTAGTTACGAACCAACGAGACGCGAGTGAGGGCCGTGTAACGGCGGCGGCGGTTGCCGGCGGTACAGGCGGCGAGCAGCGGCTGCGGCAGCGGGGCGGAGCCGGTGGCGGCGTTGGTGGCAGCGTCGGGCTGCCGACGGTGGCAGTGGTTGTGGCCGGTTGTGGTTGTGAGTATTGAGAGTGTTTTCTCAAGTTCTTCTTCCTCTCAAATGCAAGACCCAAACCCAACTTAAATAGGACATGGAGAATATTGCATGAATTCTCATTGGCCGAAATGTAGGTGCATGCCAAGTGTTGGAGAGAGACTTTGCATGAAAAGCCATTGGTGTAAATCTAGGTGCTCGCCAAGTGGCGACGCAAGAGTATTCTTGTCCCACCCGATTTACGAACCCGTCTCTCAGTTCAATACCCGCGTATCGTTCGTAATTACCAGTTAAATTAGTTAAGTGGATTTTAGTTCGTTGACCAAGGTGTAACTCTTACGGGTCAAGACCCGGTCGGCAGCGTTGACTTATCGAACCGGACATAAATATCCAACACTTTTAACCTATCTAACATGGTTCAAAAGTTGATTCAGGTCTTAAACAGGTCCTTTTAACAACCAATGATAGCTACTCATGAAATATATCTTTAAATTTTTTTTTTTTTTTTTTTTTTTTTTTTTTTTTTTTTTTTTTTTTTTGGAAAGAACTACTAACAATTTCTTGTTTAAATCACTAAATACATTTTAGTTTCAAAATACATTAGAATGGCATAAACTCAATACGATTACAAACTAATGGTAGGTAGACGAGCAACAAGCTGCGCCGCTACCCCTCTGTCTTGTTTGACTTGCTGTTTACTTTCTTGTGTAAACGTGTTTATAATGACTTAGTTATATATAACTTTCTGTCTTGCAGGTCACATAGGTTTAATAAAATTTCCTTTGAGAATACTTCATCCATACTATTTATGTGAAGTGTCACAAATTCTGAATAAAATCTGTCCTGGATGTAAAAACATTAGAAAAGATAAGGCCAAGGTCAGGTATTATGTTGCATATACATGTTGTCATGTGGAGTTCAAATATAAGAGTGCGCTTTTAATGTATAAATAATAGTAGTTATGTAGATACCGCATTGTTTGTCATCTAACTTTGATTTCAGTCCTTTTTCAGTTTCTTCGATTTTAAATCGGTTAATCATAGTAAGTTTAAAAGTTTAGACCAGCAGTTGTAACATGGAGACTTTAGTTTCCATTTCACAAACTGACTTTAGTTTCAATTTCTTCGATTATGGTTAACCTTCAAACAAGCCTATGCACCTCTCTGTTCAACGACTTCAATTGTGAATTCGTGTTTGATGTGACGGAAGCTTCATGTTTAATGTGTAACATTTGTTCATGTTGGTTGCAGATATAAAGAAAGATATACATTGCCACTAAAAATAGACACTAAATACGCACACTCGCGAAGCGTTTTTGCTTTGTATCTTGCACATTCCCCACATTTCTCTGCCAGATCTTGAAGACGAAAATGCCTGATTGTTGAAGATCATCGTTGCCTTCTGTTCTCTTTCACACACTAATATTAGCATTTTACATATACCGGTCGTAGAGGACTACTACAAGAATTTGTCGTAAGATGCCCATTTGGCTTTCATCTGAGTGTTGTTTATTGTTTGTGTTGATTGTTAATAAATACTGTAGATGACTTTACTCATTGGTGATGAGTAGGCTCCCTTACGTAGTGGTCATCCAACCATAATCTTCGGAACTGATGTCACCCATCCTTCACTAGGAGAGGATTCAGGCCCTTCTATTGCTGCTGTAAGTTACTATGACTTAAATTTTTAATTGTTAATGTTTTTTAATCTATATTTGATGAAAGGCAGACAACATACTGATTTAGAAAAGCTTTGGTTGTTGAGCGCGTAAGAGGAAACTTGCGGTTAAGTGGTTACTCCGCTTGTGGACAAGATGGCGGTGTTCAACTTCCATGTTCATATGTTAAAAGTTTTTTTCTTTTTGTCCACTTTCATTGAAAGTTTCATTTTTCAGTACAGGTTGAGTCAGGCTGGATCTGGCTGACCCCTAATCACTTCTTCTCTAATAAACTATGTAGCACGGGGACTCCATTTATGTGGCCGTACCCGTCTCGGGTACTTGTCGGGGACGGAAACGCCATGGGTACTCGTCGGGGACGTTTCCAATGTCGGGGACGTATCAGGTAGAAGTATCCAGCCCGTTTCCATTTATTTTTAGGGTTTTAACCCTTTCAAATTCCATAACCAACCATGAAATAAATAGAACTATCATATTCGGCTTCTCTAATCTCTAAACTCTCAAGTCTCATCATCTCTAATTCTCTATCGATTGCCGATCTCTCACTAGATGAACCGGAATTTGAAAATGATTTGATTATTGATAATTAATTACCTTTGGAAGGCTAGTATTTTTGGAATTTGTTTAATATATTTTTATTCTTTTATAATTTTTATTGCCGTACCCGCATCTTGGAATTTTGAGTTTTGCCGTTCCTCGTTTCCGTATCGTCCCCGTACCCCGATCTCGTACCCGTTCCAGTGCTACTTAGCTAATAAATAAATAATCATGCTTGCCAAAAAAATATTAATCGAAATCTTTGAATAAAACAGTGTATGAATGTACACAATAGTTTGTAGAGGATGAAAGTGTCGTTTGCATCATTCATGACAACAATTTAATAAACAAATAACATGACACAATATGTTATATCGAACTTCTAGTTTTACATGTCATTGTAAAACATGTTTTACTTGTTAGTTGTACAAAACATAGATCCTTATATCTTACCACAAATACTGGTGCTAACATATTAAGTTTATAGCATGCATAAACGATGGTTCTCGGTTTTACGTATAGGTTTGGTTCGGTTATGATCAGTTCTTGGGTTTTACATTTGGGCTTGAAACGTTTGGGCATGAAATAATTGATCCAGACTAATGAATTTCACCATGAAACATTTAACCTAAAATTTTTGTCAACTACTTATAAATGAATTTGGACCTGAAACTATTAGCCCAAGATAATGAATTCGGGCCATAAATCCAACATCAAACAAGTTCAGTGCGGATGGATTTTAGAATGAAGGCAGTGGCGGATCCAGCCAGTTTTTTCACTGGGTTCCTTTTTCCAAATCATACAAGGTTTACACTACAAAAAACGTTCTTTTCCAAATCATACATGGTTTACACTATAAAAAAACGTTTTTTTCCAAATCGACTGGGTTCCTGGGAACCCGGTAAACCCCTCTAAATCCGCCCCTGAATGAAGGTATAACCATACCCAAGTTGTAACTTTTGGTTTAAAAAAACAAAACCGAGCCTTTAGTCATTAGTTTGGCACTGTTATTTCATTGAAGTTTTACTGGTTAGTTCGGTCTTGGCTTGGTTAATCGGTTTTTTTTTTTTGGCACTCTATGCAAACCATGAGAGGAGTCATTGGACATACGGACATGAAAGAAGCCCACATAGAAGTCTAGACAGGCCAAACCCATGTGCAAACATCTTAGGTGGATTGACCCAATTGTTGAGTACAAAATTCATTAATCAAGGTTTTCTAGGTTTCAGTTCCCTACTTGATAGGGCATGTATCAAATACGAAGGTATTTCCATTTTTATCTGTTTTTGTTTTTATCCAACTTTTTTAACAGCGTACGGTTAGAATGTCGCTAACCAAGTTAGTAGTTAGTATCTTAGTATCACCAAATTAGTAATAAAATCCTTCTTACATGGACTTGAACCCAGGACCTTCAAGAAAAAGCAAAGTTTCCCACCTCCCCCTGACCACTAGGTCAAGAGATCACTGGTCCAACTTTTTTTCATGGGAAAATCACTAAATTAGCCAATTTAACCAAGAAAATTAACATAATAGCCTTGACTTCTTAGAATTACCAAAATAACCATGGCTTTCTCCTCCAGCGCCAACCCTTGGTCTCCTCCGCCAAAACCCTCAATCTCCTGCTCCATTAAGTTTCTATCTCTTGCGCCAAATCCCAAGTCTCATGCACCATTAGTTCTATCTCCTGCGCCATATGACGCATCACATGATATTCTCTTGTGCCATCTCTTAGTTTTAAGCCCCAATAGTCTCCTCATGCGCCAATTCTCTGTCCCTGCACCAAATGGACACATGTCGTACCCTAGTAAAGTGGTAATTTAACAAATTTCATGGCTATTTTGATAATCTTCTTGGTCAATATGGCTAATTTAGTGATTTCCCTTTTTTCATTATACAAATACTTAACAAGTAGGCAATCATGACCATCTATATTAGTTATGGGCCTGTGGCGCCCATTTTTAAACGGTTTTTGTACTAGTTATCGCAGAGTATATCAACTTTGACATCTTTCTAAGATGATATTATAGGCTAAAACGAATAGTTTTGTATGCTGAAAGATAATTTACTAATGATGAGATGCACGAATGAAGTTAAGACTATAGGTTTGACTTGTTTGAAAAATTGGTCCCTATTCTCCGATAGGTCATACAAAACCTGAGAACAAGCTTTAACCACTATACGATTATTATAAATACAAATCTTATTGTCATTATAAGTTGTCTAGTCCCGAGTTCTAAAATATTAAAATATCTTTAGTTAGACCATGGGTATATCCTGTCATATTATTTAAGTGGACTCATAGGTTCTTTAACGTTTGTTAGATGTATTTTTATTCTTTCCGTCATGTCTGAGATATCTTATTGTTAGAATTTATACGAAAGACGACAAAAATTCTAAAAGGGTATTGATACATACGGTTATAGAACGTAACGATATAAAATTCGAATAACTAAAACTTTGCATTGACGGTGCACCGTCCAAAGAAGTGTGTTTTAAATTGATGATCGAAAGTTAGGTTACAATATGTTAAAATGGAGTAAATTTGTTGACCAACACGTTTGTTATGATTAAAGTTTCATTCAAAATGTCCCACTTTATAAATATCAATTTGTCACGTGCTTGTTAAGTTGACCCTCGTGTTGTGCTTCCCCTTTTTGGTAAATATTGGATACTTTCGGTTCATAATCATTCAACTTTATTTAGCAAATTTATTGGGCAATGAGTGATTAATTTCACTAATAATATCTATACTATATAATAATATTTTCATAAAAGAAAGAATAAACAAATATATTTTCTATCAATTGTCATTAGAAACCATTACTCACATTTGTTACTAACAACCAAGTTGCTACTCATTACTAGTAACTTACCACTTATCGTATTTGTCACTCATGGACCAAGTTGCAACGGACTACAATTACCAATGATTCATAAGAACTTAATACCGATGGTCGTTTCAGTTAGCTTTTCATCATCAATTACAAAACAGAAGCAATCTCCAACAGCTTTCCAATGAGGTAAAATACTTTTTCTTCAAGAGACCAGGCAATGTGACCCCTATTAAAACCGTATTTTGTATTTGTAATAAAAACACTAAAAAATAACTTTTGGCGTCCCTTATACAAAGTTACCATTTAGAGTAAATTACAAGTTTTGTTCTTTATGTTTACACCAACTTGCAGGCGTTGTCCTTTAGCGTAAAAGTTTGCAAGTTTTGTGCTTTATTTTTCAAAATCTTGCACGTTTTAATCTTTAGGCCAAACTCAGTTAGATTTTTTAATTAATTACGGTCATGTGCTATGCACATGAGAGTATTCTTGTCATTTTACCTCCCCAGAGACTATTGAGTAAATAACTTGATATTCAAGGGACTAGTTGTGTAAGAAATAAAAAAAATATAAATATTAAAAAACCTGAAATCTATCTCTCTCGCCTTCTCTCTTCTCTCTCTCTCTCTCTCTCATTCTCATCTCCCTCCTCTCTCTCTCTCTCTCTCTCTCTCTCTCTTCACCCATTACCACCACTTTCCACCACCACCTCCCACCTCCCATGTCGCAGCCCCCGACCCCTACCTGGGAGCGGGCGCCACGAGGACAGTATCAGTGGTATCGGTGTTTATTAATTTGGCAGCGGAATACATCAGTACCGTAGTTAGGAAATATTTTGATTAGAGTAAAACACCAAATTTTTATAATAATACATCATTGGGATAAAACCCAAGTTCATTTGACAATACATTTGTAGGGGTAAACGCTAATTATTGAAAACTCCTTTTTATTTAGGTAACTTTTATAGCCACTTTTCCAAGCCTTCAGTGTTCTCCAGCTGGTTTCTATTTAGCTTTCACATTGTGTTACCTGAAACGCGTTTCAAAAACATTTTATCAACAAGAAATACTTGCGAGTGCATCCCAGTTTAATCAAAACAATTTTTTATCTTTACAGTATTGAGAGTGATTACAATGTTTTTATCTATCCATTTACCACCCACGGTACTGTCAATCCTGACTTGTGGTCATGCTACTACTCACAGTGTAGTAACAAGTAATGTATACAAAACCCCAACATACCGACAGTAATTGTAGAATACATAGACTTAATCACTGTTAATTATACTTTAAAACAATTGAGGTTTTGTAAAAATAGTTTACAAAAATAAGATGTACTCACATAGTTGACTTAGGTAAACTAAAGCTTCCTGGTGATTCTTCTGGTTATTATCTATTTAAAATTAAACAATCCACACGTGTTAGTAAAATAACCCAAATCACATTGACTGTACAACTCGAGACAGAATTCCAATGATTGAGTCGGGCAGAGCCGACATGCATTACGGAATCCTAAATCAATCGGGTGTACACACGAGACAAAACTCCAACGATTGAGTCGGGCAGAGCCCTGACATGCATTACGGAGCCCTAAATCGATCGTGTAAGGTAACAGTAGGGTTATAATACTTACAACGAGGCAGAGCTTCGCTTTATAGTGGTATTATGCCCGAGTATAGTTTCTACTATAAAGAAATTGAGTGAGAAATCGGGAAATGAACGACTGACAAATGATCTCGAGCCCCCCTTTTATAGGCTGTTCAGCCACTCCGTCACGCCCCGCGACCCAGTAGGTCTCGGCTGTCGCGGGCCGCGAGAGCCCACGTGTCGCATATAGGCTTGCCGACTCAGGGGGTAGCCGTGTCGTGTCATAGGACACGTGGCATCATTGTGTTCCGGCCAAGCAAGGGAGTCGTGCCCCGCAAAGGATTATCCTTCGGCTGTCGCGGGCCGCGAACAACACAAAGATTTTGTTTTTCTTGATTTTCACAAGTACCAAGGTATTTTGGGCTCGTTTCTCGCGTACGAGGTATATTTAGGAACGTTTATGGTTACGTTAAGGGTTCTAGGAGGGTCGTTATATCCTCCTCACCTTGTTTTAGATCTCGTCCTCGAGGTCTACTGGAACAGGTGTGGGTATTTCCTTTGCATTTCTGATTCGAGTTCCCAAGTGTATTCTGGTCCTCTCTTGGATTCCCATTTCACTTTAACCAGAACTAGTCTCTTGTGTTTGAGATTCTTGATCTTTCTATCTTCAATCTGAACGGGGTTCTCGATAAACTTAAGTTTCTCGTTTACCTCTATCTCCTTAAGAGGTATTACCAATGATTCGTCTGCTAAGCACTTTTTAAGATTACATACATGAAACACATCATGTATTCCTGCCATTTCCTTTGGCAGTTGTAGCTGATAGGCTACAGGTCCCATTCTTCTAATAATCTCAAAAGGTCCAACATACCTGGAGCTTAGCTTTCCCCTTTTAACGAATCTGACTACTCCTTTCCATGGAGAAACTCTTAATAATACCTTATCTCCTACTTGAAATTCTAAAGGTTTTCGTCTGTTATCTGCATAACTCTTTTGACGATCTCGTGCTGCTTTTAGTCTTTCCTTGACTTGAATTATCTTGTCTGTCGTTTCTTGCACTATCTCAGGTCCAGATAGTTGCTTTTCTCCAATTTCTGCCCAACAGACTGGAGTTCTGCACTTTCGTCCATAAAGTGCTTCAAATGGTGTAGCATTAATGCTAGTATGATAGCTGTTATTGTAGGAAAATTCTATTAATGGTAGATAGTCGTCCTAATTTCCTCTGAAATCAATTACTGTTAGGATCTGAGGCTCTCATGATTGTGCTTGTTTGCATAAAATGAACATTTAGAACATATGAAATGATGTAAGTGCAGCGGAAATGAATAGCAAACTTTGTAAACACAATCAAAGGAGAATATAGTTTGATAAACAATTGCTTTTTCATATAGTCAAAAGATTACATCAAAAGCAAAAGATTACAATGCATGCTTACAGACTAAACTCCCCCTCAGCCTGATACTCCAGAGTTGGTTGCACAAGATGAAAGGATTGAATTGAGGAGAAGAACTCACTCAAAACGAATCAAATATAACAGTACAGAGTACTGTCATATTTATAAGCAAACCAAACTACTGATGTACCTCAGCTGACGTCACCATGATAGTGACATCTAACAGCCTAACAACTTATAAACACCGATCTATACAAAACTACTGATGTCTAACAACTGATTGATAATACAATACAAAACAAGTCTAACACTGTTCACGTTCCACTGTTGCAGCCTAAGCACTGATTACTTGAACATCAGTGCTTTCTTCAAAAGGTGATCAGTCTTTGAATGAGCAGTGCTTGGATCTTCAGCAGTACTTAAGAGACAGCAGTAGATAGAGCTCAGCGTTTATCTTTGAGCAGTCTTTAGTTGTTTCTTCAGTGTTTGGTTCATCAGTTGTTCTTCTGAGCAGTGTTTAGAGTGTATCAGCAGATAGATAACCACTGTCAAGGGGAGAGCTTAGTGTAAACATCTGCTTATTGTGAATCCACTGTTGTGATCAGGTTTTGGCTTTGCATTATCTGTTCCTCTGGTAGGGTTCAATCCCAACAATCTCCCCCTGGAACAGATAATGCCAAAACCTGTCATTATTCTGGATCTTTATTCTTCATCAGAAGTTCCTTTGCGTTTCTTTTAAAATCTTCCTCAAACTCTTTGGAACTTAAATCATCCTCATCCCTGCACAGTGTAAGCTCAAGGAGATCTTGTAGATCTTCAACACTTAGGCCTAGTGCTTGATTCCTTGATATATGCCTCACTTCTCCATTGGTTCTGATCAGAGTCAATACGTGGGTCTTTTGATCAGAGAGCCACTTTAGTATTTTAAAACCAAATGGGTTTCTTGGGAGAGGTTTATTGACTGATGAACTTAGAGTGATTGGCCTAGTGAAGAAGTGCAGAGCAGTATCATGAGCTTCAGACACTCGTATGAATGCTTTTTCAATAATCTCATTAGCTGTAGCTAGGTCTGCTTCAACTTCTTTGTCATACAGCTCACTGTTTGTGACATCTGCTGATGACTTTTTGCTTACTACTTTGACCCTTTTGGCAAGGTTTTGTAGTTTTGCTAATCTTTCTTTGTCTGAAGCTATTTTCTTGATAGCTTCTTCAATCTGATCAACTTCTTTGTTCTTTTCTTCTCCAGCAGACAACATTTCCTTCTTTTCTTTTCTCAATTTTGTGACAAAAGCTTCTGCTGTGCTGATCTGTGTTTCAAAAATTTTGACTTGCTCCTGTAGCTTTTTGTAGTTAGACTTTTTAGGAATATCAGAGACTTTCAACCTCTGCTTCTCAAGCCTTTCATAAGCTTCATCAGTTTGCTGCTTTGACCATTTTACTATGGCATCCGCAGTATCCACCTTTCCATTCACTAATTCCTGCTTCTTTCTTTTATGCTCGGAAATAAGATCAACTATGAATTTGTTGTATTTGTTCCAATTTGGAGCTGTCTTTTTCTTCCGTGGATCAAGTTTAATCTTTTCAATTCTGTTAGCCTTAAACTTTAGTGCAACGATTGGCCAGTCTTTGAATTTTGTTTCTTCAGCAGGATAGAACTTTTCTTTCATTATGTATGCAAGATATTCTTTTCTCAATTCATTTCGTTGTTCTGCTTCAGGGAATAAACTTGACACTTCTTTGTTCAGATCACTTGCATATTCTTTTATTTGTTTGACTTTGTTGAGCAGGAATTCCCTTCTTTTCAAAATGGCTTCATCACCTTGATCCTTGCATTCAACTTTGGCTCTTATCCTTGCTTGTCTTGCTTTTACTTCGAGATATTCATCCATGTTTTCTAGAATTATGAAACCTATGAGAGAAGGAAATTTCCTTTTTGTAGGATCATCTTTAGTGTAAAACTGCTTCATCTCATTTTTCACAGCTTCTAATTCCAATGGATATTTAGCAGCAACAGGATCATACGTTTCATCAGTAGCATGTGTTGTTTCTCTTTTTCTTTTGTGAGGCTTTGGAGGTGGTGGTGTCGGAATGATGAGATCAGTGGTGGATGTTTGACTAATAGTGGTTGATACAACTGGTGTTTCAACCGCTGTTGTCATTACAACTGCTGATATGTCAGCAGATGTCTTCTGCTTTTGAGCAGGGGATGGAAGATGTGAGATAGTATTTGATGGTGGTGATGGTGGTGGTGACTCATCATCAGGAATGAAAACCCTTCTCCTCTTTATTTGAGGAGAGGCTGATGATGTTTTGGGTGGATCAGTGGTTTGAGATTGGATAGCAGTGGTTTGTGATTGTGATTGACTGACAGTGGTTGAAACAACTGGTGTTTCAATCACTGTTGTCATTACAGCAGATGTTGTAACATCTGCTGTCTTCTGCTTTATGGCAGGAGGCAGTAGTGGTGATATGATTTTAGATGATGATGGTGGTGGTTTTTGTGCTGTAGACACAGATGGTGGTGGAACAGTGGTTGTGATGGTATGTGATAGAGTGGTGTGTGTTGGAGGTGTGTGTGTTGTTGTCTTGGCAGCTGTTTGGCTACTGACAGCAGTTTTTGTAACTACTGATGTATCAGCTGTTTGAATTGTAGTTTTGGATTTTGTGGTTTGAAGTGATGACTGTTTTTCTTCTTCTGGTTCAATATACAGCCCATCTTCTATTCCTTTCTTTCTCAACTTGATTTTCTCCCCCTTTTTTGCATTATCTGCAAGGGGTGTATTCATGAAGAGGATGGAAGATGGAACTTTTTCACTATGGGCAGTCTTTTGTATGCTGGCCTTTATAGCCTGGATATCTGCTTGAGTGTCTTTAAACCTTGATTCTACCATGTTGGTCAGCATTTGTACTTGAATAGCATGCTTTTGATCAACCATATATTGCTGTTTTTCAAGCATGGGTTGAAAAATATTCCAAAGCTCATTTGCAGCAAATGCATGTTGTGCAGGTGCTTGAGCAGGAACAGCAGTAGCTTGTGCTTTCTGAGCTTTTAAAATCTCTTGCACCATATCTTTAATTTCAGCAACTGAATCTTCAAGTTTTTCAACTCTTTTCGTCAATTCCTGATATTTTGAATCATCACCTACATTAGTAGGATCATCTGAATCCCCACCAGTGGTGGTTGTACCAATGTGTGACTTAGGAACTGAGTCCCAAAAAGTCATCGATTGATGCCCCTTTTTCTTGGTACTGGGGACTTCTTTCTTCAGCACTCGATAAACCTTTGATGGTACCGGTGGTTAAAAACAACTCACTGGTGGTTACCGATGTTGCCATGGAAGAAATTGCCTTCAAGGGAGTCTTATTAATGTAACAACTGTCCAACTGAAGATCTGTTGATCCATCAGTTGTAGTTGCTGCTCCACTTGAACTACCACCGAGAGTTACTTGTAACTCAAGGGGTGTAACCTCCTCAGCTGTTGCTGGGATAGCAGAGGTATAAGCATCAGACCCAGTCACTTGTGGAGGTATACTCTCAGTAATGGGTGACAGAGAGGAACTGGTTTGTGTCTATGCAATATCAACTGCATGCAACAGGGGTATTATTGATTGTGGCATTATGATTGGTGAGGGTATGGGTGTTGAAAGAGACATGTCCTTGGGATCAGGACTGTGGAAGATAGATCCGAGTGGATCCAGAGCTTCATAATTTGGTGTCCCTGTGGTTACAACCTGATCCTTTTGTGAGGATGCAGGAGGAGTTTGAGGCTGGGGTTGAGATCTTTCTTCCACCTGCTGTGAGGAAGTAGCAGCAGTGGTTATTGGTGACTTTTGTGCTGTCACTGGCATTATCTCTGGGATCTCATCTTCCAGAGTTGCCTTTGTTCTGGGTTTGGTGTGTTTTCTGGATGTTTTTCTTTTGGTCTTTTTGGTAATGTCAGGTGTGGGTTTCAGAGCAGTGGTTGTGCTGCTCTGATCACCTGGAGCAGTGGGCTCAGCAGAAGTTGCCTGAGGATCAGTGGCAGTTTCTAAAGTCTGCTCAGGCACTTTTGCTTTTAATTTTATTGGTGCCATCATTCTTGAAAATGTTTCAATTACTTTTTATTTGAAAATGGACACCTTGTTTGGGCAAATTTTCATCCTCTTTTTCAAATTTTTGTTTAAAGTAATAGCTCAGAAATCTTGGAAAAAGAAGAAATGATTTGCTGTCAACATTCTTTACCATGTCATTGAAGATCTCCTGAGAATAGTTGTAATCTTTATTGTTTAGAATAGCATATCCCAGGCATTGAATCTTCAATGGTATTTCATTAAACGCTGTTGTTTTATTAGAAACACAACTTAAAAGTGTGTGGAATAAAAATCTGGGTGCAGATGGAAAATAACCTTTTTGTAAGGTATCTACCTTTGATTGTTCTGCATACCCTCTTTTCAGAAAATCAACTTTTAACTCGGTTTTATCAAAAGAAGTTTTACCTTTCAGATCATCGAGTTTGAAGACCTCTGAGATTGATTGTGGGGCGATTTGAAATGCTTTACCCTGTATCGAGGAGTTAATGGCTACTACTTTCTTGTCTTGTTTTTCAAGATTTGCATTTTTCCAAAACTCTCTCTGGGTTTGCAAGTAAATGGGAGCATCTGCTGTCAACAAAGTTTTATACTTTGATGCAGATAGTGTATCAATGATGGAGTCGAAGGTGTGGTTATCGGTAGGTTTTGTGAGGAGACCCACGTAGTTATGAGGTGATTTGTATGGGATTTCAATGGTTTCTTCGGTCGTTTGAGCGACCTCTTTTGAAGATGATGGTGATTTTGGTTTAGATTTTGATTTTGATTTTGACTTCGTCATGTTGATGAAGAAAAATCAGAGAATGTTTTTAGAAGAAGGGTTGGAAATTGCTTTGAGAAAAGAACTTTGGAATTCAATTCGACAGTGTAAAACCCTGTTTGGGGGTTTAGGGTAGGGTTTTATTTAGGGAAAAAAAATGATCGCTGATGTGGCAGCGGTTATTTTGATCTGAAGGCTAAAAATTGACCACGTGTCAAACACTGATGAAATGAATGAAGAGTGGAGGCCAGTTGTTTTAAGAGCCACTGATGAATCAAGCATCAGTGGTTACAACGGTAATAATGTGAAAACAGTGGAAGATTTTTATTATCAGTGGATAGTATATCAGTGGATAAGACACTGATTTTGAGCATAGTGCTTGTCTTAGCAAAATGAGAAATCAGTGGTTGACTTTCAGCAGTGGATAGTTTTTAGAGATCAGATGTTTGAACAAAACAGTGATTAGAGTAAATGATATAGATTTGAAGAACAAATATTTCAGCAACTGTTTTGAGAATTTTCATTCAAGGTTTTGCCACATGTCAATTTTGAAGAACAGTAGTTAAGTACCCCAGATGATGAAAACTTTTTACTAAGGCATCTCATTATCGTTTAATATTCAAATTAAAACATAAATACCTCAGTAGTTTAAGCACTGTTTAGCAATCAACCTTTGATGTTTAAAACAACCCTAAAAATGACATGACCTTGACATATGTACCTTTTCCTCTTGACCCATTTATGAGGACAATAATACCAACAAAAATAAGGTATTATATCCTGACAGGTAACAGAAACAATTGCCAACAAAAACAAGCAAGAGTTCAAAATACATTATTCTATTAAAAAATTGAGCAATATATCCTGGTTATTTGAGAAAATCCTTTGAAGGGAAAAAATGATTAAGGAATTTTCTGAAAACAGCATCAGGGAGGATCTGGTAAATTTTTCAATAAGATACGTAAGCATATCATTCTTAAGTTTAACAAAATGGTCAGTTGATTGCAAACATGAGGACACATGGATAAAAAATTTGTCTAGTCCTTTTTGGAGTTCATTCACCGGAATCAAAACCTTTTCCTGAGCAAATGGACGCACATAGTTGCTTAATGATCATTATTACTCTAAACTATGACTCATAAGTGTTTTATGTTTATACTCTTTTCTTTTGACTTGAAAAGTTTTGAGATAAACACACTTCTGAGTTTTTGTGAATTTTCTTCTTCCCTATTTACCCTTCCCAATCATAAGTATTGAAATACTTAATGAGGGGTATTTATTGAAGGAATACATGTTCCAGAATCATTTTGCAGTAATGTTTTGAGAGATTTGGTCATTTTTGCACATGCTTATGCCAACCTTCTCATTACCTATGATTTGGACTTTTTTTTTGACTCCTGATTTTCTTAATGTATTTTAACATAGTTGATTTTGCCCTATTGAGGAGCTCAACCTGTTTTCAACACATAAGATCTGAATGACTAAAATTTTAATTTCCCTCTATTAAGTTATCATAAACACTAATGTTTTAAGAACATAGGTTTTTGTTAATCTGAGGTTCATACTTTAGCTTTTAGTGAAAACATCACAAATATCAAAACAACGATTGAAATCAATTTTGAAAATATCGAACGATCCCATAATTTATCAGATATTTTACAGATCTAGAAACTATGAGTGACTTGTGCATGATATCACTTGTTGCGTGAAATTTGTGTGTCATATGACATCCTGGTTGATTTACAGAGTTTCTGAATAACCATTTTGATCATGATTTACCCGTTACTCTGTTTTACAACTGAATACAACCATCCTTAGTATCAATGAATTGTGAGCTGAACTGTTATGTCAAATTGATTGTTAGATCGAATTTGACTGTCCAAGCTCTGATACCAATTTTTAGGATCTGAGGCTCTCATGATTGTGCTTGTTTGCATAAAATGACAATTTAGAACATATGAAATGATGTAAGTGCAGCGGAAATGAATAGCAAACTTTGTAAACACAATCAAAGGAGAATATAGTTTGATAAACAATTGCTTTTTCATATAGTCAAAAGATTACATCAAAAGCAAAAGATTACAATGCATGCTTTCAGACTAAACTCCCCCTCAGCCTGATACTCCAGAGTTGGTTGCACAAGATGAAAGATTGAATTGAGGAGAAGAACTCACTCAAAACGAATCAAATATAACAGTACAGAGTACTGTCATATTTATAAGCAAACCAAACTACTGATGTACCTCAGCTGACGTCACCATGATAGTGACATCTAACAGCCTAACAACTTATAAACACTGATCTATACAAAACTACTGATGTCTAACAACTGATTGATAATACAATACAAAACAAGTCTAACACTATTCACGTTCCACTGTTGCAGCCTAAGCACTGATTACTTGAACATCAGTGCTTTCTTCAAAAGGTGATCAGTCTTTGAATGAGCAGTGCTTGGATCTTCAGCAGTACTTAAGAGACAGCAGTAGATAGAGCTCAGCGTTTATCTTTGAGCAGTCTTTAGTTGTTTCATCAGTGTTTGGTTCATCAGTTGTTCTTCTGAGCAGTGTTTAGAGTGTATCAGCAGATAGATAACCACTGTCAAGGGGAGAGCTTAGTGTAAACATCTGCTTATTGTGAATCCACTGTTGTGATCAGGTTTTGGCTTTACATTATCTGTTCCTCTGGTAGGGTTCAATCCCAACAATTACACAGGCTCTAAGCATATCTTCCATCGTCTGAATTGTCCTTTCGCTTTGTCCGTTCGTTTGTGGATGATAAGTTGTGCTTAGATTTAACCTGGTTCCCATTGCTTTTTGGAAACTTGTCCAAAAATGAGAAGTAAAACGGCTATCTCTATCAGATACGATAGATAAAGGAATTCCATGTAACGAAACTATTTCATTTACATATAGCTTAGCTAACTGTTCGATACTGATAGTTTCCTTCATGGGTAAGAAATGAGCAGATTTGGTTAATCTATCTACAATCACCCAGATTGTATCATTTCCTTTTCTTGTCTTCGGTAATTTGGTAACAAAGTCCATTGTTTTCAATTCCCATTTCCATATTGGCATCTCTAACTGTTGCAATAGTCCTGAGGGTTTCTGATGTTTAACTTTAACTTGTAAACAAGTTCGACATTTAGCAACATAGTTTGCTATATCCGTCTTCATTCCTATCCACCAGAAATTCTTTCTTAGATCTTGATACATCTTATCACTTCTGGGATGTATCGTATACTTAGACTTATGAGCTTCTTCTAGAATTCTATGGCGTAGGTTTCCTTGTTTAGGTATCCACATCCTTTTCTTATGAAACTTCCAAATTCTATATGTCCCTTGTTCTAATTCCTTAATCATTCCCTTTAGTTTTTCAGCATCATCCTTGATTGTTGTTTCTTGTACTTCTCTAATTTGCTCATTTAAATTTACTTGTAGATTTAACCTGAGAGAACGTACTCATTTCGGCTTTTCATGATACTTTCGACTTAAAGCATCAGCTACTACATTAGTTTTTCCAGCATGATACTGGATATTACAATCATAATCGCTAAGAACTTCCATCCAGCGTCTCTGTCTCATATTTAGTTCTTTTTACCCAAAAATATGTCTTAAACTCTTATGATCAGTGAAGACAACAAATTTATTTCCATATAAACAGTGTCTCCAAATCTTAAGGGCAAAAACTATGGCTCCTAGTTCTAGATCATGGGTTGTGTAATTCTCTTCATGTTTCTTAAGTTGTCTAGAGGCATAAGCTATAACCTTTTGACGTTACATCAACACACATCCATATCCCAATTTAGACGCATCACAATAGACTATAAAGTCTCCAGTTCCTTCTGGTAATGCGAGTATGGGTGCGTTGGTTAACCTTTGCTTAAGAATCCTAAAAGCTTCTTCCTGTTTCGGTCCCCATTCAAACTTAACTGATTTACAGGTCAGTTTAGTTAATGGAATGGCTATTCTAGAGAAATCTCGGATAAACCGTCTATAATATCCTGCCAGTCCAAGAAAACTGTGTACTTCTGTTGGTGATTCAGGGACTTTCCACTTAGTAATTGCCTCGATTTTGTGGGATCCACATGAATTCCTTCATGATTAACTAGATGTCCAAGGAATTGTACTTCTTGTAACCAAAATTCACATTTTAAGAATTTAGCATAGAGCTTCTCTTTTCTCAATAATGTTAGAAGTGTATGCAGATGCGCTGCATGTTCCTCTTTACTCTTAGAGTAAATTAGAATAGCATCTATAAAGACAATTATGAATTAATCCAGGTATGGTTTACATATCCTGTTCATTATGCCCATAAATGCGGCTGGGGCATTGGTTAAACCAATTGGCATGGCGGTAAATTCATAATGACCGTACCTAGTTCTGAAAGCAGTTTTAGGAATATCATCTTCCTGTACTTTCAGTTGATGATATCCTGAGCGTAAGTCGATCTTAGAAAAGAATCAAGCTCCTTGAAGTTGATCGAAGAGATCATAGATTCTCGGTAGTGGATACTGATTCTTAATCGTGACTTTGTTCAAATCTCGGTAATCAATGCACATATGCATCGATCCGTCTTTCTTCTTAACAAATAACACCGGTGCTCCCCACGGTGATGAACTTGGTTGTATAAAACCTTTGTCAAGAAGTTCGTCCAATTGTTTCTTCAGTTCCTGCATCTCCGTTGGTGCTAGTCGATATGGTGCTTTAGTAATCGGTGTCGTCCCTGGTATTAGGTGAATTCTAAATTCAACCTCTCTATCAGGCGGTAATCCAGGTAACTCTTCTGGAATAATGTCTGAGAATTTCGATATTACAAGAATATCTTTTAATTATTTTCCTTTAGTATTAATGACTACAGAAATCATATATATTATTCCTCCTTTCCTTTCATAACTTGCAACTTTCATCACAGAGATGAACTTTGTCGATCTGGTTAGCTTATCTCCTTTAATTGTGATATTTTCACCACTTGGTGTACTTATTTGCACTATCTTTTGATCACATAAGATACTAGCATGATTGGCTACCAACCAACCCGTTCCTAATACGACATCAAAACCGGCCAGATTCATTGGGTAAAGGTTAGCAAAGAAATGATGGTTTATGATTTCTATTCTTGCTCCCTTCAAGATTTCACTTATCTTAATGGATTCTCCGTTGGCTGTCTCTTCCAGACAATCTTGTTGAAGTTTGGCTAAGGGTTGGTCAAGAAGTTTGTAGAAAGAAGTATTGATAAAACTTTGGTTTGCACCAGAGTCAAATAATACTTTGGCAAATATGTTATTAACTAAGAACGTACCGGCAATCACATCCGGAATCATCTTGGCTTCCTCAGCTGTCAGAACAAACGTTGTGGCATTCAACTTAGGCGTTTCAGTTGTCTTAGTCTTATTGGTTGTGGCTAGAGCTAGTTTCTGACAGTTCGGGTTGATATGCCCCTTCTCTGCACAATTGAAGCATATCCCATTACTGGGTTTCTTCCTACAGTCTTCTTCCTTGTGTCCCGATATTTTGCAAAAGTTGCAGTATACGGAGCATCTTCCAGAATGCTTTCTTTTGCAATACCTACAGTATGGTGCAGAGGAAGAACCTGTACCTTTCCCACGATTGGAATTACCGTAGCGAAATTCTTGGGTAAGCTTTTAGGCTAGGTTCTTTCTCTGGTTTTCCTCTTGTGTACGCACCAGTTCATCGGTCAGGGTATTGGCTAGTTCTACTGCTTCTTCTATGGTTTGTGGTCTAGCTGTCTTGATTACGTGTCTAATCTCACTAATTAATCCCCAAGGGAGATTAACACTGGTTCAGGTGATGCTAAGGTTGGCACTATCCTAGCATATTCGAAGAATATGGTAGTGTAATCTTTGCAGTCTATTCCAGTAATTTTGAGATTTAGGAACTTATTGGCGATTTGTTCTTTCTCATTAGGAGGACAGAATTCTCTTTCAGCCATTTCCTTAAAGTTGATCCATTCCATATTATAAACTCTGTCACTTCCCCTAGACTGGAGAATAGTATTCCACCATTCTAAGGCTGCATCTTTGAAAAGATTAGAAACAAACATAATCTTATCTTCATCTGCACATTTACTTATTTTTATGACTGCTTCTGTCTTTTCTATCCAATGTAAGGCTGCAATGGCTCCTTCATTGCCTGAGAATTCTATTGGTTTGCAGGCCAAGAATTCTTTATAAGAATAACCGTATGAAGCGGTTTTTCTTCTTTTAGGGATTGGAGCTTGGATAATGGGTCCGTTGTCGTTCACACTGTGACTTGGTTCAGTGTGTTGACGTTTACTTCCACTTGTAGATTTATTATTTTCTGCTTCTTTAACAGTCTTTATAATATAAGGCATAGCATCTATAATTCCTTGTGCTACTATATGTTGGATGGCACTATTATCTATTTGGTTTCCGTTATTCTTATTATTCTGGTTTTCCTGATTACTTCGTTCGACATCTGAATTGTGAACATTTATCAGGTATTAATTATCACAGAATAAAATTTTAGTACAATTATTTATACACAATCACACAAACAATTTGGTCAAAAACGTCGATCATTGCGACTTTTACTCTTTTCCATATATACATATATGCATCTATTGCAAATTACAACTGGAAATAAAATATATTATGCATC
Source organism: Helianthus annuus (assembly GCF_002127325.2). NCBI lineage: Eukaryota > Viridiplantae > Streptophyta > Magnoliopsida > Asterales > Asteraceae > Helianthus > Helianthus annuus. The sequence continues at coordinate 134,368,460 of NC_035445.2, forward strand.
TGTATCTAGATTTTATTTATATATATATATATATATACAAAATTACACATATATTTAGGTATTTTCTAAGTGTCGTTTATCCAGTACTGCATGTCTCGTTCATCATATTTTCAAACTAGTTTTTCCCCTATCTGTCGGATTCTATTCCCCTCATTTACTAAATCTTCTCCATACTGATGGAGTTCCTACACCTGTTTTCAACTCATTGGTGGGTCTAATGGTTCAGGAGGAGGTACGGGTTCCTCGTAAGGATCCACGCTATTCATTTCTAAAAATGTTCTATCATTATCTTGCCACGGATCGCGTTCTAAAGGCACTGGTTCATTGGGAGGGTATAGGGTAGAGTATGACCTATTGTCGTCAAACCATGGATCATATTGTAAAGGTTGTGGGGTTGGGATTCTAGGTAACTCGTTGGGGTCAAATGCAGGTATTGGGAATTGGTTTTCTTGATTGGGTTCTAGCATTAGTTGGTCTGGGAATAAAGGTAATAGTGGCGGTTCAGCTATTTAGGTTAGCATCTACTGCTGTAGTGGCTAACATATGGAAATTGGCCAACTGTCTATCTAATTCCTCTTCCCAAGGTGGTCTATTGGCCGTTTCCTGAATCTGTGCATTCGCCTCCCTATTAGCCCTGACTATCGCCCTCTATTGTTGTAACTTCTTCATTCTCTTTCTTCTCTCATGTGCTCCTCTATTAAACCAACCTCTTTTCTTAGTAGTAAAAGGTTCCTCAGACTGTGCCTTAAATATAAATATCTCTTCCTCAGTATCGGCTGAGTATCCTGAGGGATCAGGCTGAGATGATGTTCCCTCATCTTTTGGTGAACTATCTAAATGACGATAAGCGTCCGAAGTTCCTTGATCACTCATACTATAAACTAACAAATAGTTAAATAACACAAAACACATAATCATATAAATTATTTCCTAACACAGAATTTTAAGTGTCAGTGGAACACTTCTTGGGCTTAAACCAGTGGTTGTAGCTCTGATACCACTCTCTGTCGCAGCCCCCGACCCCTACCCGGGAGCGGGCGCCGCGAGGACAGTATCAGTGGTATCGGTGTTTATTAATTTGGCAGCGGAATACATCAGTACCGTAGTTAGGAAATATTTTGATCAGAGTAAAACACCAAATTTTTATAATAATACATCATTGGGATAAAACCCAAGTTCATTTGACAATACATTTGTAGGGGTAAACCCTAATTGTTGAAAACTCCTTTTTATTTAGGTAACATTTATAGCCACTTTTCCAGGCCTTCAGTACTCTCCAGCTGGTTTCTATTTGGCTTTCACATTGTGTTACCTGAAACACATTTTAAAAACATTTTATCAGCAAGAAATACTGGCGAGTGCATCCCAGTTTAATCAAAACAATTTTTATCTTTACAGTATTGAGAGCGATTACAATGTTTTTATCTATCCAATTACCACCCACTGTACTGTTAATCCTGACTTGTGGTCATGCTACTACTCACAGTGTAGTAACAAGTAATGTATAGAAAACCCCAACATACCGACTGTAATTATAGAATACATAGACTCAATCACTGTTAATTATACTTTAAAACAATTGAGGTTTTGTAAAAACAGTTTACAAAAATAAGATGTACTCACATTGTTGACTTAGGTAAAACTAAAGCTTCCTGGTGATTCTTCTGGTTATTATCTATTTAAAATTAAACAATGCACACGTGTTAGTAAAGAAACCCAAATCACATGCATTACGGAATCCTAAATCAATCGGGTATACATGCACTTTTTAATTGGTTTTGTATTAATGACTTTGGGACGGAGGCCTACTGGTTATTATCTGTAATAATTTGTTTTACTATTTGGGATACGGTATGGGACGTATTATTTAAACTAAAGGGTAATGATAGTTGTTGTGGAAACTTCTGGACAATCTGTTTCGCTCAGTGCCATGCCCCGATGATTCCGCCATTGGTTGGGGTGTGACATGCACTTTTTAATTGGTTTTGTATTAATGACTTTAATTACTAGTTTCTTATGTTGAAGGTGATTCTTCCTTATCGTTTGTCCGTGGTGTCTTGGCATTATTTTGCTGTCTATATAAAATAAAAGATTTTCACCATTCATATCTCCACGGTCTATATGGAGGTATGTTGGCTACCTGGTCGGGGGTTAAGGGAACGGTTTGGTTAGAGTCTTGCCATTGTTCAGTGTATAGATCCTGCAAAGGACCTAGGTCAAATTTAGTAGGACCCCCTTCAATACCCAACGGTATTGGATGGCGGGGGTCCAAACTCTTTGACCCCCTCATAAGTTAAACTACTATTAAAACTTTAACCCGACTACTTAGGACTGTATCCTTGCTGACTCAGACTACTTAGCCGAGGGTAACGTCGCCTTCAAAAGAGGGGCCTACCACATTATGCATTAATAACTTAATTAATTATCTTTCAATAATCCGACCCTTTAGGATTGTATCCTTGCTGACTCAAACTACTGGGTTGAGGGTAACGTCGCCTTCAAAAGAGGGACCTACTACAATAACTAAGATAATCTCTTAAACAAGTGCAAAAGTGCGAAAATAATCAAAGGTTACACTATACACGAGTTGGATCCAAGTGATTCATCTTGTCTATCTGTTTTTATTTTTGTTTTTATTTTTAGCATTTTATTTAGTTTTATTTTCCTAGTTTAAAAACCTTTTTTCTAACATTTTGATTTGATTAGACGTTGAGGATAAACCGGTACTAAAAGCTCTTGTGTCCTTGGACGACCTCGGTATCTTACCAACACTATACTACGTCCATGATGGGTGCACTTGCCCATATGTGTGTTTAGTGTTAGTGAATATCGTGTTTATAAATTTAAAAGTTGGCTAAAAAGTGTAAAAAGGGCTTAAAATATACATCTAAAACATATATACACTGACACGCATCAAGTTTTTGGCGCCGTTGCCGATAACACAAGGATTTTAAGAAAGTTAGGAATCAGCGGCCTAATCATTTTTTCTATTTTATTTTTATTTTTTTAGGATTTTCTTAATTTTTCAGCTTCTGCAGAGCTTAGCACGGGCCGTGCCTGGTCGGACACGGGCCGTGCCCAGCAGTGTCACTGGCAGTTTTTATTTTCCGAGTTACAGAGATCTGAGCACGGGGCCGTGTCGGTGCAACACGGGTCCGTGTCCAACTTTCCAGTAACAGGGATCCGGAAAACAATCGCTGTATCTCTGACCACGGGCCGTGTTCACTGAGCACGGGGCCGTGGTGAACTTGCTGACCAACATTCTTTTCTGTTTTTATTGCAGGACTTGGAACCAGACACCACATCTGAACTTTCCACGTAGTGTATGAGCTCTAGTTCTAATAGAGACATAAAAGAACCTCTAGAAGAACCCGAACGCTTTCTCAGAAAAAGACTTAAAGCTAAAAACCAAGAGAAGGTTTCGGGGGATCCACTTCCAATGGCGGACCAACGTACACTCATGGATTACCTACGACCCACCGTGGGTAATCTCGGCGCCGCTATCAATGCACCGAATGTGGAAGCTAACAACTTCGAACTTTGGCCACACTTGATACAAATGCTTCAAAACTCCACAACCTTCCATGGGCTTGCGGACGAGGATCCCCATCTACATATTACTAATTTCTTAGAAATACGTGATACCTTTCGGATCAATGGAGCATCAAATGACGCCATCCGCCTTCGAATGTTTCCATTTTCACTAAAAGACCGAGCAAAAGCTTGGCTCAACGCCCTCCCAGTTGGTTCGGTAAACACCTGGGATGAACTAGCCCAAAAATTTCTATATAAGTATTTCTCTCCCGCTAAAACGGCTAAATTAATGACTGAAATTAATACATATTCACAAGAGGATGGGGAATCCTTATATGAAACTTGGGAAAGGTTCAAGGAGCTATTGCGAAAGTGTCCTCATCACGGTCTTGCGGTATGGCAACAAGTATCCACTTTCTACAATGGGTTGTTGCCACACACAAGACAAACACTTGACTCTAGCTCCGGGGGACTTTTAGGTAATCGCCGCCCACATGAAATATACAATCAAATTGAGGAAATTGCTCAAACCAATTTTCAGTGGCACACTCCCCGAGGCAATAAATCTATTGCCCTGGGTGCCCATAAGGTTGATGAAAGCACTTCTTTAAAGCCCAAATCGAAGCCCTTTCTTCAAAAATCAAAAAGTTAGAAATGACAAAAACGGTCTCGGTTATGGCTTGTGAAGGGTGTGGTGGGCCACATGAAAATTGGAGTTGTATGAAAGAAACAGATGATCAACAAGAGTCGGTAAACTACATTGATAATAGACTTAGGCCGTCGGGTCCTCCAACGGGTACCTACAACCAAGGATGGCGTAACCACCCTAACCTTGGTTGGAGAGAACCCGGCAATAGTAGTAACCAACAAAGCCTAAACCAACGAACAAACTTTCAACAACCAAGAAATGAGTCACAAAATTTCCCTCAACAACAAGGTGGACGAGAAAGGCTTGAAGATACTGTATCTCGCCTCATCTCCGACACTGAAAAGAAAAACTCGGATCGATTTCAACAATTGGAATCGAATTTTAGAAATCAACAAGCTAGTATACAAAACATTAAAATTTCTCCGAGAGACCACAAGGCGCGTTACCAAGTAATACCGAAACAAACCCAAAAGCACAAGTCCATCTCATAACGTTAAGAAACCGCACTGTGGGTTCCGAAGAAGCTCCACCATCGCCAACTGAAGGAAGCACAACTCTTCAAGAGAAAGCTTCTCCTCTAATTCAAGAGCCTACCAAGGCTCCTCCGGTTCCATACCCCGGTAGGTTAATTCGTCAAAAGACCAATGAGCAATTCGCAAAATTGGAAAATCTACTAAAACAATTGCATGTTAATATTCCTTTTATCGAAGTCCTAACTCAAATGCCTAAATACTCAAAATTCATAAGGGACTTCCTCACTCATAAAAGGAAAATTGAATCATTGCAATTATTTAACTTAGGCGAAGAATGCTCCGCCCTCGTACTCAACAAACTCCCACAAAAGAAGATTGATCCTGGAAGCTTCACAATTCCTTGCTCGATCGGGGAATCTCCCGTTCGTAATGCACTAGTCGACCTTGGGGCTAGCATTAACCTCATGCCTGCATCAATGTTCAAACGACTCGGCCTAGGAAAAACGAGCCCTACCAAGATGAGTATACAACTTGCCGACAGATCCGTCAAATACCCACAAGGTGTCGCTGAAAATCTATTGGTCAAAGTCGACAATTTCGTCTACCCGGCCGACTTTGTCATACTAGATATGGAAGAGGACACCAAAGTCCCCCTCATACTAGGGAGGCCATTTCTAGCCACCGCGCAAGCAGTGGTAGACATGAATGGCGGAACACTTACTTTGAAGTTTGGGGATAAGGAAGTGAAGTTTGGAGTTGGGAAGAGAGTAGAGGACGATGACCCGGTCAATTGCATGAAGGTCATTGATTCGAGTTTGGATGATGCTCTCCGACGGTGCAACATGGGATGCAAGACATCCTGCTCGGAAAATATATGACCCCACTTTGGGTCTAGCCAAGGACCCTTATAAACGTGGCGCACCACGGAGGCATTCCGCGGAACTATCCTTAGTTTAGCTTAGAATAATTTTTAGTTTAATTTACAGGAATAAAACACACTCGGGATGGTCTAGGATAACAAGGGAAACGAGAAACATCACCCCATGCACGAAAACAGGGCCATCCGATAAAAATTTCTTCATTACAGCAAGTTCAGCATGGGCCGTGTCCGCCCAACACGGCCCCGTGCTGCACAATCTGCAGTAATCGCCCAGTTCAGGTAACTGGACACGGGCCGTGTTCACTGAACACGCCCCCGTGTCCAGGCTTCTGTTCCTCTTTATTAAATTTTGTCATTGGCACCTGAACATGGGGCCGTGCCCGGTCACCACGGGGCCGTGTCCAAAGTACCAGTAACATAAAATTTTGCTTTTAACACCCTTTTACACATTCAATCAACCTAAAAACTTATTTTTGGGACACATTGAGGACAATGTGTAATTTAAGTGGGGGGGGGGGGGATGCTAAAACTTTGGATCTTGCAAGTCCTAATTAACAAGCCTTACACAAAACTCTATTGGAACCGCTAATCACCCCAAATTTTTATTTTTTTACTTGTCCAAGTTTAAGTTGGAAATTTCAAGTTCTAACAAGGTTATATTTTTACAAGTTTACAACCGATAGCGTCGTGATAAAAAGAACCAACATAAGAAAATTATGAAACGGCATGACAAGCTTAGTTAAAATTTGATTACATATACTTGATCACATAAAAACCCATTCCCACAAAAGTGAGTTTTGAGCCTTTATTGAGCATACAAATACATATCTTTACACTAAATGCTCATTTTTCGTTTCTTGTGTGAATAGCCGCTTGGTTTGTACGACTCTAGAACTTGCCATGACAATACATTCCCGGTCCTTACCAACTTAAACCTGAGTAAGTAAATGATGGAGGCATTAGGACTAACCTTTTTTTCTTTCTACACCATTATTTTTCAATTTTTTTTACCACCTACCCAAAATCCCCCTAGTTAACCCCTTTGAGCCTAAACCTTTTCATTTCTTAACCCAAAACAATCAACCTTTTTACCCACCTAAACCTTTTTATTTTAATCCTTTCTTTTAGTAACAAAGCACGGTTTTTCTTATTACTTTTCAAAATAAAAAACAAAAAAAAATAGTTGATGAAACCAAATAAACAAACAAGTTCAAAATTAACCTTGTTTGAAAGAAATGGTTCATCAAAATAAAAATAAAACTGAGAAAAATAAAAAGTCTTTAAAAAAACCAATGTTTTTTACGCTTTTCGCCCTTTTACTAACCACTAACCCAACCACCCACCTTTAGCCCAAGCCTAACCCTTCACCCGAAAAGTCCTCATGATATTTACAAAGGTATATAGTTAAAAAGGAGGATTGATTTCTTGGCAAGCCTATGGTAGGAGTAAGTTCCATGCCGCTCTCGAGTGATTCACTAAAAATACACCTTCGGCCGAGTGTTGAGTGATCCCCCATGAGGTATGTGAACTTGTATATAAATGGAATTAAAAAAAAAGGCATGTTATGCCCTAATAAGTAATTTATCTTATGAAACGTTTTTAATAAATCATGACAAATAGGATTGTAAATAAATAAAAATAAAACTTAAATAAAGAATCTTGGAAATCCCGACACTCTATGACAAGTCCAAAAACCTTCTCTTCTACCCATTCCATTTGGGAGTGAAAGAGCCACATTATAAAGAGTTTTGCTTGAGGACAAGCAAAGATTCAAGTGTGGGGGTATTTGATGTGCACAAAATGCAACATATAAACTCCATCAATTGTGGCATAAAACTAACCCTTTTTTAGTACTAATGTTGGAAAAAGTGTGCTTTTGTCTTCCTTTTGTATTTTTAGGATTAAATGAGCTCAAATGAACAAAAGAAGCAAAAATACAGCCAAATCTAACATAAATACAAGAAAAGGAACAAACGTGTCATGCCCAACCTCCCGACAGCATCTTCCTAAAGCAAAACAAGAAGACAGAAGGCTGAACACGCCCCGAGCTCAGTGAGCACGGGGGCGTGCCCAAGTGTCAGCAGAAAAGACAAAGTGATAGAAGCTTCTACTGCCCACCACGGGGGCGTGGTCAATTGTTGCAGACGCATTTAATGAAATTGCGAATTGCAATTAATGAAGAGAGAGAGTCGGATGGACACGGGGCCATGCCCAGTGGACACGGGGTCGTGCCCAGGCTTCTGTTCAGCCTATAAATAGGAGTGCTTGGAGCTCTTGCAACTCATCCCTTGGCACACCACCTCTCTCACACTTCACCCACCACCCACCACCATCACAACACCATCATCCACCACCATCATCCATTGTCTATCATAAAGTGTGTGAGTCGTCTCGGGATCCAAGATTGATCGTAAGAGTTCTTGACAATCAAAGGCCATGTTTGCCTAAGTCTCTTACATCATTTGGTGAAGACAAGTGTTTAGTGTAATACTTTTTATTTTTAATCATGTCGCAATACATGATCACAAGGCAAATGTCGTTGCCGATGCGCTCAGCAGACGGAGTTATTTGCTCAGTATTCGCAATACCCAAGCCCAACATGATCTCGAAACCCTCATCCACGAAGCCCAGCATGCTTATTTCAACGAGCGCACTTTGAAGAAAGAGAGGATCTATCACGATGGAGCTCAGCTTGTAAGCAAAGCAAATGGGATTTTCTATTATCTGGACCGAATCTGGATCCCCAAGCGGACTGATTTGCGAAAGATTATAATGGACGAAGCCCACAAATCCCGATATTCCATTCATCCCTGTGCCGACAAAATGTACCAGGACCTTCAATACAAGTACTGGTGGCCGGGAATGAAAAGAGATATCGCCCTTTATGTTGGAAGTTGCCTGACTTGTGCGAGAGTCAAGGCTGATCATCAACGACCATCTGGCTTACTCGAACAACCACCAATCCCTATATAGAAGTAGGAGAGTATAGCTATGGATTTCATAACCAAACTTCCGCCCACACCATCAGGTCACGACAGCGTTTGGGTAATAGTTGATCGTCTGACCAAATCAGCCCACTTTTTGCCAATACGGGAAGACTACAAGGTAGAACGACAAGCCCGAATCGACAAGCCCGAATCTACACCGACGAGATCATTTGTAATCATGGCACGCCTCGTGACATCATTTCAGATCGTGACGCTCGGTTTACCACGCGATTGTGGGAAACGTTTCAAGCAGCTCTCGGTACGACGCTTAACCTAAGTACCGCATTCCATCCTCAAACCGACGGACAAACTGAAAGAACGATCCGTACTCTTGAAGACATGCTCCATGCGCGTGTCATAGACTTCAGTGGTAGTTGGAACAAATACCTACCGTTAGTCGAATTTTCGTACAACAACAGCTATCATGCCAGCATACAAATGGCACCATTCGAGGCCTTATATGGAAGAAGATGTTGCTCGCCTATTGTATGGCACGAGATCGGTCATTCGCAATTAACCGGTCCCGAGTTACTACAGGAAACGACTGACAAAATCCTCCAGATCCGAGACAACTTGTCGAAAGCCAGGGATAGACAGAAAATTTACGCCGATAGAAGACGCAAGCCCCTTGAATTTGACGTTGGCGACTACGTACTCCTAAAGGTATCACCTTGGAAGGGTGTGGTTAGATTCGGCAAGAAAGGGAAACTAGCGCCTCGATATGTTGGACCTTTTAAGATTCTGGAGAGAATCGGAAAAGTCGCCTACAGACTCGAACTACCGGAGGAACTTAGTAACGTCCACCCAACATTCCATGTGTCAAACCTCCGAAAATGCCTAGCTGATCATGATCTGATTGTACCTATCGATGACCTTCAAGTCAACGAAACGCTGCATTTCGTAGAAAAGCCTGTCGAAGTCATGGATCGCCAAACCAAGCAACTCAGACGCTCGCGCATCCCTATTGTGAAAGTCCGATGGAAAGGAAAACGAGGCGCAGAGTTTACTTGGGAACTCGAAAGCGACATGAAGGCTAAGTACCCGCAGTTGTTTAAATAAAGATCTGAAGCGAGAAGTTGGTAAAACCATTCACGGTGATGTGCAGCTTTCAGCCTAATTTCGAGACGAAATTCCCTAAATAAGGGGAGGCTGTAACACCCCGTGTTTTCGAATGTCTAAGTCAAAGTCAAAGTCCAAGTCAAGTTTGACTTCTTTGACTGTAATTAGTCTATTTTATGTTTTGTATTATGTGGAGTAAGTGTTGTTTATCAAAAGAATCGAAGTAATCGAATATTTAATCGACGCGAAACGCTTTACGACTGTGAATAGTAGGAAGTAACAATGCGATAAAGTTAATCAATCAATAATCAAACTAATCGAATCATCAATCGAACTTGAAACTCGAATTAAGCGAAATTGGTGTTATTATACGTGTGTGTGTGCGCCTTATGTGTTACTTGTGCGTGTTTACTTTATGTATGTGTGGTGATCAATCGAATCGAAACTCGAGACTCAATCGAACTCAATCGAAATCAAAATCGAATATGGAATATAGATGCTTGTATGTAGATATAGTGGTTGGGATTAAAAGTAATTTGAATAGGAAACTCTATCGTATTCATATCGCCTTCAATCAAAATCGAAATATCAGAAATCGTCGCACCGAACGCTCAAAACAGGCTGTGGATCGATCAGGCTCCTAGCCGATCGAACGGCCCAGCCGATCGGACAGACTGTCCGATCGAGCAGGCTGTCCGAACGGGATGCCTGGCCGATCGGCCAGCCCTTTCCCCTTTTGGAATCCTATAAATAGGCCTGTCATTATCATTCTTTCCACTTTTGGAAACCCTCTGACCGACCAGCTCGTGCTCCCCTCCTTTTCTCAGATTTCTTCCGATTTCGGTAAGTTTTCATCCTAAATCTTGTACTTTCTTGATCAATACATGCTCCTACACCTTTCTATCTTTCAAATCTTGATTTCTAACCGTGAAATCATCAAGATCTAAGCATTCTAGGATGATGTCATCATGGTGTTCTTCAAGAACATCATGTTTTGGCCTCAATCCACCAAGAATCACTTGGATCTAGCCGATTTCCACATAAACAAACTAAGATCTATCGCAGATCTAAATATTTACATGATGTGAAGGATTGAAAGAATGATTTTCAACTTTCTTTCAACTCTTTTACATTCAGTGCCTACAAACCGGTAGAAACGGAGCTCGAGCCAACTCAGTAATCATTCTAATGGTTGTGTGGTTCAAGATTCGGATTCTACCTACGAGGTTCACCTATTTCGGGTTAAACGTTAAACTACCGTTCCGAACCGTTCACCGGCCGGACTTGGGTGATTCCTGTCCGAGCAGAGGGAACAAGTAAGAACGAAAGTGTCATGGTTCAGCTCGTCGTCAAAATACCTCGATATAACGTTAAACAATCAGAACAGCCAAGTGTTAGACGAACAGGCCGACAAGGTCAGGATGCTGACCGATCGAACAGGCTGTTCGAACGAACAGCCTAACCGATCGGACATGACAGCCGATCGACCAGGCCAGCCGATCGGCTAGCACATAGCCCCACACTTTGACAATTTCATGAAGTATAGTATTGAATGAGGTGATGTTCGATCAAACGAGCTGTTCGATAAATCATGAGATACTATGCTTCAAACCTTAATCGATTTACAACTCGTTCGATGTATGGAGTGCCACCCGATCAAACATGTTGTTCGATCAGGTGACATCCTGCTGAGGACTACTACTGAAGTGTCTAACCGATCGGTTAAGCAGGCCGGTCGAACAGGCTGTTCGATCGATCGACCTGAAAGGTAAGAACACCTCAATGTTCTCAAATACTACAACGAAAACTTCAAAAGGTCAAACCATCATACACAAACACATCCTACTCAAAGGAAGAAACAATCCACTAGAACAGTCCAACCGATCGAGCCTACCGGCCGATCGAACAGACTGTCCGAACGGACTGTCAAACCGAACGAACAACCCGTTTGATCGAACCTACAGTTCGATCGACCAGGCTGTTCGACCCATCATCACTTGTTTCCATTTACGCGTGACCCATCGTTATACTATCGAACTATTCAGGCTAACCCTACTCTCAAGCGCTCCCTTCAATCCATCAATCAATCGCTGTGAGTATACTCGAACCCTTTTTGCTTTAGCACTTTTGGGTGTTACATACGTTACTTATCTAAAATCACAATCGAACACACTACTCAATTATTTTAAACGCTAACCGTTATGCATGTATTACATGACTAAATGAATGCTTGTTGTTATGTTTACACGTGGAATGCTGTCTACCTGCCTTAACGACGTAATACTATAGTTTGGACTCAGCACCCATTCACACGGGGGTTGCTAAGGACAATAACTTCCATGGATTACGGTGGTAATCATGTATTGCGAACTGTCTCGGACAGACAACCCGCAGTCATTGGTATCGATAGATCCATGTCGATAATGTTGGTGCACTTACGTCTGTCGACTAGGTCTTTCATTGAGTCTTAATGTTGTATAAGTTAGATGTGGCACAAAGTCCTAGAAAGATGAGTTTGTATAAGGTTCTCTTATGTGTCACAAGCTAGGTTCGCTCATATGTCCATGTATAGGTTAGGTTCGCTTATTTGTCTTGTCAGGTTCGCCCATATGGGCATGCTAGGTTCGCTTGTATGTTCATGGTGTAGGTTCGCTTATATGGTTGTACGTATAAGCGAACCCAACTCATCTATATATAGGGGACCTTAAAGCGAACCATATCACATAGTTACGGTGTATTTGTTCCGATATGCTACCGAAGTGCTGTCAGACATTGTAATTGCTTTCAATATCAATAATACAACAAGTTTAAAGTGAACCCAGCTAGAATAGCACCAAATCATTAGTTTCCGCCTCTTGATTTGGATAGGAATTTCTCTGATCGACTCAAACAGGGCCGAACGCGATCCTACAAGTGGTATCAGAGCTCAGGAGGAGGAGTTCTTGCCATTTTAGCTCGATTTCATCTATTTTTCTACACTTTCTTCACATTTTTAAAATTTTTCACGGTAAAATCGGCTCAAAATCACACATTGCACTCGAAATCATGGACTAGTAAACCCTTGAACTTTTCAGATATAAAATCAACCTAGAAGTTAAGATTTTAGGGGGTTCGCTCGTACGTATATGTGCAAAAGGTGACCTCAGCATGACTGGTTCGCTCCAAATCAGATAAGGTCCGCTCCAAATCAGATTGGTCCGCTCCAAATCAGATTGGTCCGCTCCAAAGACATTGTTAGGTCCGCTCCAAATCAGATTGGTCCGCTTCAAATTAGATCCGCTCCAAATCACCGAATAGGTTCGCTCGAAGGGTTCGCTCATCAGATCCAATTGTAGGTTCGCTCGAACGGTTCTTTCATTTGATCAACTTATCTGGTCCGCCTATTTGTCCAATCATTTGGTTCGCTTATCTGGACAGTTTACCTGGTTCGCTCAAAGGGTCCGTTTTTGTGACAAATTTGGGTTCGCTCCAAGACACTTGTTTGCATAAGCTTGGATTTTTGTGAACTTTGAACAATTTGAACAATGGATACTGAATTTTATAACGCTTTTGCAACCCCGACCTCGATTACTCAGAATGCTTTGATTGACAATGAAACCGGAACGTCTCAAAGACCGCCTAAACTCATGGATATTGATGATTATAACGTGTGGTCTGAACGGTTTGGAAATTGGGTCGAGGCTTATCATCTAGATGCGTGGGAACACACTGAAGAGCCATATGTTAAGCCCACAAAGAACAATGTTGTGAATGGTACTCCGTTAACACTTAGAGAGATGAGTACTTTAGATAAAAAGAAATATAGAGATGAGAAACTCATGGTGAGTCTGCTTCAGCAAGCTATAAAAGAAGATATCTTGATACTGCTTCAACATGATGGAAACGCGTATTCAATTTGGACAGAATTGGAAGCAAAGTTTACTGGAAGTGACGATATGCTCAGGAATAAGATGTCTCTCATGAAAAAGGAATTTGACTTATTTCGGGGATTGAAAAATGAAAGTACCAAGCAAATAATTGATAGATATTATAACTTGGTGAGAAACATGTCAAAGCTTGGAGTTAAGAAAGATACTGATGAATTGATTGAAAAACTTGCAGATGCGCTACCATATGAAACATGGGGAACATTTCTGATGATGTTGCGGTCAAACAGAACAGATTATAAGAATATGACACTGGGAGATTTCATAAAGCATCTTGAAGCTCAAGAGATGGAGCAAAGGAAGATTGCGAGAATGAAGAATTACGATGGAGAACAGGATATCAGTCTGTACTACAAGAATGGTGTTACTGATTCAACAAAATATTCTCCAAAGATCGAAACTGCTTACAGTGTTAAAGATTCTCCTGAGAATAAATCATCCCAAGGATCAAGCAGCAGCACAAGATTTTCATCATTCGATCCAAATATTTCTGCAACAAAGAACGGAAAAAGACTTCAATGTAACATTGTATTAAATCTTGAAAGTGATCAGGATTATTCTGAAGAAGTTGCTAAGAATCAAATGTCTTTGTTGGGGATGATTTTAGAGTCATATAGTTGTTTTGTGGCCGGGAAGATCGGTAATCCAATGCTCACGAAAGAGGATTACGATCAAATTGATGCTGAGGAAATGGAATTAATGGACATAAAATGGTGCATGGCTAGTGTGATGAGACGAGCTGAAAAGTTTAAACAAATTACAGGCCGAGATGATTTTCGTGATGCAAACGTTTCAACTTTGGGTTTTGATAAATCTAAAGTTACGTGTTTTCGTTGCAGGGAGAAGGGGCATTTCAAGAGGGAGTGCAAAAATCGTGAAGCTACCGGAGCCCAGAATCCTTTCGGAAACAACGAGTATCACAAAAAGGCGATTTATCATCAAATCACACCACCAGCACAGAATCAGGCACAAACGGCTCATGGGAGAGATGTAGTTGATAATTCAAAAAGAGCATGTGTAGTTAGTCAGGGGAAATATGATAATTTTACCTGGGAAAAGTATCTTCCAAAAGACAGTAAGGTGTACTTTGCTGAACAAGATGATGAGAAGTTGGCCGAAGGTTTCAATTGGGATGATTTTTGCCCAGATCAAGATCTTATAGCCAAAGAGATGTCCAAAAACACTCCTCATGCTTTCTTTGCTAATGCTTATGATTTGAAATGTGCAGAAAGGTGCAGAAAAGTCATGGAAGCTGCTGAAGCAAGACGAAGAAAGCTCGAAGAAGAGAAAGAAGAGGAAGAGCGATTAAAAGCTGAAGCTAAAGCTGAGAAAAAGAGAAGAGCTGAATTCTTACAACCAAACAGGACAGTCAAAGAGGTTCCTAAATTTGAAGTGAAAATTGATGCAGAACAAGTTGAAGTTCCAAAAAAGTGCATGAACTGTGATTCGTTAATCAAACAAAACAATGAGTTGTTGCACAATATTCACAAGTTGAAAGAATCGTATGATACAATGAACAGAGAGATCAACAAGTATACATATTCGAGTGGTGAACAAGCTGAGGCAATGAATACACTGAAGATTGCGTACCTGAGACAGCTTGATGATGCTAATTTTCATATTAAGAAGTGTGCAGATCTAGAGTTGGAGTTAGCAACACAAAAGATAGAAACTGAGAAAGTGAAAAAGTTATTAAAAAGTTACTCATGTTCATCTTTTGTTGTTGACAGATTTATCCAGTCGTGGAGAATTTGAAGACGTTTGAGGAAGTGAAGACATCTGAAGAAAAAAAGAAATCTGTGACAAAAGATGAAGAAAAGTTGAAGACTTCTGGTAAGAAATCAAGTGTGGTCTATAACAGATGTCCGCCCCCGGTCAAAAATGGATATTCACCTCGAAATCCAAATTCCGAAAGAGTCAATAAAGCAATCAATTTACAATGGGAGTCAGGGCCATCGGATAACTTACCAGAAAGTATTGATGTCACGTATACATCATCCGACACTGATCATGAGTCAAAGATAATAAAGAGTGTGGTTGATCAGGTGTTAGATAAAGATGATTGTGAGGAGTCAAACAAGGAGTCCAAACCCGAGTCAAAGTCAGGGTTCAATGCGTCAAAGTCAACAAATAAAAAGGACAAACGGGTTTATGATAAAGAGTTTTTACTTTTGAAATCTAATTTGAATGATGAATCGGTCAAAGTGGCATATACTTTGAAAGGTTCTGGCAAATTATATTCTGATGAGGGTTTTCCAATAAGAAGTGTCAGATTTGAAATGATTCAAAAGGTTTTCAAAATAACAGAAATTAATATTTCTGAAATAAAAGATTTACATTTTTTCGGAAAACCTAAACTCTAACAACTCTCATTAAAATCAATAATTAGAATGATAATTAGTCAATAAGAAAACCCTAATTGAGACACCCAAGTAATTCTGCACTAACCCTAAATTTTCAGAACAATCGGATCAGGATCAGGGCCCCTAAAACTCAGGGGGGGATAAACCCTAGTGATAATTATCAATAATTTTCGTTGTTGAATTATGATTTGACCAAAATTTTGAATCAGCTAAGCTAGTCCCAAGCCTAGGCAGCCTATAACTAGACTGCTTAGCTTACGGACCGTAAGGGATCAGGCATACGGTCCGTAAGGGAGTCTCAAAAATTGCTATAAATAGCCGACCTTGGGACTTGAAATAGGATACGAAAACGACGTCTCAACTCTGTCTGTACGTCGAATTAAGGCTGTTACAGTACAATTAAACACACACTAATCTCGAAGTGCTGCCGCAAAACAGGGTAATCACTCGATCGCTATTACGATTCATTTTCCGACTGATCAATATATCCAATGGATGTTTAAGTGCCGCCCACATAGGGTTATACTTTGTCGTTCGTCGTTAAATCGATGGATGTTTAAGTATTGCACTTTGTCGTTCGTTGTGAGAATTTGATCTCGTGAGTTATCGTAAATGTTGTATTGATCACTAACCCGGTTTTGTGTGCATTATTATTTAAATTAGGTTAACAAGGCTAAACCATATTCTGTCCGTATTAAATCTACAATGTGAGTCATTCTCTTTTTATCAATTGTTTTACAATACTCCAAATTATTTTCAGAATTATAAATTACAGTGATTAAGTTTATGTAATCACCAAATTACAGCCAGTATGTGGGGTATTGTGCACATTACTACTGTTTCTATCACTTTAGGTGGGCGAACCTAAAATTAAGTGATATACATCATTCATTGGGGCAGCCAATGGTGATATGACCATAGTCACAGATCCGGTCGAGTGACAAATACTATGGGTAGTTGGTAGATATCAGAAACATATGTAAAAACTCTTAATACTGTGAATTATAATAAACGAGTCATTTTAATAAATAGAATGATTCACTCAGTATTTCCCGCTGACAAAACCTTTTTCAAACATGTTTCAGGTGATCTATTGTAATTCAGGAAAAGTGCTGGGGAGCATTTCAAGCTTAAGAAAGTGGCTCATTATAAAATAAAGAAATATGTTTTGTAAAAATAAAAGATTTCTTAGTAAAATCTTGTTATTGTAAATTATCGGGGTTTTATCCCGAGTTGTGAAATAAAATAATCGGGAAAAGTTTTTAGCTTTTAAAAAGATCCTGATGATAAAATTCCGCTGCTAAAATCAAATAAATAAATATCACGGGATTTCTGTCCCGCGGCTCCTGAAACGGGTCAAACCGGGTCGAGGGCCGTGACAGAAATAAGGTGGTATCAGAGCCACTGAGTTAAGCTAATTAAGTATTTAGAGATACTTAATTTTTCCTGATTACTATTATGTGATTATGTGTTTTATTAAACTGACTATTTGTTAGTTACAGTATGGGTAAGCAAAAGCTGCAAAATATCTATCTTAAATTAGATAGGTCAGTTTACGAAGAGGGAAGTTTATCCCAAACCAAATCTTCAAAACTCCCTACAATTCCTGAAGAAGGAATATTTGTGCGAAAAGCACAATATGAGAAACCGCTTTCTCCTAGAAAAAGGAGTATGATTATTAAGAAAACTAAAGAGCAAATCCGAGAAAAGAGGATTAAAAAGGAAACCCAGGAATTAATCAATAAATCACCTTGGGAAGACAAGATAGATGAGAAATGGGCAAATTTGTATATGCTAGCTACAGTAGCAGAACATGCAGATCTTTAAAAACCCTAAGTCTAGTAATAGCACTTCCTAGTAAATAAATAAATAAATCCGAGTGTGTTCTTTCCTGTTATTTTGTACAAATAGTGTGCAATAAAACTTCAATGTTTATTTGTTAAACTTTGTTCCAAAGTTTTAACTTAGCCTTTTTGTGCATTTTGCATATATGCTACACAGCATGAATGAGATATCTGAAGCCTTTCAGAACCTCAATCTTTACCCGGTGAATGTAGAAGTTTCCAAAGATTTTACTGGATACTTTGCTGATGTGGAATAACCTGTAGAATTCACCTTTGACAAAGCCAAAACGAAAGAAAAGAAAGAATTATGTATGGGGTAGTCGTATACGTAGGAAAAAGCCAGCTACGAAACTTCCTAAAATAAACAACCCTTTAGAAAAAGGAAAAGAAATTGTACTCAAAGAAAGTTCTAAACAGCAAGAGATGGAAATTGAAGTCAAGAAAGATTCTAGGCAAATGGAAATACAGTTTGAGGAATATTCTAAAGAAATAGAAATGGAAGTAGGACAAGGTTCTAGACCAACTCAGATAGAAATTGGAGAGAGCTCCAACCAAAACCAGGGAATAACTTTTCAGGAGGAAATAGATTTTCTATTGGCAAGCTGTGAGACTATTCAGCCTGTCAATACTAATGTTTTTACCTATCCTCTTGAAAATCAACTCCCTATAAATCTTGAACCAGCAATCCCAGAACCAATAGTCCACTCTCAACCTGTAGGAATGGACGAATGGTGGACGAATGATTGGCAATTTCAAAATGTTGTCAACGACCCTTATTCCTTTCTTCCACAATTCGATCCAGGACCCCTACCTAATCCACCAATGAGTAACGAAAATATGGCTGAACTTCGCCATTACGGTGAAGAATTGATGGATGCAGGAAATAGAATCAGGGAGATAGGGGGACAAATTGCCTGGAAGTATGATGAAAGGGAACTTCGTTTTTAGGACGACAAGTGGCGTGAGATAGGAGGGTGGTAAAACTATAGTTGTGTAATAGTAAAAGTAATAGTGAAATCAGTCTGTAACATAACTACGAATAAAACTTTGTAAGATATTTGTGTGTAGTGATGCATACTATAACCGATATAAAATGAAATCGAGAAATCAATAGTTTTGACTATACATGTATTATTGTCTGATTGTTTGAATATAATTGCTATTTATCAGATACTAATAAAAAAATTATATATATTATCAGATGGCAAATATTGGTAATGAACCGGTAAATGAGGTTAATCAGTCGGAGCAACATCCAGGGGATCAATATATGACTAGACAAGATATTGAAAATATTGTTGCTCAAGGGATAGCCTATAACAACCCTCGGTAAAACCGACACCCTCATAATATTTCTGACACCCTAATATATCCTAAAAATATCCCAATATGTCTTTATATGCACCCCATATGTGAAAACCGAGCCCCAAAGTAGATTATAATATATATAGTAAAATAAAAATCAGAAATATTAAGCTGAGGCGGGCCGCATAAGCCCACCCCAACCATTCACGCGGGCCGCGCGAGGATATGATCCGGATTCTTTTGGTTTTTAAGTTAAAGCGGGCCGCGTATGAGTTTGTCTAAAGTTCATGCGGGCCGCGAGTGTTCAAAATCTGGCACGGCCCTGGGCCGCCACGTGGCCCAACACCCGGATAAGCTAGTAAACGACTCAGCCAAGCTATACGTTGACCACCGGTTGACGCGGGCCGCGTAGGGCCTAGCCTTACTTAACGCGGGCCGCGAGAAAGTTCGATTTCACAACTATAAATAGAACGCAACGGCCTTCAGTCCGTTTCGCTCATTCCTTTCTTTCTTTCTTAATTTTCTGTAGTGGCGTTACTATACCCGGGCATTTTACCCCCTAAAATAGCGAGGTTCTGCTACGATGTAAGTATTATAACCCCTGGAGACGTATTAGATACGCGGCCCGATTGATCTAGGGTTCCGTAATGGCTGTCGTGGTTCTGCCCGACGTAGTCGTTGGAATGCCGTCTCGGGGAGGGTATTACTAATGTTAAAATGGGTTATTATACTATCACACATAGATCCAACAAAGATCGAGGCAATTACCAAATGGAAAACCCCAGAGTCACCAACTGAAGTTAGAAGTTTCTTAGGATTGGCCGGTTATTATAGAAGATTTATCCGAGATTTTTCTAGAATAGCCATTCCTTTAACTAAGTTAACCTGTAAATCTGTTAAGTTTGAATGGGGACTAAAACAAGAAGAAGCCTTTAGAATTCTTAAGCAAAGATTAACCCATACACCCATACTAGCGTTACCTGAAGGAACCGAAGACTTTGTAGTCTTTTGTGACGCTTCTAAGTTAGGTTATGGATGCGTATTAATGCAACGTCAAAAAGTTATAGCTTATGCCTCTAGACAGCTTAAGAGTCATGAAGAAAATTATTCAACCCATGATTTGGAATTAGGAGCCATAATTTTTGCCCTTAAGATTTGGAGACATTATCTTTATGGTAGTAAGTTTACCATATTCACAGATCATAAGAGTTTAAGGTATGTCTTCGGGCAAAAAGAGTTAAATATGAGACAAAGACGCTGGATGGAGTTACTTAGTGATTATGATTGTGATATCCAGTATCATGCAGGAAAAGCCAATGTAGTGGCTGATGCTTTAAGTCGAAAATATCACGAAAAGCCAAAAAGGGTACGTTCTCTTAAATTAAATCTACAAGTAGATTTAAACAATCAGATTAGAAAAGCACAAGAATCAGTAATCAAGGAGGATACTGAAAAATTAAAAGGAATGATTAAGGAATTAGAACAAGGAACAGATGGAATTTGGAGGTTCCATAAAAAGAGAATGTGGATACCTAAATTAGAAAATTTACGTCACCGTATATTAGAAGAAGCTCATAAGTCTAAATATACGATGCATCCAGGAAGTGATAAAATGTACCAGGATTTAAGGAAAAAATTCTGGTGGATAGGAATGAAAAAGGATGTAGCAGCCTATGTTTCTAAATGTTTAACTTGCTCACAAGTTAAAGCTGAACATCAGAAACCCTCAGGTTTGTTACAACAATTAGAATTGCCAGTCTGGAAATGGGAATTGATAACAATGGATTTTGTTACCAAATTACCCAAAACAAGGAAAGGTAATGATACAATCTGGGTGATTGTAGATAGACTAACCAAGTCAGCTCATTTCTTACCAATGAAGGAAACCTTTAGTATGGAACAATTAGCCAAATTATATGTAAATGAAATTGTTTCATTACATGGAATTCCTTTATCAATTGTTTCTGATAGGGATAGCCGTTTTACCTCTCATTTTTGGTCAAGTTTCCAAAAAGCAATGGGAACCAGGTTAAATCTAAGCACAGCTTGTCATCCTCAAACGGACGGACAAAGCGAAAGGACAATTCAGACAATGGAAGACATGCTTAGAGCTTGTGTAATTGATTTTGGAGGTAATTGGGACGAACACTTACCTTTAATAGAATTTTCTTATAATAACAGTTATCACACAAGTATCAATGATGCACCATTCGAAGCACTTTATGGACGAAAGTGCAGAACCCCAGTCTGTTGGGCAGAAATTGGGGAAAAACAATTACCTGGACCTGAGATAGTACAAGAAACAACTGACAAAATCATTCAAGTCAAGGAACGACTGAAAACAGCACGTGATCGACAAAAGAGCTATGCCGATAACAGACGCAAACCATTAGAATTTCAAGTAGGAGATAAAGTATTATTAAAAGTCTTTCCCTGGAAAGGAGTAGTAAGATTCATCAAAAGAGGAAAGCTTAGTCCCAGGTATATTGGACCTTTCAAAATTCTTAAAAGAATAGGACCTGTAGCCTATCAGCTACAACTGCCAGAGGAAATGGCAGGAATACATGATGTATTTCATGTATCTAATCTCAAAAAGTGCCTAGCTGATGAATCACTCGTAGTACCTCTCAAAGATATAGAGGTTAATGAACAACTCAAATTTGTACAGAGGCCTCTACAGATTGAAGATAGAAAAATTAAAAATCTCAAGCATAAGAGATTAGTTCTGGTCAAAGTAAAGTGGGACTCCAAAAGAGGACCTGAATACACATGGGAACTTGAATCAGAAATGCAAAAGAAATATCCACACTTATTTCAGTAGATCTCGAGGACGAGCTCTAAAACAAGGTGGGGAGGATATAACAACCCTCGGTGAAACCGACACCCTCATAATATTTCTGACACCCTAATATATCCTAAAAATATCCCAATATGTCTTTATATGCACCCCATATGTGAAAACCGAGCCCCAAAGTAGATTATAATATATATAGTAAAATAAAAATCAGAAATATTAAGCTGAGGCGGGCCGCATAAGCCCACCCCAACCATTCACGCGGGCCGCGCGAGGATATGATCCGGATTCTTTTGGTTTTTAAGTTAAAGCGGGCCGCGTAGGAGTTTGTCTAAAGTTCACGCGGGCCGCGAGTGTTCAAAATCTGGCACGACCCTGGGCCGCCACGTGGCCCAACACCCGGATAAGCTAGTAAACGACTCAGCCAAGCTATACGTTGACCACCGGTTGACGCGGGCCGCGTAGGGCCTAGCCTTACTTAACGCGGGCCGCGAGAAAGTTCGATTTCACAACTATAAATAGAACGCAACGGCCTTCAGTCCGTTTCGCTCATTCCTTTCTTTCTTTCTTAATTTTCTGTAGTGGCGTTACTATACCCGGGCATTTTACCCCCTAAAATAGCGAGGTTCTGCTACGATGTAAGTATTATAACCCCTGGAGACGTATTAGATACGCTGCCCGATTGATCTAGGGTTCCGTAACGGCTGTCGTGGTTCTGCCCGACGTAGTCGTTGGAATGCCGTCTCGGGGAGGGTATTACTAATGTTAAAATGGGTAATTATACTAACACACGTAGATCCAACAAAGATCGAGGCAATTACCAAATGGAAAACCCCAGAGTCACCAACTGAAGTTAGAAGTTTCTTAGGATTGGCCGGTTGTTATAGAAGATTTATCCGAGATTTTTCTAGAATAGCCATTCCTTTAACTAAGTTAACCTGTAAATCTGTTAAGTTTGAATGGGGACTAAAACAAGAAGAAGCCTTTAGAATTCTTAAGCAAAGATTAACCCATACACCCATACTAGCGTTACCTGAAGGAACCGAAGACTTTGTAGTCTTTTGTGACGCTTCTAAGTTAGGTTATGGATGCGTATTAATGCAACGTCAAAAAGTTATAGCTTATGCCTCTAGACAGCTTAAGAGTCATGAAGAAAATTATTCAACCCATGATTTGGAATTAGGAGCCATAATTTTTGCCCTTAAGATTTGGAGACATTATCTTTATGGTAGTAAGTTTACCATATTCACATATCATAAGAGTTTAAGGTATGTCTT
Source organism: Helianthus annuus (assembly GCF_002127325.2). Taxonomy (NCBI): domain Eukaryota; kingdom Viridiplantae; phylum Streptophyta; class Magnoliopsida; order Asterales; family Asteraceae; genus Helianthus; species Helianthus annuus. The sequence continues at coordinate 134,391,551 of NC_035445.2, forward strand.
CGGGCAAAAAGAGTTAAATATGAGACAAAGACGCTGGATGGAGTTACTTAGTGATTATGATTGTGATATCCAGTATCATGCAGGAAAAGCCAATGTAGTGGCTGATGCTTTAAGTCGAAAATATCACGAAAAGCCAAAAAGGGTACGTTCTCTTAAATTAAATCTATAAGTAGATTTAAACAATCAGATTAGAAAAGCACAAGAATCAGTAATCAAGGAGGATACTGAAAAATTAAAAGGAATGATTAAGGAATTAGAACAAGGAACAGATGGAATTTGGAGGTTCCATAAAAAGAGAATGTGGATACCTAAATTAGAAAATTTACGTCACCGTATATTAGAAGAAGCTCATAAGTCTAAATATACGATGCATCCAGGAAGTGATAAAATGTACCAGGATTTAAGGAAAAATTTCTGGTGGATAGGAATGAAAAAGGATGTAGCAGCCTATGTTTCTAAATGTTTAACTTGCTCACAAGTTAAAGCTGAACATCAGAAACCCTCAGGTTTGTTACAACAATTAGAATTGCCAGTCTGGAAATGGGAATTGATAACAATGGATTTTGTTACCAAATTACCCAAAACAAGGAAAGGTAATGATACAATCTGGGTGATTGTAGATAGACTAACCAAGTCAGCTCATTTCTTACCAATGAAGGAAACCTTTAGTATGGAACAATTAGCCAAATTATATGTAAATGAAATTGTTTCATTACATGGAATTCCTTTATCAATTGTTTCTGATAGGGATAGCCGTTTTACCTCTCATTTTTGGTCAAGTTTCCAAAAAGCAATGGGAACCAGGTTAAATCTAAGCACAGCTTGTCATCCTCAAACGGACGGACAAAGCGAAAGGACAATTCAGACAATGGAAGACATGCTTAGAGCTTGTGTAATTGATTTTGGAGGTAATTGGGACGAACACTTACCTTTAATAGAATTTTCTTATAATAACAGTTATCACACAAGTATCAATGCTGCACCATTCGAAGCACTTTATGGACGAAAGTGCAGAACCCCAGTCTGTTGGGCAGAAATTGGGGAAAAACAATTACCTGGACCTGAGATAGTACAAGAAACAACTGACAAAATCATTCAAGTCAAGGAACGACTGAAAACAGCACGTGATCGACAAAAGAGCTATGCCGATAACAGACGCAAACCATTAGAATTTCAAGTAGGAGATAAAGTATTATTAAAAGTCTTTCCCTGGAAAGGAGTAGTAAGATTCATCAAAAGAGGAAAGCTTAGTCCCAGGTATATTGGACCTTTCAAAATTCTTAAAAGAATAGGACCTGTAGCCTATCAGCTACAACTGCCAGAGGAAATGGCAGGAATACATGATGTATTTCATGTATCTAATCTCAAAAAGTGCCTAGCTGATGAATCACTCGTAGTACCTCTCAAAGATATAGAGGTTAATGAACAACTCAAATTTGTACAGAGGCCTCTACAGATTGAAGATAGAAAAATTAAAAATCTCAAGCATAAGAGATTAGTTCTGGTCAAAGTAAAGTGGGACTCCAAAAGAGGACCTGAATACACATGGGAACTTGAATCAGAAATGCAAAAGAAATATCCACACTTATTTCAGTAGATCTCGAGGACGAGCTCTAAAACAAGGTGGGGAGGATATAACAACCCTCGGTTAAACCGACACCCTCATAATATTTCTGACACCCTAATATATCCTAAAAATATCCCAATATGTCTTTATATGCACCCCATATGTGAAAACCGAGCCCCAAAGTAGATTATAATATATATAGTAAAATAAAAATCAGAAATATTAAGCTGAGGCGGGCCGCATAAGCCCACCCCAACCATTCACGCGGGCCGCGCGAGGATATGATCCGGATTCTTTTGGTTTTTAAGTTAAAGCGGGCCGCGTATGAGTTTGTCTAAAGTTCATGCGGGCCGCGAGTGTTCAAAATCTGGCACGACCCTGGGCCGCCACGTGGCCCAACACCCGGATAAGCTAGTAAACGACTCAGCCAAGCTATACGTTGACCACCGGTTGACGCGGGCCGCGTAGGGCCTAGCCTTACTTAACGCGGGCCGCGAGAAAGTTCGATTTCACAACTATAAATAGAACGCAACGGCCTTCAGTCCGTTTCGCTCATTCCTTTCTTTCTTTCTTAATTTTCTGTAGTGGCGTTACTATACCCGGGCATTTTACCCCCTAAAATAGCGAGGTTCTGCTACGATGTAACTATTTTAACCCCTGGAGACGTATTAGATACGCTGCCCGATTGATCTAGGGTTCCGTAACGGCTGTCGTGGTTCTGCCCGACGTAGTCGTTGGAATGCCGTCTCGGGGAGGGTATTACTAATGTTAAAATGGGTTATTATAACTTGGAAACAAATGTAATTGCGGGATCGCCCTCAATACTGTTCACTGTGAATTTTATTTAAACCTGATTAAACTGGGATTCACTCACCAGTATTTCCCACCGACAAAATGTTTTTAAAACGCGTTTCAGGTAACAAAATGTGAAAGCCAAATAGAAGCCAGCTGGACAGCACTGGAGGCTTGGAAAAGTGGCAATAAAGGTACCTAAAAATAAAACGGATGTTTTTATTAAATAAATAGGATTTATTCCTATGAAATGTGTGTATTGAAAACTTGGGTTTTACCCATATGTTTAATGTTATAAAACATGGTGGTTTACTCTGATTAAATATTTCCTAACTACGGTCCTGATGAAAATTTCCGCTGCCAAATTGGATAAATAAATGTGATACCACCGAAACTGGCTCACGGCCGCCTGTTCCCGGGAACTAGGGATCGGGGGTTGTGACATAGCCAATGCTATTCCAGCATTCGTTGCTGCTGTAAAAAGTCCAATCGAACCGCAACATATCGTTCCTAGTAAACGTACTTCTGAAGATAACTTCAGTTCAGTATAAACGGGGGCAATAATCATGTTAATCATGATAATGAATCTCAGCACACGCCGCTCCCTAAGAAACTGAAAGCTGCAACACCTGGTTGCACTTTCAAAGAATTCCTTGCTTGTAAACCCACTGAATTTGCAGGCAATGAAGGGGCAACTGCATCACTGCGTTGGTTAGAGAAAACCGAAGCAGTAATTGCAATAAGTAAGTGTGCCAAAGATGATCAGGTCATGTACGCATCAAATCTGTTTAAAGAAGGAGCACTCGAATGGTGGAACACTATGTTACAAGCTAAAGGAAGAAATAGGGCTTATGCTATGACTTGGGAAGAATTTAAGAATCTTGTAGAAAGAAAATTCTGTCCTGAGTATGAAAAGGAACAAATGGCAAATAAGTTCCTAAATCATCGGATGATAGGTGTAGATTGTCGTGGTTATACTTCGACATTCTTTGAATATGCTAGAGTGGTACCAACACTGGCTTCGCCAGAACCGGTACTCATTTCTCGCTATATTTGGGGATTAATTAGCGAAATTCGCAATATCGTTAAGGCTGCGAGACCTCGCACTATTGACGATGCCGTAGAATTAGCTAACACCCTAACTGATGAACTGATACGCACAAGAGATGAAGATAAGAAGAAGGAACTAGCTCAGAAAATTACCCAAGGATTTAAGGTGGGTAATAGTAGTAATTTCAAGAAAAGAGGAGCAGGGCAATCTTCAACTTTGCCATTCTGCAAAACTTGCAAAAAGAAACATTTTGGAAAATGTAATAAAATTTGCAATTTTTGCAAAACGATAGGACATCGTGAAGAAAACTGCAGAAAGAAATCCATAATTTGTTACAATTGTGGAGAAGTCGGACATTTCAAAACAGAATGTCCTAAGTTAGTCAAACCAGTAGACAACAAACCCAAGGCGACCGAAGGAGCTACTAAAAAGAATGTCAGAGCATTCCAGCTAACCACTCAAGAAGCAGAACTCATCCCGGATGTGATAGCTGGTACATTTTTAGTTCACGACGTTTATGCAAAAGTATTGTTTGACTCTGGTGCAAACCAAAGTTTTATAAATACTTCATTCTGCCAAGCTCTTAAGTTACCCTTAACTACCATTAGGCAGATTTTTACAGTCGAAACTGCAGATGGGAATTCAGTAAAAATCAATCAGGTTTTGCAAAAAGTAGAAATAGAACTTTCAGGTCATAAATTTGCTGCAAACCTATTACCTATGAAATTAGCTGAATTTGATGTTGTGTTAGGAATGGATTGGTTAATAGCCAACCATGCTCAAATCATTTGTGATAAAAACTCTATAGAAATTCAAGCATCTACTGGAGAAGTAATCATGATTACAGGAGATAAACCTCGAAAGCCACTGAAGTTCATATCAGTAATGAAAGTTGCTAATTATGAACGAAAACAAGGAATAGTATATATGATTTCAGTAATCATTAGTACTAAAGGTAAAGAACTTAAGGAAATTCCTGTAGTCTCAGAATACCCAGATATATTCCCGGAAGATTTACCTGGGTTACCACCAGATAGGGAGGTAGAATTTAGGATTCATCTAATTCCAGGAACTACACCGATAGCCAAGGCACCTTATCGATTAGCTCCTACCAAAATGCTAGAATTGAAGAAGCAATTAGATGAATTACTAAGCAAAGGATTTATACAACCTAGTTCATCCCCTTGGGGTGCACCAGTGTTGTTTGTGAAAAAGAAAGATGGATCAATGAGAATGTGTACCGATTATAGAGAGCTAAATAACGTTACAATTAAGAATCGATACCCATTACCTAGGATTGATGATCTTTTTGATCAATTGCAAGGCGCTAAATACTTTTCTAAGATAGACTTGCGCTCTGGATATCATCAATTAAAGGTTCAAGAAGAAGACACACCTAAAACTGCTTTTAGAACTAGGTATGGACACTATGAGTTTACAGTCATGCCCTTTGGGTTAACTAATGCACCTACAGCATTCATGGACATGATGAACAGGATCTGTAAACCATATTTGGATAAATTTGTAATTGTTTTCATAGACTATATACTTATTTATTCAAAAAGCCAGGACGAACATTGTCAGCACTTGCATGCACTCTTAACTTTGTTAAGAAAAGAAAAGTTGTACGCCAAATTCTCGAAGTGTGAATTTTGGCTACAAGAAGTGCAATTCTTAGGACACCTGGTAAATCATGAAGGTATTCATGTAGATCCTGCTAAGATAGAAGCAATTACCAATTGGAAGGTTCCGCAAACCGCAATGGAAATTAGAAGTTTTATAGGTTTAGCCGGGTATTATAGACGGTTTATTAAGGATTTTTCCAAGATAGCTGTACCATTAACTAAGCTAACCTGTAAAGCCATTAAGTTTGAATGGGGACCTAAATAAGAAGAAGCCTTTAGAATCTTGAAGCAGAAATTAACCAATGCTCCAATCTTAGCCTTACCAGAAGGAACAGAAAACTTTGAAGTATATTGTGATGCTTCAAAATTAGGATTCGGGTGTGTGTTAATGCAACGCAAGAAGGTAATTGCGTATGCTTCCAGACAATTGAAGAAGCACGAGGAAAACTATACGACTCATGATTTAGAATTAGGAGCTATAGTTTTTGCCCTTAAGATATGGAGACATTATCTGTATGGAAGTAAGTTTACTGTTTATACAGATCATAAAAGTTTAAGGTATATATTTGGGCAAAAAGAGTTAAATATGAGGCAAAGAAGATGGATGGAAATCCTGAGTGATTACGACTGTGATATTCAATATCACGAAGGAAAGGCAAACGCAGTCGCAGATGCCTTAAGTCGTAAGTATCATGAGAAGCAAAAGCGAGTCCGTGCTCTTAGAATAAATCTACAAGTAGATTTAATGGAACAATTGAAGGAAATTCAGGAAACAGCAATCAAGGATGATGGTGAAGGAATGAAAGGTTACCTAAAAGAATTGGGACAAGGAAATGATGGAATTTGGAAATTCCACAAAAGCAGAATTTGGGTACCTGAACAGGGAAATTTAAGATCAAAGATTTTAGAAGAAGCTCATAAATATAGGTATACTGTACATCCAGGAAACAATAAGATGTACCAAGATTTAAGAAAGAATTTCTGGTGGATAGGAATGAAAAAGGATATAGCCGAATACGTATCTAAGTGTCTAACCTGTTCACAAGTTAAAGCCGAACACCAGAAACCTTCAGGACTACTACAACAGTTAGAAATGCCTGTATGGAAATGGGAACTCATAACAATGGACTTTGTTACTAAGTTACCCAAAACCAGAAAAGGTAATGATACTATTTGGGTAATTGTGGATCGGTTAACCAAATCCGCTCATTTTCTACCTATGAAAGAAACCTTTAGCATGGAAAGGTTAGCCAAGTTGTATGTGGAGTATCCTTACATGGAGTCCCACTCTCCATCATATCGGATAGAGATAGTCGTTTCACTTCTCGTTTCTGGACAAGCTTCCAAGAAGCAATGGGAACCCGACTTAATCTAAGTACTGCATATCATCCACAAACAGACGGGCAAAGTGAAAGGACGATCCAAACTCTAGAAGACATGCTCCGAGCATGTGTAATTGACTTTGGTGGTAATTGGGATAACCATTTACCATTAATCGAATTCTCCTATAACAATAGTTATCACTCAAGCATCGAAGTCGCTCCATTCGAAGCACTGTATGGACGCAAGTGCAGAACTCCGGTTTGTTGGGCAGAAATAGGAGAAAGTCAATTATCAGGTCCAGAAATCGTGCAAGAAACCACAGACAAGATAACCCAAATCAAGGAAAGATTGAAGACAGCTAGAGATCGTCAGAAGTGCTATGTAGACAATCGCCGCAAGCCACTAGAATTCCAGATAGGAGACAAAGTACTATTGAAAGTCTCTCCTTGGAAAGGAGTAGTACGATTCGGTAAGAAAGGAAAACTGAGTCCAAGATATGTTGGACCATTCCCAGTGATCCAACGAATAGGACCAGGAGCTTATCGCTTACAACTACCAGAAGAACTAGCTGGAGTACATGATGTATTTCATGTATCCAATCTCAAGAAATGTCTATCAGACGAATACGAATCCCTGGTAGTACCTCTTCAAAATGTGGAGGTAAATGAAAAGCTGAAATTAATAGAGAAACCTTTACAAATAAAAGACCGGAAGGTCAAGTTTCTTAAACACAAGCGACTAGTACTAGTAAAAGTCAAATGGAATTCAAAGAGGGGACCAGAATATACTTGGGAACTGGAGACAGAAATGAAGCGGAAATACCCTCATCTATTTCAGTAAATCTCGAGGACGAGATTTTTCTTAAGGTGGGGAGGATGTAACAACTCTCATTAAAATCAATAATTAGAATGATAATTAGTCAATAAGAAAACCCTAATTGAGACACCCAAGTAATTCTGCACTAACCCTAAAATTTTCAGAACAATCGGAATCAGGATCAGGGCCCCTAAAACTCAGGGGGGGGGGGGGGGATAAACCCTAGTGATAATTATCAATAATTTTCGTTGTTGAATTATGATTTGACCAAAATTTTGAATCAGCTAAGCTAGTCCCAAGCCTAGGCAGCCTATAATTAGACTGCTTAGCTTACGGACCGTAAGGGATCAGGCATACGGTCTGTAAAGGAGTCTCAAAAGTTGCTATAAATAGCCGACCTTGGGACTTGAAATAGGATACGAAAACGACGTCTCAACTCTGTCTGTACGTCGAATTAAGGCTGTTACAGTACAATTAAACACACACTAATCTCGAAGTGCTGCCGCAAAACAGGGTAATCACTCGATCGCTATTACGATTCATTTTCTGACTGATCAATATATCCAATGGATGTTTAAGTGCCGCCCACATAGGGTTATACTTTGTCGTTCGTCGTTAAATCGATGGATGTTTAAGTATTGCACTTTGTCGTTCGTTGTGAGAATTTGATCTCGTGAGTTATCGTAAATGCTGTATTGATCACTAACCCGGTTTTGTGTGCATTATTATTTAAATTAGGTTAACAAGGCTAAACCATATTCTGTCCGTATTAAATCTACAATGTGAGTCATTCTCTTGTTATCAATTGTTTTACAATACTCCAAATTATTTTCAGAATTATAAATTACAGTGATTAAGTTTATGTAATCACCAAATTACAGCCAGTATGTGGGGTATTGTGCACATTACTACTGTTTCTATCACTTTAGGTGGGCGAACCTAAAATTAAGTGATATACGTCATTCATTGGGGCAGCCAATGGTGATATGACCATAGTCACAGATCCGGTCGAGTGACAAATACTGTGGGTAGTTGGTAGATATCAGAAACATATGTAAAAACTCTTAATACTGTAAATTATAATAAACGAGTCATTTTAATAAATAGAATGATTCACTCAGTATTTCCCGCTGACAAAACCTTTTTCAAACATGTTTCAGGTGATCTATTGTAATTCAGGAAAAGTGCTGGGGAGCATTTCAAGCTTAAGAAAGTGGCTCATTATAAAATAAAGAAATATGTTTTGTAAAAATAAAAGATTTCTTAGTAAAATCTTGTTATTGTAAATTATCGCAGTTTTATCCCGAGTTGTGAAATAAAATAATCGGGAAAAGTTTTTAGCTTTTAAAAAGATCCTGATGATAAAATTCCGCTGCTAAAATCAAATAAATAAATATCACGGGATTTCTGTCCCGCGGCTCCTGAAACGGGTCAAACCGGGTCGAGGGCCGTGACATAAACAGTACACTTCAAGAGATCAACAGAGAATAAGCAAGAAAATGGGTTCCAATTGTGGTTATAGTTTCCGACAGAAACCAAACCATAATTGTAATTTCAAAAAGAAAGGTCTTGGTTTTGTCCCACCGAAAAACTATAAAAATGGAAAAATGTATAAACCAAAAACTATGTTTGTTTCAGGGAAAACGTCAGAAGCTGAAAAAGAACAATCATTCAGAAAGCAAACAAATCAGGAATTCCTTGCCAAGAAGCAAGAAGAACTGAAGAAACATGAAGGTCCGAAGAAGATTGAAAAGAGAACATGTTTTCAGTGCAAGATTGTTGGTCATATTGCTAGAAATTGTCCAAACACATTCAAACCAAAACAGGAAGTCTGAAGTAAAATGAAAGAAAAAGTTGTTGAAAAGACTGAACTGTCAACCCCGAAGTTCACTGGCTTTGAAAATTCAATCTTTGAGAAGGGAGAATGTTCAAAGAGTGCTTCCAAAAGAATAGAAAATGTGCCAAATCAGAAATGGGTTGTAAAAGGTTCAGGTAACAAGTCTGGTGATGATTCTGTCTCCACAAAGACAGAGGAGCCACAGGTTGTTGTGAAAACTGAGAAGAAAGTTTCGACAGTGGACGATGTGAATTTTCCGCCACTGAATGCTAAAAATTACAAATCTAAAATCGGAAAAGTTGAAATTTCAAATCAATTCTTTCCTAAAAAGAAAGAATTAGATGTTGAAAAGGTCTTTAACCCTGCTGTCAAGAATATTTTTGGTAAAATGATTCAGGGAAAGGCTAAAGGGGTGAAAGAATTTTATCAAGTTAAACGAAAAAAATGTAACCCCCGATTGAGACTGAAAATGTTACACCCAAGGATGGTCAGGCTTGGGTGGACATATTTTTTGTTGAATAAGCATCTGACTTGCCGGAGATCCCTAGTTGGTAATCGTGGATCATGAATCGGCATCCTTCTTAATCTGTGTTTGAGGTTTTTGCAGGACTTGTCGGAACTCCGAGGTTTGTAAGCGAGGAGTAGGAATCGGCACCTTGAGAATTCAACCAACAGATGGTAATTGGTTGAAAAACAGGTTTGAAATGCTTAATTGCAAAACCTACAAGTGGTTGTATGATTGTGGTTGTTATAAGTGGTTCAGAATGAGAACCAGTTGCTTCTATAAGTCGTTAAATCAAGGTCATTAAATTGAACTTGAGTTAACTATTATTCATAAGATTGATAAAACAATATGATGATTTGAACCCCAATTTTACAAAAGGTAAAAACAACTAAACTTATTTTTCGGAAAAACCATTCTGATTAAAACAAACTTAAGTGTTTTGAAATCAATATGGGAAAATAGTTTGTTGTGAGGGGGAGTTCTGATTGTTTAAGCCAAACGGATGGAGAATTGAAGTGTTTCGATATCAGTTGTCATGTTCTATACAGTTTGTTTTCTATTTTCATTAGATGTATTTGAATTTTAGGGGGAGTAAGAAATTTTAGAAAATCCAAAAACATCATAAAATTTGAAAAAGCCAAAAACATGATAAAACTGAAAAATGAGTTTTGTTGCGAAAAAGAGGAAATGATAGTACATCAGTGGACTATCACAGCATGCTAAAGAAATGTAAAGTCAATATGTGATAAACAATCTTACTGCGGATGTGTCAGTAGGTTTTCGCACATTTAGTAAATTGAAACGAGATATAAATCTAAATTCAAACTTGCTTAATTCGTGGGTAACTATTCTTGAATATATGGGTAACCCCCGAAATCTTGTTTGAAAGGTCCCGTATTCTGAGATACTAGGTCTTTATACTCAGTTATATCTGGGGTATTATTCCGGGACTTCTGCTGTATGGAAATACTGACCTAGTCCCCGAATAATACTTTCTGCAAAAAGCTTTGAAACATAAGCTCGCCCTCAGCAATCTGATTAAACAATAAAATTGATAATCTTTGCTGTTGTAATAAAAGATCCTCTAAAGGGGACCCACTTAAAGTCGAAGCCGTCATCTCTCTGCGTATACGGAAGTATCGACCTGAGCTCTCACGGCCCTCGCACATTACCCCTTTACAGATATCAGCTGTGGTATACTCACCTGTAAGACTGAATATTTGGGATCTGGATACAGGAGTATATTCAAGTGGAGTGATACACAATTAAGTTTTAGTTTCTAAAACATTAATATCGTATCTCGAATCAATTGAAGTCTGTGTGAAAATTTAAGTGGACAAACATACTGACAATCTAGGTAAATTGTTTAGAACTTAAAATGTTTAAAGCTTAACGGTGTTAGTGATATGTTTCAAAACTGATATGATCCTCTTGCACGAACTCACAAAAATATTGTCTGTAAATATTGTGTCATTTACTTTCATTCAGAAAATCCAAAAAGATTTTTGGTGTGTTTTAGCATAAATTTTGAAAAAAAAATCAAAAAGATTTTCGACAACTGGTGTTGAGATACTGATTTTCGAAATTCAAAGTGCTAAACTTGAAGAACTGGTTTGGGAGAGTATATGTGAAGCTGGTAAATTTATCTGATAAGAGCCAGTAAAAGATCCTGAAAGTAAAATCATTAATATAGTTTCTAGTACAAGTTTCTAAAAAGTTTGAAGGTTTAATCTTTTAATAGAAACTTATAGTTGGGTAGAGATTGTGCAGGATTTGAGCCAGGTGACGATTCTGTGCTGAAGTGTCAGGTCACGATCTAATAACCTGTGAAAATTGAATTCCAGACTACGATCCCAGCTGTTTGAGAGGGGGAGTCTGAAGACATCGTGTCAACATCTGAGAGAGAGGAGTTTGTTGATGATGAAGAAAGAGAACGAGGATTCTTGAAATAACAGATACTTCAGAGGAAGATTGAAGACTGATAAAGATTGTAGATTGACATTTGTGAAGACTCGAAGACTCCATGAAGACTCCGTCAACATCCGAGGGGGAGTCTGTTGGTGCACTTACGTCTGTCGACTACGTCTTTCATTGAGTCGTAATGTTGTATAAGTTAGATGTGGCACAAAGTCCTAGAAAGATGAGTTTGTATAAGGTTCTCTTATGTGTCACAAGCTAGGTTCGCTCATATGTCCATGTATAGGTTGGGTTCGCTTATTTGTCTTGTCAGGTTCGCCCATATGGTCATGCTAGGTTCGCTTGTATGTTCATGGTGTAGGTTCGCTTATATGGTTGTACGTATAAGCGAACCCAACTCATCTATATATAGGGGACCTTAAAGCGAACCATATCACATAGTTACGGTGTATTTGTTCCGGTATGCTGCCGAAGTGCTGTCAGACATTGTAATTGCTTTCAATATCAATAATACAGCAAGTTTAAAGTGAATCCAGCTAGAATAGCACCAAATCATTAGTTTCCGCCTCTTGATTTGGATAGGAATTTCTCTGATCGACTCAAACAGGGCCGAACGCGATCCTACAGATAATTAACATGCTTCGTTTTCCTCTGTGTACGTGCTGGATATGCGTAAACTATTTCGAACTCTATATGTTATTATCAAACTTGTATGCTCACCTTTACATTATGTATTGACTTTACTTTAACGTATGTGACAGGTGTTTAAGGTGTTTACTTGCTAGGGAAGCAAGGCTAGAATAAAGCTCTAGAGCCCCCCAACAAATAGTTGTCTGTCATGGTCAAGATAGGGGTCTTTAGATGCAAACAAACAATATTTTTATTTTTATTTAAATCTGAGTTGTCGGAACAGAATATTTGACTGGTTGTTATCTGTAATAATTTGTTTTACTATTTGGGATACGGTATGGGACGTATTATTTAAACTAAAGGGTAATGATAGTTGTTGTGGAAACTTCTGGACAATCTGTTTCGCTCAGTGCCATGCCCCGATGATTCCGCCATCGGTTGGGGTGTGACATGCACTTTTTAATTGGTTTTGTATTAATGACTTTAATTACTAGTTTCTTATGTTGAAGGTGATTCTTCCTTATCGTTTGTCCGTGGTGTTTTGGCATTATTTTACTGTCTATATAAAATAAAAGATTTTCACCATTCATATCTCCACGGTCTATATGGAGGTATGTTGGCTACCTGGTCGGGGGTTAAGGGAACGGTTTGGTAAGAGTCTTGCCATTGTTCAGTGTATAGATCCTGCAAAGGACCTGGGTCAAATTTAGTAGGACCTCCTTCAATACCCAACGGTATTGGATGGCGGGGGTCCAAACTCTTTGACCCACTCATAAGTTAAACTACTATTAAAACTTTAACCCGGCTACTTAGGACTGTATCCTTGCTGACTCAGACTACTTAGCCGAGGGTAACGTCGCCTTCAAAAGAGGGGCCTACCACATTATGCATTAATAACTTAATTAATTATTTTTCAATAATCCGACCCTTTAGGATTGTATCCTTGCTGACTCAAACTACTGGGTTGAGGGTATCGCCTTCAAAAGAGGGGCCTACTACAATAACTAAGATAATCTCTTAAACAAGTGCAAAAGTGCGAAAATAATCAAAGGTTACACTATGCACGAGTCGGATCCAAGTGATTCATCTTGTCTATCTGTTTTTGTTTTTATTTTTATTTTTATTTTTATTTTCAACATTTTTTTAGTTTTATTTTCCTAGTTTAAAAACCTTTTTCTAACATTTTGATTTGATTAGACGTTGAGGATAAAACGGTACTAAAAGCTCTTGTGTCCTTGGACGACCTCGGTATCTTACCAACACTATACTACGTCCACGATGGGTGCACTTGCCCATATGTGTGTTTAGTGTTAGTGAATATCGTGTTTATAAATTTAAAAGTTGGCTAAAAAGTGTAAAAAGGACTTAAAATATACATCTAAAACATATATACACTGACACGCATCAACAAGCAACAGCCATGAAAACACTTCATGGAGCTTTCATGACAAAGCAGAAAGCCGTTAACAATTATATTGAGAAGTGTGCTGTGCTGGAACAGAAACTGGAAACCCAAAGGATTGAAACAGAATGGGTAAACAGGTTGTTAAAAAGTTACTCATGTACTTCTTATGTTATTGACAGGATTTATCCAACCGTTGAAGGCATGAAGGCATTTGAAGAAGAAACATCTGAAGTAAAGAATTCCGTAACAAAAGAAGATACTGAAGTGAAAAATTCTGGTAAGAAACAAAGTTTTAGTTACAACAAGTGTCCACCCCTGCTTGAAAATGGATATTCTCCATGAAATCCAAATTCAGAAAGAGTCAAAAAGGCGACAAATTTACAGTAGGAGTCTGAGTCTTTAGAAAATTTGTCAGACAACATTGATGTCATTTTCACATCATCCGACAATGATCATGAGACCGAATTAATAAAGAAAGTGGTCGATCAGGTGTTGGATAACGATGAAACCGAGGAGTCAAAGTCGGAGTCAAGTTCAAAGTCAAAGTCTGAAAGGTCAAGTCCAACAGTCAAAAAGGGGAAACGAGTTTATAATAAAGAATTTCTGTTATCACAAAATAATTTGAATGACGAAACATTCAAAGTAACATATACTTTGAATGATTCTGACAAATTATATTCTGATGAAGAATTTCCAATAAGAGGTGTCAAAACTGAAATGATTAAAAAGGTTTTCAAACTAACAGAAATCAACATTTCTGAAATAAAAGATGTAAATCTTAATGAAAACCTAAAAAGTACACCTCAAGAGATCAACAAAGGTTAAACAAGAAAAAGGGTTACAGTTCTGGTTCAGGTTATCGAAAGAAACCAAATCATAACGGTAATTTTAAAAAGAAAGGACTTGGTTTTATCCCACTAGAAAATCATAAAAATGAGAAAACTTATAAACCAAAAACTGTTTTTGTTTCAAGAACATCATCTGAAGAGGAAAAAGAGCAAGTGTTCAGAAAGCAATCAAACAAGGAGTTCCTTGCTAGGAAGCAAGAGGAAATGAAGTTGCAAGCTGCTCAAAAGAAGAAAGAGACAAGAATCTGTTTTGAATGCAACATAGTTGGTTATATTGCCAGGAATTGTCCAAAGACAATTCAAACAAAACAGGGAGTTTCTGAAAAATTGAAAGAAAAGATGGTTGAAAATGAACCACCAACCAAACAATTTATTGTTTTCAAAAATTCAAAATTTGAGGTTGGTGAATGTTCAAAAGGTGTTTACAAAAGAAAAGCAATTCTTAACAACAAAAAATGGGTTGTTAAGAAATCTGATGATAGTTCTAGCAAGGATTCTGATTCGTCAAAATCAGAGGAGCTATCTTCTGGCGATGAATCTGATTCCACAAAGTCAGAGGAGCCACGAATTGAACCAAAAGTTGAAAATTCAGTACCGCCATTAGATGATGCAAATTTTCCACCATTGCGGGCTGAAAATTTGAAACTAAAAATTGGAAAAGTTGAAATTTCAAATCAATTCTTTTCTGAAAAGAAAGAATTTGATGTTGAAAAAGCATTTAACCCCACAGTTCAAAATATTTTTGGAAAAATGATTGACGGGAAGGTCAAAGGGGTAAAGGAATTCTATGAGAAGAAGAAGAAAGGAAAGAAAACGAGTGTTGATAACTCGGAATCTCCCAAGGTCTGTCAGGCTTGGGAGAATCTCTTTAACCGAAAAACCTGACTTGCCGGAGCTCCCAAGTTGGTAATAGTGGAGCAGGAATCGGCATCATTCTTGAATTTGTTTGTTTGAGAAAATCTACAAATGATAGAAAAATGGGTTTTCACCTACAAGTGGTTAATCAAGGTCATTAAGTTGAACTTGGCTTAACTTTCATTCAAAATGATTGGAAAACAATGTGATAAGTTTATCCCAATTCCTACAAATGGTTTATGAAAATCAACAAAACTTATTTTCCGGAAAAACCATTTTGATTAAAACATACTTAAGTGTTTTGAAATCATAATGGGAAAATAGTTCGTTGTAAGGGGGAGTTTTGATTGTTTATGCCAAGAGGATGGCGAATTTGAAGTAATTCACAACAGTTGTCATTTTATTGTACAGTTTGTTTTCAAATTTTCTCAGAAAATCAAAATTGAAACATATTTTGATTTTAGGGGGAGTAAAAATTTAGAAAATTTCAAAAATTTGAAAAAGCCAAAAACATTGAAAAAATGAAAAAGAGTTTTGGTGTGAAAAAGAGGAAATGATAGTACATCAGTGGACAATCACAGCATGCTAAAGAAATGGATAGTCATATGTGATAAACGATCTCACTGTCGATGTGCCAGTAGGTTTTTACACATTTAGTAGATTGTTTTCGAGATATAAACCTAAATACAAAAAGCTTACTTATATCATGGGGAACATCTCTCGGATATATGGGTAACCCCCCAAATCTTGTTTGAAAGATTTTCTATTTCTGACATACTAGGTCTTTGTGCGTGATGATATATGGGGTATTATACCAGGACTTCTGATTTTGCGGGAGCAATAGCCTAGTCCTCATATAATACTTTGCATAGCTTTAATCATAAAGCCCACCCTCAGCATAAAAAATGATGAAACATTGAAAAATGCTAGTCATGTGCTATTGAAGAAAAGATCCCCAAACCGGACACACCTAAAGTCGAGCCATCCTCTCTTTGTCTGAACGGAAGTTCTAACCTGAGCTTTCATGGTCTCGCATTTACCCGTTTACAGATATCATTTGTGTACATTCACCTGTAAGACCGAATATAGAAGTCTAGATACGGGAGTATATTCTGAGGTGGTACACGCGAATAAGTTTAAGTGCTTAAAACACTAATCTCGTATCTCGGAACAGTTGAACTGTGTGTGAAAATTTAAGTGGATCAGTATACTGACAATCTAAGTGAATCGTTTAGAACTTAAAATGTTTAAAGCTTAACGGTGTTAGTGATTTGTCTCATAAACTGATATGATCCTCTTACACAAACTCACAAAAATATTTACTGACAATATAATCCTAGAATATAAATATTTCTTTACTGCTTTCTGTTAAAAACAAAATCCAAAAAGATTTTCAGTGTGTTTTAGCATATAAATTTTGAAAAATTCAAAAAGATTTTCGACAACTGATGTTGAAGAGCTGATTTTAAAAAATTCCAAGTGCTAAACATGATGAACAGGTTTGGGAGAGTGTGTTTGAAGAAGTTATTCCTACAAGTGATCATCAAAGATTAAATCATTCTGAACGATATCTGCAATGTAGTATCTAAACTTATAAAATTTTAAAATTTGTGAAATTTATTGTGTGGTAGAGAATGTGCAGGAATGAAGGTTGAAAATAGCCAGGTTCCGATACCTAAGGATCCCATGATTTCAAAAAGCCAGGTTACAATCTTAGAACCTGTGAGAGTTTGAGCCAGGTTTCAGTGTCGAACTGCTGCCGAAGTGTCTACTCGCTATAAATTGCTGTTATATGAATCAAAAAAGACAGTTTAAAGTGATTCCTAGTGCAATTCAGCTGAAATAACACCAATACATCTGTTTCCGCCTTTTGTATTGGTCGAGATCTCTTCTGAACGACTCGTTTGGGTCAGATAACGATCCTACATTATATATATATATATATGTAATATTATTATATAAATATATATATATATATATATATAAAGTTATTGTCTTAAAAAATACACACACATAACCTCAGGTCTTTCTCTCTCTCTCACACACACACATAAACCCTATCCTTCTCTCTTCAAAAACACCATCGTTCACCCCTAACCACACAACCATTCACCACCACACCACCACTACCATAAACACTGCACAATCACCGTTCACCACCTGCATAGATCCACCACATCACCTCCTAAACATCACCCTTTTTCTCTTCGTCGTCAACTTCACCATCCATATCCACCATAGCCGCTTTGCCAAATGCAAACCTACTGCAACCCAAATCACCCTCTTTCTCTCCGGCGAAAATATCCACTTCCGACGACGTTGTTCCGACCCAATGTCGGAATCCAAATCGTTTGAAGCCACATGTGAAATCGTCGATCTATTTCCGACGACCGTCACCCAAAATTAGGCGTTTTACAGCCAGAATCTTAAATGTATTACAACCTGCAACCTTTGGAGGGTTTAGGTGACTTGTAATTTCATGAACTGGTTAATGGTTTAAGTCAAGATGGTGGTGGTTGGGTGACTTGTAAGAAATTGGGGGTTTTGGCGATTTGTTAGATATTATGTTTAAGAGATGAAGACGAGAGGGAGGTGGTCGGGTGGGTGGCAGATCTAGCCGGTGGGGGGTTGGTGTTGGTGGTAGTGGTCGGGTGGTGGTGGAGTGGGTGGTTGTAGTGTTAGAAGGCTGTGATGGTGGTGGGTTGGTGTGTGGCAGAGTGACGGGGCGTGGTAGTGTGACTGGCGGTGGAACTGGGTGGAGGAGGTGGTGGCAATCGGC
Source organism: Helianthus annuus (assembly GCF_002127325.2). NCBI lineage: Eukaryota > Viridiplantae > Streptophyta > Magnoliopsida > Asterales > Asteraceae > Helianthus > Helianthus annuus. The sequence continues at coordinate 134,409,501 of NC_035445.2, forward strand.
AGTGGTTGTGGGTGGTGACTGGTGGTTGTAGAGAGAAGAAAAAGAATAAAATGGTGTGGGTTTTATAATCTAAGAATAAAATGGGTATATGTATAAATATATAATATAATTATTAAATGATTAAAAGAAAAAATATAAAAATGGTTTCGGATGAAAATGGCAAATTAAAAACTTTTTTTGTTAATAACAAAAATGCCCTTGTTAATAAAATAGGTATAACCAGGTTTTTAGACTGAGTTTAACAATGTGATCAAAATAGCAAAAAAATAGAAAACTCAGGGACCTAGAAAAAAAAACTATTTAGATTAAAGTATCAATTCTAGCTAAACCTCATAGACTAAAATGACAATTTACTATACAAAATTACAATTTATAATGAATTCTTTATATTTTGACACGATTAACCTCTCTATCTAAAATTTGGACGGAATGATTGATTGATTATGTTTCTATCAACTTGATTGATTATCTAAAATGCGCATATGTTTTAAATGTCAAGTAGGATATACACATATATTTGAACAAGCCGGAATTTCTAAAGTTACTTTTGGAATATTTTCCTTAGAAACACGTTTTCTTATTCTTTGACGGTAAATTGACCACTTTTTTATTTATTTTTTTTTTATAAATTATAAATATGGTCAAAAAGGGTATTTGGGCACAACACGATTTCTGGTCCGAAAGTAGAATCTTATAGTGTTGTTTTTGTTACCTTTTAAGGAGAACTAGACTAGATTTATACTATAGACTTTGAATTGACTACATGGAATCATCATAGACTTAATTATAATTTAAATAATTAAATCTATCATCTATCATATCTAATAAATAAAGAATTTGTGTTTTTATGTAACATCCTTAACAATCTAAAGTTTTGGAGGGAAAGTTTTCTACAATTTAGGACTTTATATTAAAAATTAATATAACTAACTAATATGATTGTTCCGAAATATATATTGCACTAGGTTAGAACCTCGTGTATTACACGGGTTTAATAAATCTAATTTTATATAGTAAATAAAAAACAATATATTTTTAAAAACCTCTTTTATTACACGTGTTGAGTAAATATAATTTTATATATTAAATAATAAAAAATATATATTTTTAAGAATCTCGTGTATTGTGCGGTTTGAATAAATTTAATTTTATATACCAAATAATAAAAAAATATATTTTAAAAAAACCTGTGTATTCACGGGTGGAAGAAATGTAATTTTATATACTAAATAATAAAAGAGTTATATTTTAAAGAAACTCTGTGTATTGTACGGGTTGAATAAATCTAATTTTCTATAGCAAATAATAATAAAAAAAAGTTATATCTTTAAAAACCCCGTGTAATACACGGGTTTATTTATTGTTAAAAAATCTTTCTAAATCGAAATGGATTTTTTAATTACTTTATCCAGTAGTTTTTTTTAAATATAATTTTCTTATTATTTGGTATATAAAATTATATTTATTCAAGCCGTGTAATACACGAGGGTTTTTAAAGATATAATTTTTTTTATTATTTGGTAAACAATATTACATTTATTTAACCCATGTAATACACATGGTTTTAAAGATATAACTTTTTTATTATTTGGTATATAAGGTTACATTTATTCAACCCGTATAATATGGTTCCTATATATATAACTTTTTATTATTTAATATATAAATTACATCTATTCTACCCGTGCAATAAATAAGGTTTTTAAAGATATATTGTTTTATTATTTAGTATATATAATTTATTTATTCAACTCGTGTAATACATGTGGTCATAACCTAGTTATTATTTATATTAAATATAAATTTGAAAATCTAATTTGTTTTTTTCTTTGGAATCGGTTTCCATTATGCCGAATACATGTGCCAAAACAATGTTATCCGATATTATTTTTATATATAAGATTTATATTAATGCAATTAATATTTAATAATTTAAATTAAATAATTATTATCTATAATTAAGGATGGTAATGTTATCTGATATTATTTTTGTATATAAGATTTATATTAATGCAATTAATATTTAATAATTTAAATTAAATAATTATTATCTATAATTAAGGATGGTCTAGAATAATGACAAGTGTCCCTAAAGTTGTTTCTTTTATTATATAGTATAGATATTAGATATCTTATCTTATATTGATAAGTAACTAACTAATATGATTGTTCCGAAATATATGTTGCATATTAGATATCTTATCTTATTTTGATTTTATATCAAAAAAATAAATATAACTAGCTAATTTTTTTTGAACGGCAAATTTGGATCATTGACGGACCACTGGAGTATCATCGTGCCACCAGCGGAACCACCAGATTACATCCATCTCCACTAGGCATAATACCTATACACCAATTCAGGAGGAAACCCAATAAATATGGAAAAATCTCCCTTGTGGGAATCGAACCCAGGACCTACTAGTCCCAAAGCTTTATCCCACCCCCAAGATGCCACTAGGCTATAAAGCCATGGGCGTATATAACTAACTATTATGGTTATTCTGCAATATATGATGCACTATATTAGATATTTTATATTGATTTATGTTTAAGACGTTAATTTTGAATAAACAATGTGTTTGCTGATTAGTAATTTGTGTGGTAAGAAAAATGACGAAATCAAAAAATGTTAAATAATTACAAATTTTGTAGCTGCATTTTTATGAGTTAAGTTCACGTACAAACAGGCCTTATCGTACAAAACGTACAAAAGGCATGAAAAAGCAAAAAAACGCGGTGGCATTTTCGTAATTATTTGCTCGTAGGGTAATTATCAAAATTACTCTACAAATGATCTTGTAGGGTAATTATGATCTTGTAGGGTAATTTTAAAACCTGTAGAGTAATTTTGATATACTTGTAGAGTAATTATGATATTCTACAAAATTACCCTACAAGATCAAAATTACCATACAAGATCATTTGTAGAGTAATTATGATACTTTACAAGATCAAAATTACCCTACAAGAACATTTTACAAAATTATCCTACAAGATCAAAATTATCCTACAAGAACATTTTATAAAATTACCCTACAAATCATAATTAACCTACAAGATCATTTGTAAGGTAATTTTGATTTTTGATAATTACTCTACGAGTAAATCATTTACGAAAATGTCGTCATGTTTTTTTACCTTTTCACCTTATTCGTACGTTTTGTATGGTAAACGACTTTGTATTTGATTTATTGTCACATTATTATAATACAAACAGTTATAAAATAATATAAAACAATATCATATAAATATAGTTCTGTAACATTTGTGCTTGTAATCATTGTGAACAGTTCAATTATCAATAAAACAATGTTATTTTATCCCAATGATTGTTTGATTGTGTTTTACATTTTTCATGTTTTGACTTTCGTTCAATTTCAAACTCTACATCGCTTTCTTGAGAATTATACGCAAACTGGTGCGTAAACGTACTCAGTTTAATGCGACAAATACTCCGGAACATCAACATATACTCAACATACCTTAAATAACCTTTACATAACTTAGAAATAAGTTTTGAAGGCTTTGGTATAGCAAAAACAAGTTAATTCGCTTACAGGGACTAAACTTGACAAACTGCGAAAGTATGCCAATTTGAACTGTAACGAACATTCCGGAACATGTCCATAAGTTAAACATACCATAAATATCCCTTACATAGCTTAGAAATAGGCTTTGAGAGGTTTGGTATGCTAAAACAAACTTTTGGATCATTCAGGGGCTAAAAGTGTCAAAAAGTGCATAAGTTTGCACTTTCGCGCATAACTTATGTTCTGAATACATCCGGACATCCAAAAATTTATGTAAGCATCCTTATATTATACCTTAGTGTTTGGCATGAGAAAAATCCATTCGTCGCGTCATTTGGATCGTCTTTCACGCTTATGCGCATTCCGTCGTAATTAAGCGAACATCGCGATCGTACGGCCAAACGAACCGAAATCCGACATATTTTTGGGCATGTTTCATGTCCACAATGTTTAGGCATCATTTTAGGGCCTTAAAGATGGCTTTACAGGTCTTAGAAGGGCTGGAAATAGCTTAAACACGCAACAGGGACCAAAAGTGTAAATTCTGCAAGTGGTGCAGATCAGAGGGGCCAGGCGACCCGCGTAAGGATTGCCCAAAACATGAGGCGGGCCGCGTGAACATGTCTGACAGAAGATTTTGCATTTAATGCAGAATCTGGCCTTTCGTTCGATCAAAGGGCGATGCCTTTTCACCCAAATGAAGGGCCAAGGGTCAAGTTCACTGAATCTAACCCCTGGACACATGTACGCATGAGATCAAGGCACGATATTCGATAAAACGATCCTAACGGTTCCACCTTTCCTATAAATACCCCCCCCCCCATTTGAGTAAAAACCCACAAAATCAGATCTAAAGCTCTAAGTTGAAACCATTGTTTCATACCTGAGCTATTTGGTCTTGATTAGCACTCGGGGACCCTCCGTAAGTCTTCTTTCGCTCTTTTATTCGCTTTTCGAGTCCGAAAGTCAACGTTTTGTTGACTTTCTGCATTGACCAGCTTATGGTCGATGCGAAGTTCATGGAACTTCATAACGTGAGCGTGATCACGATGGTTATGGTCCGTAGTGACCATACCTACTGATTACCCCGTTATCTAGGCTCAGTGACGAGTCGTAGTTTCGGCCAAAATGCGCATTCTTGTGTATTTTGTAACCAAACTACTCGTGAGCATCAAAGCCGTTTGTTTTGATGTCAAACCTGTTTCTAAACTTAGTTAAGCATGTTCTAACATGCTTAGCTCGTCACTTTTAGTTTAGTGCTTATATAGGGTCGTAAGGTAAGCGATCTAAACCATCGCTTATGCTTTCGAACCCGACCCATTTGGTCGGTCATTAGGACCTGACCAAACACATTAGGTGACCATAGCTATAACCTTCCGAGGTTATACCTTGTGGTCACGATGTTAGGCGTTCCAGACGCGTTCTACGCGAGCGACGCGTTAGGGTAGCGTAAGCTACCTAAACGGGTCGTGATGGACCGTAAGCACTTAGGTTAAGTTTCATTTTAGTATGTAGGTTTTGTTAAACCATATTACACGAGTCTCCATACTCGTTTGGTTTACGAACCCGCGTACTATCCGATCTTCCGATTTGGTCCGGTATATTAACATAGCTACCTATTAGGTGCCGTTGATATTCCGTGACCTCTCGCATTTACCTGGTTATTTCACAAGAACAACAAAGCAACCTCAGGTGAGTACATAGAACCCCTCTTTTACTGTTTTCCAACTGTTTTGGGGTGAAACACATGTGCCTATCTGTTACTTTCATGCTTTCCATGTTTTCACATCATATATCTGCTATGCTCATTAGTACATTATAGTACATGATTTCATTACATTTTATGCTATGTATGCCCATTGTGTGCATACTTAGTACATCGATTTACATTACATTTCTGTTGCATATGTTTACTCAGCATATGGACACATTGATTTACATAACATTTCTGTTGCATATGTTTACTCAGCATATGGACACATTGATTTACATGAACATTTCTGTTGCATATGTTTACTCAGCATATGGACACATTGATTTACATGAACATTTCTGCTTCGTATGTTTACTTAGTATACTTAGTACAATTGTTTACATCACATGCCTTCATTTTGTTATGACATTTGGTTTGTTTAACATGGGACAATACATTCATTAACACTAGCTACGCCGTTCGTTAGTAGGTAGTGGTACCATAGGAATTGACAACTCCCATTCCTGAAGTCCTGGGTTTGATAGGACTGGAAGGAATGACCGAATTCGATATACATAACTTAGATAAACCTTTAATTTGTTTAAGGGTTTATCGCCGCAGTCTCAAGGCTTGGATGTATGCATAGTTTACAATACCACATAAATGTTAATATCAATAGAGCATGCATTTTCCGCAGAACATAACGTTGATTTAAACCACGTTTTACTTCAACGACTTGTTTTGTGCATATGGTTTAAGTTGATACATTTCGCTTACCATACATGATACATTTTGGGATTACACATTACATGATTTACATTGAACATAAACACGTCGACATTGACATACACATTTGGTGATTCACATTTGAACATAAACATTTGACATGGGTTACAATAACACTTGACATTTGGTTTACACATGAACAATTTACATGGTGGATTGGTTTGGGTAAATGATTTAAGTAACGTGGCGTATGTAATATGATACAAGCATGGTGGATACGCCGCTGGTACATCCTATATATAAATGTTTGTATAATATTACATATCGTGGCGTTATCTAAGTCATTTCAGTATAGACACATTACATTTTACATAAGTAACATATTCTTCACAAGACATTATCTTCATAAACAACTTATCTTATTCAACTCAATTTACTTGGTTATTCGTTTAACCTTGCACTTATCTATACATATCGTTTGATGTTATTGTTTTTCAAATGATTTACAAAGCAAAACAAATTACAAGGTTCATGACTGACTGTTATTAAACATTTCTTTAAACTCAAGTCATGAATCCCATTTTCACAAAAACTATGTATCTCACAGGCATTTTTATGCTGACGTACCTACTTTCACATGTGTTTTCAGGAGCTATTCCATAGGACGATGATCATGATTCTAGGGTGGACCTGTGCCTTAGAGCCTAAAAATGAAGTTTGAACTAGCTTAATTATGTTTTGATTTCCGTACTCTCTTTCCAAGACAATGTAACACCTTTGTTTATAAATAAAATACAACTTGTATGCCATGGTCATGAAACAATTTAATTCTGTCCACGACACTCCCCGGCGTTTCCGCCGCGGTTGCATGTTATACGCGGCCGGGGTGTAAAAAAGTTGTCAATATCATATAAATATAGTTCTCTACAACTAACTTTCAATTGTTGTTTTTTTTTTCTAATATACAACACATTAAAAAGTTGTAACCGCAATCATTTTATAAACATAAAATATCTTTCAAATTTTTATGCTATAACTTATATACCCAATCAAAAACCTAAGTATTAAAAAGAATCCCACATATAGCTCGTATAGTCGTATTCTCTTCCTAATATGGCGTTCGTTTCCATTTTTTTCTCAATTGCATATCAAATCCTATTCGCAAAACAACTCACTCATCCCGATTAGGAAGTGTTTCTGGTTAGTAATGTAGTTCAGATTTCAAATTCAAATTTAATCTATCTCTTATTTCAATCTCGCCTAATGGAGTTATATAAGTGATGGATACAATATTTTAACAATCAACTACCTACTGCCGTGCCTAATTAAGATGGTGCAAAACTTCAGGTAAGAATCATGTTATACGGCCCAATAATTGACTGTACTTTTAAGTTAAATTAAATCGCATATGGTTATCTACTTATTGTTCTTGACTATAAAGTTTCAGCATAAGCATTAACTGAACCAATTCAGTTGATTGAATGACATTACAAATTCTAATGATACCTATTAACAGTTTTGTGATAGTTTTTGTTCATGTCGTATAGATTTTGTATGTGATTTTTTAGCATGTAGTGTGTAACCAATTGATGTGTTACTTTGATTACAAATATGATATAATTTCAATTCTGACTCTGCGTGGTTTCGAGAGAAATTCGAGTTGGTGCCCAAGATGTAGAATATAGAAACGCGTAATTTAATCACTGGTTTGTTAAAGCTTGATCTTGCTCATGGAACTAGATGATTACCAAAGGTGACATGAATTCGTCAGTTTGTAATTCAAGTTTATGTTGTTTACCCGTATATTATTTAATATGTTTGTATTATAAGTTATAATCAAAGTCGTGTTAGTGACTTGTACTATATATTACAGGGAACAATTGTTAAAATTTATAGGTATGGCTTTTGGTAATTATGAATTTATATTTGTTATTGATACGAATGGTTTTGAATTATATTAGTTATTGGTATGATCATTAGGTTATATTACATGTTTTCCAAACTTGTAACCCACTCTTCTATTTCTACAACATTTTTATTTTATGATCCTTGCCACATATTTATAAAAAAATAATACCAAATATTAAACATTTATGTTACAATTTTATGAATTTTATCATTTTTATAGGTTAATCCGTGTAATACATGGGTTACTAACCTAGTGTGTAACAAACAACATCAAAGAATAACAAGTTTAAATATAATTTTCCATTGCCATTCAAATAATAATAATAATAATAATAATAATAATAATAATAATAATAATAATAATAATAATAATAATAATAATAATAATAATAATAATAATAATAATAATAATAATAATAATAATAATAGCCATCCTAAAGAATTCAAGTGCCTCAGTCAAGAGTAAATTACGTTTTTGGCTCCTGTGGTTATATCACTTTTACTATATTAGCCCAAAATAAGAATTTTTAACATATTTGCCCCCGTAGTCTCTATAAGTAACTATTTTAGCCCCCAAGTCTAACCAATTTGGCCCCATATTCTCTATAACTAACCATTTTGGCCCCCATGATCTCTAGACTTAGGGGCCAAAATGGTTAGTTATAGAGACCATGGGGGCAGATATGTTAAAAATTCTTATTTTGGGCTAATATAGTAAAAGTGATATAACCACAGGGGCCAAAAACGTAATTTACTCTTTTAACAATGATTAATGTTATAGCAATAAACATAGCGAAAAGAGTCAATTACGTTTTTGGCCCCTGTGGTTATATCACTTTTACTATTAGCCCAAAATAAGAATTTTTAACATATCTGCCCCCATGGTCTTTATAACTAACCATTTTGGCTCCTAAGTCTAACCATTTTAACCCTATGGTCTCTATAACTAACTATTTTGGCCCCCATGATCTCTAGACTTAGGGGCCATAATGGTTAGTTATAGAAACTATGGGGGCAGATATGTTAAAAATTCTTATTTTGGGCTAATATAGTAAAAGTGATATAACCACAGGGGCCAAAAACGTAATTTACTCTAGCAAAAATATATTGTTGTTAAATTCACTTGTTTCTAATGTGTTAAATAACTTCAACTTCATATAAAGTTCATCGCCATCAATATCGGATCTTTAGTTTTTTTTTTTTTTACTTTTTATTATTAATTACATTAGATAGATGTTTCAATAATGGATATTGATCAAAATATGATTAATAGGATTAATATGTTATAAGATTTTATATATGAATAAAAATAAAATTATTTGGGTTAACGATGCTCTCTTCTTTTATTAACCCTTCGATTTTTTCCTCCATTAAGTCCATTAAAGATCGGACTTCTTCCGGATTTCTTTTGAAATTTTCTATACTAAAAGCGTACTTCCTCACGTACTTCACACCTGCTCGTAGCAGTATTTAAGCATCAACATTAACGATGAATATCCGACCTTATGTCCTTCCCCGTCGACTAAATTGTGTTGCTTTGAGTATCTTCTAGTACCATCCATTATGAATGCAATATGATTTGGTAATGTAGGTACTGAAAGGATGCTGTAAATACATTTCTCGCGAACCTGCACAGATTGTTGTATATTTGTGACACCACGTAAAAACGTGTTCGAATTATACATAAACACGTGTCCTGAACTTTAAACACGTGGAAATTTCGTTAAGGACTTAAAATGTCAACATGCCTAAACTTGAGCCTCTGATTGACACTTTGTCGATGATTTATTCTTAATCGAAAGGTTAATTGAATATAAGAAGTCGTTTGCGTATATATATATACTAAAGATAATAAAGCTATGGGAATTACGTGTCAACATGTTAAGTTTACCTCTGAGTGACCTTTTAAACAATTCCCAAAAGCTTTATAGATTGTATAATACACCTTAATGAATAACTATTAGGGGATCCATGTGAAATATTGCCGAATCTTCATGTTTGGACAAACTCAATAAACTCCAAGGAGACACATTGCATGGCAATGTTGTTTAAGCATTCAGAACTGGCTATTTGGACTATTACACTGAAATATGAGTCAAGATTCGGACATTGGAAATGCATGGCAAAGTGTATAAAAGTTATAAAATTTTTATCCTCTGGTCATCGGTTACGGACCGTATAGCCCTAGGCTTACGGTCCGCAAGGAGGTAACTGGGCGATGCGAACCAGGTTCGGTTACGGACCGCAAACGCTTGGACCTACGGTCCGTAAGCAATGGATACGGACCGCAAGAGAAATCCCTTACGGTCCGTAAGCTCGTCGCTGGGCAGAAAAATTGGACAGATGTAAGTTAAGCTGATAAACTGACTTAAACTTATAAATTTCGAAACCTTGGACTCTTGGACGGTTTTTATAAACCACTAGGACACCTGGGGTGATCCTAGGGCCTCCAACAACAGCTGCAATGATCTTTGTCACACCCCCAAAATCCCACCTGCGGAGTACTACCGCTTGGAGGCGTGACTGACCAGGATCCAGCCACCAATCATACTGAACAAGCATATAAGTAATTATAAAAGTTTAACCAATACGATTGGTGTTCCAAAACAAATAAGTTTAAGTTGTAAGCGGAAGCATAAGTTTAAAGTTGTAACATAAGTTCCAAAAGTTTCAAGTTTAACATAGTCTTGTAGCAATCCCTGTCCCACAACGATCCTCCTCCATGCAAGCTCCCACTGAGTACCTATGGTCCTGCAAAGCATGTAGTAACGAGTCAACAACTAGTTGAGTGAGTTCACGGGCGGGCGTTCGTTTTAGTTGTTTCGAAAACAGTTTGCTTTATCTGGCATCCTGCCGTGGGGGTTACCCCATAGTTTTAAAAACGTGACCAGTTCGTTCCCAGTTACTCCGGCACTCCGGCCGTGGGGGCTACCCCATGTAGTTATCAGGCATTTCGGCCGTGGGGGCTACCCCATGTACATCATCTGGCTCTCCAGCCGTGGGGGCTACCCCATGTGTATACTAGACTCGTTACCGTATCGATTGCTGACTGTAGTCATGTTTATGTGCCCTGAAAACATCAATGTCTATCATCATTGACGTGCCCCAGATCCATTAGTTCACGCCCGTCCTCTGCGGCACGGTGTGAGGCTTGTCAGACCTAAATAGCGCTATCTAACTAATGACCCGCTCGCCATTGGCCCGGCGATTAGTCGATACAAAAAGGAGGGACTTCGTGATAGAGTTTTAGTCTAGTACGTTTATCCGTCCATCCGGACGAGGAATCACATTCCTGAACCACTGACGTCCTGCCCAAGGAGGACGAGGAACCCACGTTCCTTAACCCAGTTCCCAACCCAGGGAATCCCATGCTTTGTAGAGGGTGTGAACTCACCTCGGTTTGCTCGGCAGTTAATCACAGAAAGTCAATCAAGTCGCAAGTAGTCAATAACGTCCTATCACGGTTATCACGTATAATCAGATTCGAACCAAGTAGTGCACAAATGTTCAACACGTATGGCAGACACGTTTAATCAGTAGCAGTTCATAGGTAACAGTTAATCACATGTTCAAAGTCCAAACAGTTGGGCTCGTGATAACAGGCCCAAATAACTCATCAACAGTAGCACAGAAGTTCATAAGTCCGGCCCACTAACTAAGGCCCAAAGTGTGGTCTCGAGTCGCAACCGGACTCGCAAGCATGGTCTCGAGTCATGCTGTGTGTTGATCATGGATGGTTGCGAGTCGCAACCGGTGTCGCAACCGTAGTCTCGGTTCATCATGCTAAGGTCTCGAGTCGCAACGGGACTCGTAACCTGTGGTTTCGGCTTGTCCTGCTATGGTTGCGAGTCGCAACCGCGTGGTCTCGAGTCATCACGCTGTGGTTGCGAGTCGCAACTGCGTGATTGCGAGTCGGTAGCAGTCGTTTTCAAGTTCACGTGTTGATGCAGATGTAGTCAGATTAGTGGTACAATATAATCAGGCCCAAATCCGGAAATAACCAATAGCATTCCACTAACAGTTTTCCTAATCAGGTTATTGGTCAAAGATGGATCAAAATCACAAGGGTTTTCAATCTTCAACTATCATTCAAAGTGTTCTTCACATATTCAAACATGTGTTCATCAAGTTCATAACATATTAATCACTTATTCAACCAACACTATGAACAACAATCAAAATACAATTTACTATCATGCATCCTATATGACAAACATGTTCATTAGCCGATTTGTTTAGTATAAACACCCAACTTTTCGGATCCAAATCCAAGTGCAACCAATATCATCATTCACCTTTTAACATACAATGAACCCATTTTTACATTAAGCATTTATGCATAGTTCCACACATAACAAGAACATTCATGAACCGATTTCTTTTCAAAACATCATGCATAACTAAGTTAACTACCATATTATCACATAATCTCATCATACAAACATAACATGAACATACTAACACTAAGCATTCAACCATAATCTTTAAAAACACTAACCGGTTAATGGGTTTCGAGGGTGTGTGTAAAGCTTCCAACCGGGTGTGTGTGTGTGAGCCGATCCAAGTCCAAAGATCCAAGAATGATGAAGTGTTTGTGTTCTTAGGTTTAGAGAGAGAAGTAGGAGGGTGTGTGTGTGTTCTAATGTTCAACAAATGGTAAAAACTAACTAAGGTGGTGTATATATAGTCAAGTTCCAAGTGTGCACCCTTAGTGGGTTTCGAGTGGGGGTTCACGGCCCAAAGGCCCAACCGGCCACTAGGTTCTCGGCCCAAGTCCACTCGAGACCTCATGGTCTCGAGTCGGGTTCTTTGTTCTCGGGTTGGGTTCTCGGTTCACATAAAACACGTACACATATATATACAAATGCACACATAACAAAGCACTTATCACATAAAAAGGTTCACGTTATCATTTTAACTAGTCACATAACGTACAAGCAAGTTACAACGAAAGGTTCTAGATTTCGAGTTGTCACAATCTTGGAGCTTAGCAATTTACTATATAAAGGGACTTAGTCTTGAAGTTCATTTGCTCATTTACAACTTTTGCTAATCAACATCACCTGGAGCATTGCAAGGACTTGGAGAAGACTCTCAAGTGTAGAAAAGATTGCTTGGACTTGTAGTAAGCCCCTAATTACCTAATTAGTCCTTTTAATTAGCTTAATTACCTTAAAGTCAAACTTAGTGTAAATTTAGTTTGACTTTCGTATTAATCACTCATGATTTAGTTACTGATCAAATTGAAAGTGGTTATAGAACCACATTAGTATAGGTGATTAACCCTTAAAAGGGCATCTCCTAAATATCTCGTTTGACCAGTTAATTGTCGGGTCAAAGTAGTTTGACAAAAAGTCAAACTGGACTGAAATTGCAAATTTGATTAAAATTAATAAACCAAAGGTTATAAATTATATTTTAACATTCTAATGACTTGGTAATTAATATATAATCATGTTTTATCAGTCCTAATCCGACAATTAATAGTCTAAGGTCAGTTTATAACCGAAAGTCGCAAAAACTTGACTTTTGCTTTGACTTTCAGTTCTGGCCCATTCAAGCCTAATTCTTCCATGTTTTAAGCTTCTATTAGGACCACTTTACTTAGTAGTATAACCCTATGGAGTTATATTGCATGGTGCCTAATAGTTTGAATTATATGCACTTGATCGTGATTATGCTTAATCATGCCTAAAACGCCCTTTTGGTATAAAACCGAGATTTTTGGCAATGTGAAAGGATTAACACCTTCGCTACTGATATTTAGGAATGTCCCAAAAATATGACATCAGTTTGAGGTCTAGAATAGGAGTTATGCTCAATAGCGTAACTAAGAAACTTTTTAGTAATTAAAAGGCGTAATTAGCATAAGGCCTATTTAAACCCGATCTTTGAATCCAAACATTTACCTACTGATGTTAAACAATATTTTGGAATTTTTGAATATTTATATTTATTTTTAGGCTGAGCATAACATAGGATTATAGCTTGATTTCAATAATTGTCGGTTTTACCCTTTTCAAGCATAAAATGAGTTTTACATAACTTTTCAATACCAAACCTTTTACTACTGATTCTATATGATAAATAGAATATTTTGAACCTTATAAACTGATCAAAAACTCAGATTTCCTATTTTAAACCGAATACCCCTTTAAATCGATTTTTAAGCGTTTATAGCACCTAGTATGGGTCAAAGCTATATTTGGCATATAAAACTTATTACCTACTGATATAACTTATAAAATACATGTTTTTACTAATTTAATCAGACCTAGAATTCAGTTTTATAAATAGACTCTTTTATGGACATTAAAATTACCAAAATGCCCCTATGGGACTTATTTTGGTTTAAATTACTTTTTGGGCATACATGTTAATATATTACTAATATATTAGCATATTTTGAGCATAATAACGATTAAGACCTGTATATAATTTATTTGGTTACCCGTTACGCGTTTACGTGTTCGGATCGGTCTACGTGACTAGTTTACGTAAAATAGCCGAAACGGGTTTAATCTTGTCATTAGATTCTCATTTTTCCAGAATGTGTTTAGTTTACCCATATTATACAAGTATCCAAACTTTTTGGGTCTAAAACACATTCTATTCCGGTCTCCGCTTAATCTAGCGTTTAGAACCGTAAGGTTTCCTTCTAGCTAGCCGGTCTAAGTCCTTGACTTAATTAAAGACCCGTTAGCATCCTAATAGGTTAATTAAACCTTTTATACAGATTAATAGCTTCCGGTAAAAAGTGCCTTTCAAGAACCTTAGGAATTTACTGCTATCACCAGGTAAATACTTTTAACTTATTTTCCCTATACGGGCTTGGGATACGGTATAATAATACCGCTTGGTCGGGTATGGGGTTACTTTGTCGGATTGTGATTTAATAAATCTGCATAACCCGTTTTAACCCGTATTGTTTGATAACATAAACATTTGGGGGTTAACGACCGTGTCCTGGATATCCTCGGCTCATTTAAGTTATTAATGGCCACGACCTATGCACGGGGTGCAGGCATGCACCCGACAGATGTAAATGCTAAATATTAAATTACCCACAAGTTGGGGATAACTCCTTTGTGGGTTCTATAAGTGGTGAGTCAGTTAATTATGTCCGGCTTACAAACCGGCCCCACATGTATGACAAACATGTAAAAAACTGTATACAAGATTTTAATAAGATTGTCCCAAGTTATAAATAATTTGTGCCATGTGCACCTAAATCAATTTTCTTAAATGTTTTCAAAACGAGTCAGTTAAATTGTATTTACTAGTGTAAACTGGCGTATTTTCCTAAAGATTGATTGACAGGTACTTCCCGAAATAGGCTGGAGCTATAGGGTGTTATAGAGGATCTTGCAAATCCAATAGATACCCGGAGTCTGTAGTTTTGTTTCTTTGTACTTTATGATCCGCCTGTGGATCTTATTACATTCCTGTCTGTACATTCATAAACTCGAACGCTCAGACGTTATGGTTTGCAATAGTTTATTTTACCCAGCCTTCCGCTGTGCTATATTATTGTGTGTATTGACTATGATGATATCAACTACGTCACGATACTCTCCACCGGGCCCACCGGTAAATACGTGGAATATTGGGGTGTGACAATATTTGAGTTCGTTCTTTAATATCCATACCAAGTTTCCGCCCGTTAGCCTATCAGACCTCCCGATTTGCCAGTGCCGCAAACGGATCTGAGGTTGCAGATGAGTTTGAGTGTTTTTAGAGGATTGTGGCTCCATGTGAGATCTAGACAGTTGATTAGGTCTTCTGGTGGTGTGCCAGATCGCTGCTGTATTGCAAGTGGTGACGGTGGAAGTGCAGCGGTGGTGGGTAGTGTGGTGTTGATGGTGGAGGTGAGACAGTGGTGTGGTGTTGATGGTGGAGGTGAGACATTGGTGGAGGGTTTTCAATAGCGGTGGTAAGACGGTGGTGTGTGGTGTTGTGGTGGTGGTGGTGGTGTTGATGGTGGTAGGGGGATGCAGGTGATCTAGAGAGAGAAAGAAAGATGAGAGAGGGTTGAATGGTGCAAAATCTTTAGAAAGAGAAAGAGATAAAGGGGAGAGAGATATATAAAAGAGAGAGAGAGAGAAATCTAATAATAATTTATTTTTTAACTATAAGGGTATTTTGGTCATTTAACAATACTTAACCAAAAAATTCTAACAGTATTAGAAATTTGGACTCAAATGGTTTAGAAAAGTGACTATAGGGACTGAGGGCGTTAAACATTTTGATTTTGGACTCAAGTGGTTAAAACCACTAAAATATAGGGACTCAAAAAGTAGTTTACCTTTAATTTATATTTATAAATATTATATATTTAATTACTTTTTTGTTTTGTTTAATTAGTGGTAGTTTGGTCTTTTTACATGACTTAACTAGAAAATTTAACGACGTTAATTGCTACAGACTAAAAATGTTATGAAAATTCAACCATAGAGAACACGTAAGTAATACGTTTATAACTATTAAAATCAGTTGTGTAATTATTAAATGTTGACGATCAATTGTGTAAAATCCACAAACCGTATAAACAACACATATTTAACTCTAAGGGGCTGTTTGTTTCAGCTCTTAATGGTTTAGATATCTTACTTGTTCAACACATAATGGTTCATACTGTTTGTTTCACAAGCAGATGTCTGAAATGGTTTATACATTTGTCTCTGAATGGTTAAGCATTATACTGAGTCTGAATGTTAAAACCCTTTATCTGAATTGGTGAGACATTTGCCTTTAAACGGTTAAACATTATACTGACTCTTAATGGTTCAGACTTCTTATTAGTTCAGTATTTAATGATTCAGATATCTTAATGGTTCAACGTTTACCCATTCAAAAGTTTGAATACAACTCATAAAACTTAATAACTAAAAAAAAATAATAAGAGTAAACTTCCGTTTTGCTCCCTGTGGTTTGGTCACTTTAACGGTTTTGCCCCAAACCTTTCAAAATAGCCATTTTACTCCCCGATCTTTGAAGGCCTTCATGATTTTGCTCCCCGCCCCTTAACGTCATCCATTTAAGCAGTTAAAGCATGTCACGTGCAAAACACTTGAGGGGCAATTATGTCTTTTCCCAACCCTGATTAATGAGTCAGATTTAAAACCCTAACAACCCATTATCTGCTTCCCCGTTTCATCTTCTTCCCTATCACATTCAAAACCCTAACTTCCATTAGCTACTTTTTTGAGCAAGATCAAGTTTCCAACTGAATCGATTTGTTTCGGATCAAGATTTGATAACTTGGAACAGATTTATATTGAACACATTCTGATCTGGTTGTGAACTTCGAAAAACAAAGAAAAAGAGAACTAAGCTGGATAATATCTGCGATTGTTAATTTCATGTTGCAGTGTTGATTGAATGATTTGCAGGTTGTTGCTGATAGTTTAATGACGTGGTGAAATCGTGTCGGATTTCGATTGATTTCGGCTTGTTCCGGTGTATCGTTTCAGATTTTAAATGAGTTTCGGTGTATATCGGACTGAGTTTTGGTTAAAATTTGAACATTATGGTTTGTTTTTCTTTGATGAAATCAATTTGAATATATCAAACATCATCTTCAAGATTCATATATCAATCAAGATACGGTTTGAATCGAAAGATACGGTTTGAATCGAAAGTTGAAACGATTGATTCCTAAGATCTGAGATGATTTGAAAACATAGAATTTTTAACGATTCTGGATCTGATATTGTTGGATTTCGAAATAGATATTTGAGAAGTTTTAACTTGTTTGAAGAGCATTGCAAAATACATGAAAATTTGATTCGTTTGGATGAATTTTAGATCTGAAATCATATTTTGATCTGAATTGTTATAGTTGTATGTTTTTGATCGAATTGAAGTTAGTATTAATGAAGTTGAGATAGTGTTGTTTGGCTGCTGAAAATCTTAGAGTTCGTAGGAAGTTTCTGAATGGTTGTTGTGATAAAAATTGAAGAAAGAAAAAATAGGGAAGAAGATGAAATGGGGAAGGAGATAATGGGTTGTTAGGGTTTTAAATGTGACTCATTAATTAGGGTTGGGAAAAGACATAATTGCCCCTCGGGTGTTTTGCACGTGATATGTTTTAACTGCTTAAATGGATGACGTTAAGGGGCGGGGAGTAAAATCATGAACACCTTCAAAGATCAGGGAGTAAAATGGCTATTTTGAAAGGTTTGGGGTAAAACCGTTAAAGTGACCAAACCACAGGGAACAAAACGAAAGTTTACTCTAATATCTATACTATATAATAAAAGAAACCTGATTTGGGACACATGTCATTCAATGAGGGCATCAATCATCTATTATTGATAAATTTTAAATTTTAAATTAAAAAACTATTGTATTTTTAAATACATATTGAAAATAATATCATACGTCATATCGAAAATCAATTATTAAGTTAAACAAATATTTCGTAATAGTTGATTAAAGTTAAAAATGAATTTTTAAAAAACTTTATATTAAAAAATATAAGGTGTTTATTTAGTGTTTATAGGATATTACGTAATATAGTTGATTAATATCAAAAGTTTAAAAATTTTTAAAAACTTTATATCTATACTATATAATAAAAGAAACCTGATTTGGGACACATAGGGCATCAATAATTTATTGATAAATTTTAAATTTTAAATTAAAAAGATTTAAATATTATATTAGAATTTTATTTTGATTGTAAATCTAAAATCTAAAATGTGTTTTAAATCTAATCTATAATTTATGGATTTAATTTTGATTTGAAATTATTAAACAAAAACCCATAAAATTAGTAACCATTTAATCAATTTCGTAAGTTTTAATTTCCCTTCTAGAATCAAATTAGATTTTTGTGATAATTAAAGTTTTATCAAGAATATAAAAAATCATTATTCAATATTCAATATATTACATCAAATATTTAGAATTAAACTCCACTTCATTCTAATTACTAGGTATGTTTTTTTACTCTTCAAATGCTATGCATATTATCTATGTCACATTGAAAACATCATGTTTTTTTAGATAAGTTTACCATGTCAAATAAGTAATATGCATATTATCTATGTCACATAGAAAACATCATGTATTTTTAGATAAGTTAGATATATGTGTTTTAAAACAAGGTAAACTCTTAACATACATATTTTTTCCTATTGTAACTAAGATGTAGAGGTCTGTGAAAGGTATCTTTACATTCAGAATGTCATAATTTTTTTTTAATTTAGATTTACTTAGTTGTCGTATGGTGTCTCATGTCTTTATTTTTATTTTTTCACTTATATATATATGTTTCATTGGTTCAATTGTACATGTAAAGTACTACACTATATATAGTATATTCTCAACTATAGTTAATTGGTTTTATTGATTCAATTTTTGTCTATTCATTTACATTACTTTTATCTGTCTAGAAGTCTCTTTTCAGACATTTCAAATGGTATGGGACATATTACATTATCAATAGTTTTTATTGGTTTCCTTACTAATTGTGATAAAAGTAATTATTTCGTACAACTCATATTGGTTTATAGCTTTAAATACGAGCATACCTTATATTAACGTTAATGATAGCGAAAGTGAGGAAACTATATTTGGATGGTAGAAAATATAATATTATGTCAATATTCACCCGTCAGAATAATCTATTATCAAATAAAATCAGACATGTTACCTTTGAACAAGAAAATGTCACAATAAATACTAGTAGTGGTATAAAATTTTAAGTTCCTATGACAAATCCTAAAATAAATAATAGATCATATTATTATGAATGGCTATACAAACTTCAATATTTATTTCGTATTTGGTCTGCATATTACTCTATATTATATATATTTAGATCATATTATGAACATATTTTTTTATTTACATTATAATTATAATTCACCCCGTGTATTACACGGGGCAATAACCTAGTAATAATAATAATAATACAATGATAAACCCAAATGTAAACGCTTAAACAACCAAACAAACGCGGGCGTGATAAACATGACCACCACCACCGGACACACATCCACCACCACTTTCCGATTGGTTGATTATTAACGCATTCACCTCTCACTTTCACCCCACATGAGTCTTTCTTTCCCTTTCTTTCTACGTACATTCCAAGAGCATCAGGGTATATAACTTCTAAATTCCCAATTTCTATCTTTGTGGCTACAAACACATCTTCATATTTCCCATAAAAAGACACCAACTTTCTCAATACCCATATCAAATTGTTCAAAACCCACTTGGGGATTTTGTTAATCTTGTTAAATTTGTTATCTTTATCCTCTATGAGTTAATCAGTTTCAAGAATTGGTTAACAATAGCTATGCAGTCATCATCTTCTTCTTCATCATCATATGTGCCTTTAGAAACCAGTAATGTGTTCAATTTGTTACCCAAATTGAGCACCTTTTCATTCGATTCAACTGTTAGTAGAATAACCTTAGATGGGTGTCCTTCAATCGTGTCAAATTTCGCTCATTCTGATAGAAAAATTGGGGATTTTTTGGGGAGAAAGAAGAGGTTAAACATTGTGGGTTCTTTGAGTTCCGGAACTAGAGGTGGGTCTGGGTTTAATAAGTTTTTTAGTGAGTTTAATAACTTTGTTAGGTTTCATTGTGAGAGGATACCACTTGGGTTCGATTCGGTTAACGTTAATCCGGTGAATGAGTGCGGGTCAGGAGAGCAAAATGGTGGTGGTTTGGAGGATGGAGCATTGCCATTAAGTGAGGCTGTGTCGAATGGTAAGAAAAAGGTGTTGATTTTGATGAGTGATACAGGGGGTGGTCATAGAGCTTCTGCTGAAGCGATTAAGTGGGCGTTTAACGAGAAGTTTGGTGATGAATATGAGGTGGGTTTGTTGAATTTTCTTGTTTAAATTGGTGTAGTCAGATTGGAATTTGGATATTTAATTGAATGTGTGTTTGTTTAGGTGTTTGTGACTGATCTGTGGACGGATCATACTCCGTGGCCGTTTAATCAGTTGCCGAGAAGTTACAACTTTTTGGTTAAACACGGTTCTTTGTGGCGGATGACGTATTACGCGTCTGCTCCTCGCGTCGTTCACCAGTCGAATTTTGCTGCAACCTCTACGTTTATAGCGCGGTAAAGATTATAAATTGATTATCTTTTGTTGTTTTTTTTTTTTGCCTAGATAGTTGGTATGCCAATGGTTTGCTTAGGGCTGCAAACGAACTAAACGTTTAGCGAACAATTCGTGAACGGTTCGGCGGGAAGTTCGTTTGTGTTTGTTCGCTTATTAAACAAATGAACACTAACAAGAAATTTCGTTCGTTTAGTAAAATGAACGAACATGAACAGAGGTCGTGTTTGTTCGTTTATGTTCGTGATCGTTAACGTGTTCGTTTATGTTCGATTGTGTTTGATAGTTCATTAATGTTTTTAATTTTATATTATTTAAATATTTCAAAATTTCGACAAATAAAATATTTAATAAATGTCAGTGTCAGTGTATTATATATTCGGTTCATGAACACTTGTTTGTGTTCGTTTGTTTCCATTTGTTTTCATCAACGTTCGTTTTTGTTCGTTGCCTAAAATTTACAAACGAACACAAACACGTTCATTTCCTTAACAAACGAACGCGAACATAAAATCCCGTTCGGTAAGTGTTCATGAACACATATATTTCTTAACAAACGAACACGAACAAGTCGTTCTGTTCGTTTGCAGCCCTAGGTTTGATTATTATCATCATAACTGGTTAGTAAGTTGATTTTGGTGACTACTGACTAATTCCCATATCATCTACGTATACAATGACAGAGAGGTTGCAAAAGGTCTAATGAAGTACCAGCCCGATATAATCATCAGCGTACATCCTTTAATGCAACACGTACCACTTCGTGTCTTGAGGTCGAAGGGTCTTTTAGACAAGATAGTGTTTACTACAGTCGTTACGGATTTAAGCACTTGTCACCCTACATGGTTTGTTTAGCACCCTGAACTTGTTGGTTAACACGATGTTTTAATTGTCGAGATTGTGCTGATTTTCGTTGTGTATGTGATAGGTTTCATAAGCTTGTAACAAGATGTTATTGTCCTACAGAAGAGGTTGCAAAACGGGCCTCAAAAGCGGGCCTCCAATCTCCTCAGATAAAAGTTTATGGTCTCCCTGTTCGACCCTCTTTTGTTAAGCCCGTTAGGCCCAAGGTTGGTATCTATATCGGAAACAGGAGCAGTAAGGGGTGGTAATATGGAGGGGTCAGAGTGAGTTGGGTAATGACTCTAAGAGGAGGAGGGGGGGGGGGGGTCAAAATGGGAAGTTTTTTGGTACGGGTTGGTCTGATTTAAAATATTTTTTGTCCTAAGTATTATTATTTTTTACATGAAATTTGTGTCAAACATGATTACCCAAATTATATTACTTCAGTAATAATTTATTGAGTAAAATGCCATTTTTGTCCCTGAGGTTTGGCCAGTTTTTCGACTTTTGTCCAAAGGTTTGTTTTTCGGCATTTGAATCCAAAAGGTTTGAAATCTTGCCATTTCAATCCGACTCGTTAACTCCATCCATTTTTCTCCGTTAAGTCAGGGGTATTACCGTCTTTTTAGACATTTTTTTATTAAACAAAAACGCTATAAGAAATAAAAATCCACCTCTGTTGACTTTATTTCTTATAGTGCTTTTAGAATATTAAAAAATGCCTAAAAAGACGGTAATGCCCCTGACTTAACAGAGAAAAATGGATGGAGTTAATGAGTTGGATGAAAACGGCAAGATTTTAAACCTTTTGGATCCGTATGCGAAAAAACAAACCTTTGGACGAAAGTCGCAAAATTGACCAAACCTCAGGGACGAAAATGACATTTTACTCTAATTTATTGTTTGAATTTAATGATTTATGATGTTTTATGCAAAAAATACACTTTGGGTGACTTTTGACAAGTTTGACCCATTTGACTCATTTCCATAACTATATTCATTTACCCGTTAGAGATAAAGCATAACTCTCAAGTTGACCCGTTTGTAAGTGAACGGGTAGAAATTGTTATCTCTATAATAGTGTTTAACTGAACTGCTGAACCGAACCACTGTGCAGTTGGGTTTGTTTTTGGTTCAGGAAATTTGTCGATTGCGTTATGTGCTTCTGTTTCGTTTCAATACCCTTTAAAACAAATAGTTAACTGAACTAACTAAACAAAATGTAAATTGCAATATTGAATCGGTCATCAACAGTTCAATACACATACAAAGTCTCTTTGTCTTACTTACAAAGCTACCAAATGAAACACTAACTGCATTTGAGGTTAACTAAACTACACACACCCCTACAAAACAGGCAGGCTTTGACTTTTTAGGTCAAACTAATGATTGTATGTATTTATTTACATAGGTTGAATTGAGGAAGGAGCTTGGTATGGATGAGGATCTCCCTGCTGTGTTACTGATGGGTGGTGGGGAGGGGATGGGGCCCATTGAGGCTACAGCCAAGGCTCTTGGGAATGCGTTATACGATGAGAATCTTGGCCAGCCAATCGGTCAAGTACTTGTAATTTGTGGACGCAACAAAAAACTTGCCAGTAAATTGCTTTCGGCCGAGTGGAAGATTCCTGTTCAGGTGAATATTCCCATCATCATCATTCTTTATTATCGTCATTATTTAGCATGGGTTACTTGTTTTCTGACTCGTTAAAGCTGATTTTTGTGTCATAAATTAATTCCAGGTGAAGGGGTTTGTCACTAAGATGGAAGAATGCATGGGCGCTTGTGATTGTATTATTACAAAGGTAATCGGGTTCCTTCTATTCTTCCAATTCGTCCCACTTGTTACATGATTTAAACTTAGTAATTCTAGAATTATAATTTGATGTCGACTTTTTAGTATTTTTTTTAATCTCTAAAATGGTCAATTGATACAGTTATCAATTCTTCGTACACAAAAAAATGATTCTTGTCAATTTTGAAGTTGAAATATGACTAATTTGACTCAAAAGTTAAATCTCACATTGTCTAATGAATACTTATTGAATCAATTATTTATGTCTGGTAGGCTGGTCCGGGAACCATTGCAGAAGCTATGATCCGAGGACTCCCCATCATTCTAAACGATTACATTGCTGGACAGGTAGTTATGTTATCCGAAGTTGATTTTCTTTCTGAATTTTGCTAGTGTTTCGATCTTTATTTATTTGGCATTAACAATAATAGAACAAGAAACAACCTTTATCCACATCAACCCATTTACCCACTAATAAATCGATCTGGGTTATGTTTCACCTCTTTATAGGTCAAACGGGTTAGGTTAAAAAAGGGGTAAACGGGTCAAACAGATTAAAACATCCAAAATCATTTTATGAACAACAAAATAGGTTATTATCGTAATGAATATTTTTTAAAATTATTTACACGTCAACTATTTTTTTAACAATTTTTTTAATTGTGCAGGAAGTTGGGAATGTGCCATATGTGGTGGAAAACGGGTGTGGAAAATTTTCAAAGTCACCAAAAGAGATTGCAAATATTGTCGGTCAATGGTTTGGTCCAAAAGCACATGAGCTCAAAGCTATGTCACAAAACGCGTTGAGGCTAGCAAGGCCCGATTCGGTTTTCAAAATCGTTCAAGATCTTCACGAGCTTGTTAAACAAAGAAGTTTGACAATGCAGTATTCAGCTTCAACTTAGGCGAGATCAATTCTAAAGCGACTTGTGTAACCAAAACAATTTTGACTTTTGTTAGTAGCAAGTTATGCTTTGAAGGGACTTTTCCCACAAGCAGTCAACATATACAAACAAATACATGTTTTAAATCATATTATTCACATTATATGATTTAGGATTTGAATGACTGTTGCTGTTGAAAATTTGTAAACAATGTTCATGATTATAGCATCTATTATTTGAAGGATACGTACCTTGTGGTTGTTGAAATAAGTGCCTATTGGAATTTCAGAAAGCAAGTATGAAAGTGGAATTAGTACGAGTGGTACCAAGTACCAACTTAATGCTTGTTTCACATTACATTAGTACCGCTATTTGCTCGCTATTGTGTCTGTCACGAACCAAACTGTTATTGACCGAAGGTCTGCTGCAAAGCGTAGAGAATTCCACTTCATTACATTTGGAAAAAAAAAATTGGTGCATTTGTTCATAACAATATATAGAAAAAGTCATTATATGTGTAACGAAAATATATAATGAGTTTTTATAAAAAGAAAAAAAAAGAAAAATTAGAGTTAGTTACACAGATAGTGCTTGTGGTTTATTGAAAGTAACACCTTCGAGCACTAACTTTTTTTTTGTAATAGATTCAGGTTCCCTCTAATTATATAAAGGTATTTTAGTCATTTTACACTGATTTAACAGAAAAATTAACGGCAGTTAGCCTTAAAACTCAAATGTGTTATATAATCGAATCCATAGAACCAGAACCTAGTACTCAAAGGTCTTATCAAAACTAAACCACAAGGACTGTCTGTGTAATTAACTCTAATTATTATTTAATCTTAATAAACTTAGGGTTCATCAAAAGAACAACTTCATTAAAAGAAACAAAAGTAAAAAACAAGATTTTTAAGGAAAAGAATCTAAAATAAAATTCACTTGTCGAAGCAGATTATCTCTCTCACTCTCTTATATACTCTCTTATATGATTCACACGGTTATTTCCCCTTTTTCATAATATATCATATAAACCACAAAAATGTGAAAATATATAGAATATCATAACTACTTCAATCACAAAGCTAAAGGAAAAATGTCAATCAAATTAACCATAGAAAACCGGATTAGTGTTATTTCATGTCAAGAAAACCAAACAAATCATATTAACCTCCATTGTAAACCACCATGGAGCTACTCCTTATCCTCCATATTGAATGTCGGCGTCATCATTTTGTTCTTATAATTCTTGACTTGAACAACAATGTTAGGCAACTTTGTTTCGTTCTATAAATCCATAAGATTGTTGCCCCCCCCCCCCCTCATCCTTTCGTGGGAGTTCTAGTAACTAGCATCCTGCCATCCTCAACCTCAAATTTTACATCTGCTTTTTTCTCCACCTCTCTTGGTTATTTTAAAAAAAACAATCACTCATTTTCTTGCTAGGATATGACACTGAGCTGAGATCTTGACTGCGTAAATTTTTTGCGAGGTTTTCCGAATCCAATTGATAATATGGGGCATATTTTATCACCATCGCAGATCAACTTTGTTGTTAACTGATAACAAAGGAGTAAATCAAATGTTGAAAAACAAAAAAATACAAGAGAGTAATAAGCATACATTTTCAACACAACTTTCCACTTTTTGCAATAATCATAGCTCTTTGCTTGATTACAAATTAAAAAAGAGTTAAGTGCCATTTACGGACGTGTTTGTCCACTTTTGCCCTTTCAGACCAAATTTCAAAATTGTAAATTTCCTCCCTAACATCCCCGAAACATATCATTTCAGTCCTAAAAACTAATTCAAATTAAAAAAAAAGACTTAGTTATTTTACATAGATTTTTTTTACCACTGAGTTTTTTTAAAATGACCATTTTAACCCTGAGCTGACTAAGTTTAAAAAGAAATGAAAAAAATATAAATTTAAGTAAAATGACCATTTTACCCCTAAGCTAACTGAATTTTTTTAAACTAGGGTTAGTTTTTGGGACTGAAATGACACATTTCGAGAATGTGAGGGAGGAAAATGGTACACTTTTGAAATTTGTTCTGAAATGACAAAAGTGGACAAACCACGTGGACGTAAATGGCACTTTAACTCTTAAAAAGCAGAAATAGTTGTTAGAATCAACACCTAATGCCAAAAAGTCATCTCGGCGGCACTTCCATGCCGGCGAGAAGATCATGTATTTCGTTTTCTTCTTAAAATCCGTTTTCTTCCTCATTAGTTTTGTTGCAGGTTAGACGCTGCTTCATGACGTTAGATTTCATCGGAGTAAGCCTTAGTACGGTTAAGCAGCAGGCATGAATCAGCTTTCGACAAACGCTGAACGTTTTTAGTGAGAGAATAGTAACGATCGGGTTTCTGTGTAGGAAAGGAAAGAAACAACAACAGTCTCTTTGTAGAGAAAAATGTTGTACGAACGATATACCCATAGTTTGTCCATATTTAAGGGTATATTTGTAAATTAAATGTGAATCCAGTAACTAGCATCCTACCACCCTTAAAACTCAAACTTTAGTTTTATTTGTTCCTCCAACCAGGAAGTGGTACAATGTACCACATTCCTTTGTTTTTTGCAAGGAAACGACACTGAGCTGAGATGTTGTGCATCCTTTATTTTGCAATGTTTCCTGAATCTAACTGATAACATGGAGCGAATCTCGGATCAAATTTGTTGTCTATGGAAAACAAACAAAGGTGTAAATAAATGTTGGAAAAACAAAAAGAACACAAGAGAGTTAATAAAGAATAAGCATAAATTTTCCCCACAACTCTCCACGTTTTGCTGTAATCACAGCTATTTGCTTGATTACAAACACCCATAAACCTTTGGGGCCCTCATCAGCTTTCATGGAAGCTAATATTTTTTTTTTAAAGTTACATTTAAGTAAACATTAGGAAAAAATAGTTGTTAGAATCTATACCTGATGTCAAAACGTCATCTCGACGAAGCACGTCGTTCTTTTGGAGACCCTGAGCGAACTATAAAGTGGGGGCCCTAATTTCCTCAATCCCGATGCGGTTAATTTTTTCGTCTAGTGATAGCCGATAGCCTAGAATTGAAAGCAGGTTGCGATGGGAAGTGGGAACGATAATTGCGGTTGTATTTTAGGGGCTTTAGGTTGCTGAATAATGATGATTAGGTTGATGGTTATTGTGTTGTAACAGCCAAAAATTAATGTGAAATGAGCTTTGAAACTAGGTCTTTTTTTTTGGCTAAACAATATTTACCTTGGGCTCCTTTAATGTAAAACTAGTTTAGTTTTGAAATAAAGATATTTATTTGGGCCTAATACATATGCTATATATAAAACCTTCTAAAAATTTGGAAACCCTTATTTTTTTGGTGGCCCTAGGCCCGTGACTAGGTTGACAAGCCTATGGAGCCGGCCTTGCGATGAGGCTTCCACGCTGCCGAGAAGGTTCTGTATTTCGTTTTCTTAAAAAAAAAATCCATTTTCTTCATCATTGGTTTTGTTGCAGGTTTAACACTGCTTCATGGAGTTGGATTTCGCCGGAGGGAGCCTTCGTACGGCTGAGCTGCCGACAAGAGTAAACTTTCAGCAAACACATAATATTTGTGTGAGAGAATAGTAATGATAGGGTTTTTGTGTAGAAAAGAAAAGAAACATAGTCTGTTTATATAGGAAAATGTTGTACGGACTGTACCCATATTTTGTCTATATTTAAAGGCGTTTTTGTAAATTAAATGTGAAGGCATTAGCTAGCATCCTACCACCATTATCCTCAAACTTTACATCCGCTTTTTTCTCCACACCACATTCCTTTGTTGTTTTAAAAAAAACAACCACCCTTTTTTTGCCACGAAATGACACTGAGCTGAGATCTCGGCTGCATCGTTTATTTTGCGAGGTTTCCCGAATCCAACTGATAACATGGGGCAGATTTTATCTTTATCTTGGATCAACTTCGTTGTCAATGAAAATCAAACAAAGGAATAAATCAAATGTTGGGTAAACAAGAAGAATACAAGAGTGTTAATAAAAATTATGAAATATAACCATTGCAAAAGCTGTGATCCAAGGACTTCCCATAATTTTTAGCGATTACGGTAGCTTTGTTATCAAATTTGTTTTTCTTTCTGAATTCTTCAGTGTTTCTATCTTTAGTTATCGGGTATTAACATAACTAATAAGTCGGCTTAAGTTCTTTTTGTCTTTTTTGGTAAGCATGAGAACGTGTTACCGGAAACTTACGTGCTATCGGCAGATGGCCTTCAAGGGTTTAAAGGCAGACACCAGTTGTAAGTCCCTCTCTGCTAGAAGGAATCAAGCGCTTACCATTGCGCCACCCCCTTGAAGGTTAGGAATGGGTTAAGTTAAAAAAAGGGTAAACGGGTCAAACAAACTAAGCATTCTAATGTGTAAACTTCCTAAATCGTTTCATGAAAAACAAAGTAGATTATTAATGTAAAATACATAATATTTCGATTATCTACACATTAACTATTTTTAGTATTGAAAATGAACAAAAGAACTTCATTTATCATCTTGCAGGAAGTTGGGAATGTGCCATATGTGGTGTGAAATGGGTGTAGAAATTTTTCAAAGTCACCAAAAGAGATTGCGAATATTGTTGGTCCAAAAGCACATAATCTCAAAGCTATGTCACAAAACGCATTGAGGCTAGCAAGGCCCGATATGGTTTTCAAAATCGTTCAAGATCTTCACGAGCTTATTAAACAATGAAGTTCAACTTAGACCATGTGTAGTGGTAGAACACTATAATGCCCCCACCATGGGGCGTTTTGCGCCATGTGGCGTCCTAGTCAGCAAGGGGGCATTATAGCAAAAGTGGTGTAGTGGTGAAGAATTATAATGCCCATATTATTTTTAATGAAAAAAAAAAAGTGAAAAGCATATGTCAGACAAAAGCTTGAAAAGTGATTGGAGGAACAAGTTGAAAAGTAAAGGTGAGCCACAAAAGTCAAAAGCATGGCAGAGATTTGGGCGTTTAAATAAAAACGCCGGCCCCTTTTTTTTTCGAAAATAACGCCTGAAAACGCCCCCTGTAATGGGGGGTTGGGCGTTATAGGGCGTTTTCGGGCAAAAATTTTTAAAAAAAACGCCCCATTACGCATGGTCTTAGGCGAGATCGGTTTTAAAGCTACTTGTGTAACCAAAACAATTTTGACTTTTGTTAGTAGCAACTAAGTAATGGTTTGAAGGGATTTTTCCCACAAGCAGTCAACATATACAAATACATGTTTTAGATCATATTGTTCACATTATATGATTTAGGATTTGAATGACTGTTATTACTGTTGAAAATTTGTAAACACTGTTCATGATTTGTTACCTTGTGGTTGTTGAAATGAGTGCCTACTGGCTTTCAGAAAGCAAGTATGAAAGTGGAATTGGTATACAATTTGACTTTGACTTTGGTGGTCAAACTAGGAACCCTTTTCGGGCCTAAAACTAGGAACCTTCCAACTAGAAAATAAGCATTTGAATTCCTATTTTCGAAAGAAAAATGATCATGCTGACAGAAAGTCTTCCGTATACATTTGAACACAGCATTGTGACATGGGCGTGGAGACGAATGTATAACTACAAGTTTAGCAATGAAAATATAAGCGCGCCTATATGAATGATCAAATGATATGTAGAGGTGATCACAATTGTTCAGTTACTACATGATAGTTTTTTACGTGTAACCAGGGGCGAGCCTATGGATACCGGGTCAAGTGACCTATGATGTATGCAATATATGGTGCTGAAAGTTAGTTGACCGATTTGAACCTGTAAATAATTTTGGCCTGTAACAGTCTAACAACTTGTACTTCTCATTTGAAATCTTTTTTGGCAGCTTATGGAGATTTATTAAAAAAGTAAATTTTTACTTGTAAATTGTTATGCA
This sequence comes from Helianthus annuus, assembly GCF_002127325.2. Lineage (NCBI taxonomy): Eukaryota > Viridiplantae > Streptophyta > Magnoliopsida > Asterales > Asteraceae > Helianthus > Helianthus annuus. Next base: position 134,439,857 of record NC_035445.2, read on the forward strand.
ACAAACTTTTGCATAGATTGAAGAGGTTATCATTAGTTTTCAAAAGTTTAACTAACGTGTTAATATAATCTGGTTAGGATGCCACTCAACGCTTACCTGATGTGAAATTTGTTAGTTTGAAGGCCCCATCATATTTTGTGTGTGCCTTGATTAGTAGTCAACTCTCTTTAAAATGTGTTACGGTAAATGTGAAATGTGAAAAATAAAGTGCGTTACATAGGCACTGAAGGTTTCACATTTCACCTTTCATTATAGTGTGTTATGGGAATGGGACTATGAAATGCAGTTGGGTGAGTAAAAAAAGTATTAAGAAAGAAATGGTGAAGTGGAGCTAAATGATTGGTTTGTATATTAAATGAAAAATAAAAAATAAAAATAAAATCCACCACCTCTCCCATGCCATGTGAAGAACTTCACATGCCCATGGGTTGCGCTCCTTTAGCGTTGTTGTAGGGTGGTATTTCATGCCCATCCGGTCAACGTGGCTTTCTTCATGCCCCTCCCAACGCCCCCCCGCAACACATGCTCTTAGCATAGACAAAAACTTTGTGTGCACCTTGATTAGTAGTTAATGCTCAGTCGCTAAAAGGGATAACTTTGTAAAATACTAACCAAGTTTCGTAATTTTTTAAAAACTTTTTGCATTTTTCTAACTTATGTTAGCATTTTCAAGCCATGTCATTGTATAACATAAAAAGGAAAATAAAAGAAATGTCATGTATAATTAGTGACCTATTATTCAAGTAAAATATGTAGGACTAAAACATCCAAACACTCTTAAAACTGATTACTATTATATGAAATATTACGAGCTATAAATTACATCATAAGCCCGACTTAAATCAAACCTAGCTGAAATGAATAAAAACTACAAATCAACTAGATAAATATCCGATACAAACAACATATGAATTTTGGTAACCGACCTAAAAGTATTTTGCTAACGTTCACACTAAACATTGTAACAAAATAGACTAAAAAACGTGTGAGAATAAAATTAGCCATTTAATATTTATATATGAATATGAATAAAAAATAAATAAGAAACTTGTAGTATACGAACAACCTTGAAACAATTCTCTCTGTTCTTCCTACTTTCAATTCAATATACTATCTTCATCTAATTTGAAGCCTAAATCGATGAATTCGACCACCTGCACGGGTTGTTCTTGCAACCCCTTATTAATTTCAGGACGCAGTTATCACCGTGGTCATGACGGCGTTAGTCTAATAAAGAAACAGATTAAGGGCGGCCGGATGTTTACTGTTAGAGCTTCAATGGTGGAGTCGTCACCTGAGAATTCTAATTTCCTGAAGCGTATGGAACAAGCTTGGTTAATCTCTCAGGTAATTTATAATTAGAAAATTTGGGTTTTTGTTTCTTGTTTGTGATTTACCGAATTGTTAATTCATGATTGGTGAAATAATAATAATAATATGTTTGAGTTAATTATGTATGTATGTATGTTGTTGATTTAGAATAAATATTACTCGTTTACCCAGTCCAGTTGTTAGATTTAAATTAGGGTTGGTTAAAACACCGTTGAAACTGACTGAACCGCCTAAAATCGGCTGGATTAGAAGTTGCACGGCTCAGTCCACGGTTTATGGTTTGGATAACCGGTCTTGACGGTTTGGTTCGCAGTTTTTTTGACTTGGAATATACTGTATAGGCTGAATTGGGTGGTTTTGATGGTTCGGTCTGCGGTTTTTCTAAATTACACATTGATTGGATGATAGATAATGTAACTGGAACATTGTTAAGGAGATCAAAACCCTATAATTAGTTTATTAAGGTACAAGGATCAATTGTTTGATCATTATACAACATCAATCACAATGTGAAAAAAAAATGTATCTGGTCACAGGCTCACAGTATTCTGGTATTTGGATGGATATGATACGAGAAGGGAAATTTACGAGGTCAGATTGAGTCGGGTCAATGAAATATTTTGGGAGGGTTTTCGATTTGATTTGTGTTTTGAATGTGATTTTAGTTTTTGTAAACAAAAGTTGCTACCATGACTATAAAAGTTTTTTTTTGGAACAAGTATTGCCCATACTAGTTATCATCTACTAGCTTAACACAACTCGTTGCTTGTTAGCCCAACTGGTTGTATCTCTCGCCTCTATGCTAGAGTCTATCGTTTTTATTGTCATTAGAGTCCAACCGTAAAAGAAATTAAAAAAAGACAAGTATAGGATTCAAATCAATCGAATCAAATGCCTTATGTAATTTCCATCACGCAAATTATGCATAGGGCTTATCATCCGAAAAACTTTAGGTTCAATAGATTTTCGGTAGTACAAGTAACATGTAAATTTAAAAAAAAAAAAAAAACAGTTCGGGTACATAGTTGTCAATAGGGGCTATAGCGACCGCTATAGCACGCTATGTAGTGAGGCGACCAAGTGTCGCTATCTGGATCATAGCGACCAATAGCGTGAATAGCGACAGTTAGGTTTTTTTTTATGCAAATAGCAATTTGATATAGCTATAAAATAGCTAGATTTATAGGTTTTTGTTAAATATACATGTAAAATAGCATATATACCAAGGTATTTTGATATAATATACATATAAAAATTTTCAAAATTCATTTTCTAGTGTATATCTATTTATAAAATAGCGGTCGCTATTTGTCGCTATTCGCTATGTAGCATATAGGTCCCTTGTCGCCATTTGCTATTATGTTCGGGTATCACTTGACCGCAGTCTGCGGGTCCCCAAATGGTGGGTTTGCTCCAGTGTTTTTCCATGGCTGTGTGGTTTCAGTTATATCTCAAACTTTTCTTGAATCATATATAATTGCATTCAAGAATATGATCGGTAAATATCTGTTGTAATCTTGCTGGACACATTTTGTTTGCTTAATCAGATTTGATCAAGGACGTTAGTGTAGCTGATTTTATATATTTGTTGGGATCACAACCTTCTAAATATCTGTTACTAATGATTATTGCAGCAACCGAGGCCCGTTGCATGTTCTTCTTGTGATTCGAATGGGCATGTGGAGTGTAAATGGTGTGGCGGCACTGGATTTTTCATTCTCGGTGATAACATGCTATGTGAAGTACCATCTAGAAACTCAACTTGTGTCATTTGTGCCGGAAAGGTGAATTTTTCTAACACCTATTTCTTTTAAGGCTATGGTCACCCTGCAACACAACTGGGTCGGATTGACCCGAAACACTTTTTTGCAATCTTTTTGTTTATAAATGATTAATGTTTTTAATATGATTATAGAAGTTATATTATGACAATGATGATTTGAACAAATGATTTAGGGGTTTTATGTAGTAAAAATACACTGGATGAATTTGACCCAGATGACCTGTTTTCTTTCGAACTAAATTTTTTGACTTTATCCGTGTGAACGGTTAGAGATAAATATAGCAAGAATTGACCCATTCATAGTTGTTTTTTGACTAAAAGAAACTGGTTGTGTATATGGGTGTACACAGCAGAATTTATCATGTATACAGGTCAATAACATGTTAACTCATGGTATTAAGTATCAAAACACATGCATATGATACAAGTTTTGTGTTTTAATGTTATTATATGAAAGTTTGGGTTTAATTCCCTTGTGATGGATGTAACTATGATCTTTCGAAGTTTTGTGCTTTAACGTGGCAACACTTTTTTGTATGTTTCCTTTGAATACTATAAATAAATGTATTAATGGAACAACAGTTGTGTGTGTGTGTGTGTGTGTGTATAAAAATTTTTGTTTTCTTTTAGGGAGCAACTAGTTGCGGGGATTGTAAGGGAACTGGATTTCGTGCAAAATGGTTGGAACAGCCCCCGATCCAGAAGTGATGCATGTTGTCGAATGTAGCGACACAACTGACAGACCACAAGTGTTTGTTTTCTTCTGTAAATGTATTCTTTTAGGCGTCATGTTTATTTTATTATAGGTTGTGTATATTTATCCCTTAACATTTGGGGTGAATATTCTTGTTTACATATTTGGTTATTACTCTTTCTGTAACTGTAAAAGGTATATCCTTTTTAGAGGTGGTCACTTATTAGCATACTCATCGCTGGAGATTCCTCGGTTTTGGGCTCGGCTTAGGGCAAGTTGAGCCGTTTATTTTTTTTAACGGCGCCTAATTTATACCTATTAATACATTATTATGGGTATCGAACCCTCATCCTTTTGAACCTTTCAACTTCATTCATCACTTAAAAGAACCATGTAAATGGCTCGAAACACCAATTATTATTATACTCCCAACGCTTCTAGCATACATCTTGATCCTTGGCATCCCAATCCACAACACGTCACAGATTCCTTCATCCGCAAGCCCAATGCGCCACTAAGTAAATTCTCGGATCTAATAGCCCATCGAACGCTAATTCCACATGTTGCCCCAGATGCTCTAGCATAAAAAAAAATGCAGTTGGCCTTGTAACATTTTCTCCCATGGTTGCCAGAGAGAGTATTTATGTTGATTGTCCGTGCCATCCAAACGGGTCTCAGTATTGTCAGTATCCAATAGTGGGTTAGCGGCCACCCCACGGGTTAAGTCGACCGTAATACACGTTACAATAAACAGCAGAGACGCCTAACCACGGGTTAAGTCAACCAACTAAAAAGAGTCTTGTCATAATCAAAAACCATGATATGAGATTAACATCCATCCATCCGAATTAACATTAACATCAACCAAGTATAATCAAAAATTCAAAATTAAACACTGCAATATCCCTTGTAGCAAACAAAACAGTCATTAACTAACCACATAACAATAACTTAAAGGTCTTCCAATCTTGAAAGATACAGCTTAAAGGTCTTGCACGCTCAAACCTGCATTAAACACAATATGAAAAAAAACGTCAAATAGAGGTAAAATACCGGGTTTTTGCGTAGCAATCCCGATTTTGTTACAGATGCGGGTATTTTTTTATAGTCTAGTGAAGAACACAAAAAAACAAAGCATACAACAGACCTGGAGGAAGAGATTGCTTCAACTTATCAGCCTTGTCTTTGTCATGAACGCATAGGGTGTACAGGTACTTTGAGCAGCGAACCTTGAACTTGACAATATCCTTGGTCCTTTTGATCTTCACGGATCGTGCATCCTTCCTTCTTGCAGTAAGAAGGAAGTCCTTGATCTCGTGAATTTGCTTCGGCTGTCATATACAAACTTAATAATAAGCATAAAAATGATTATCACAAGGTCATCTAAATGAAAACTAAAAATAAACTTAAGCCTGACACTTATTGACACACGTATGTACTCATAAGTGTAGATAAAAACATGTATACATCAACTTCCTTGATCTTTTTGAATTTGTTTTTACACCTATTTCTTAACGCATAGTTTAATATTATTAACTCTTATTGTAACCTCCAATGTTTCTTTATCGTGCCAAATTGCATACATTTAAATATTTAATAAATAGTCTAAACATATTATTAAAAAAATATGCCAAAGTGAAACTTTGCATCTGTTTGACATGAAAGTTGGCAGTACCTTATGAAAACTCTGTTAAAAACAACGAAACAGCTATAAAAAGTCAACTGAACAAAGCATGTACATTATTATAAAAAATGATTAAAAAAACATAACATATGCTCCATGGTGCTTGTAATGTCATAACGAACGGTCCACTGTATGACTGCATAGATTCTATCCAAACACTAAATCGCACCCCCAAACGTAGCTCACACTAGTCGGTCAAAAGTCGGTCAAGTCGGACTAATCGGACCAGGGTTTTTTCCTCAAAATCGGTCCTAGTCGGTCAAAATCGGTCCTAGTCAGTCAAAAGTCGGTCCTAGTCAGTCAAAAGTCGGTTAAGTTTTGAATTTCTAAGTACTTGATTTGTTATGTTTAAGTTTAATTGCTTATGTTTGAACCATACTATTTGAAACTTGAAGTATTTATGTGAATTTTGAAGTATTATTTTATATTAATGTGTGTATACATATAAATTTGAAAAATTACATATAAAAATTCTCATTCCGATTAATCCATTAATTAATCCCTATTAATCCCGATTAATCCCTAGGCGGTACCTCATCGCCCAACTAGCGCCTAACGCCTTCTACAACATTGCACTTAAAACACCAAGCGCAAGATTTTCTTTTGAACGGCCAACAGAATTAATCTCGAGCACTCTCAGCGCACCCCCCCCACTGGACCAAACAGAGTACTCGAGAGTAACCCGTGCACAATTTACAGCTCATTCATATAAATTAGCAGTGTCTTCAATACATCCAAAAATCATAGTGTGAACCCTAAATCTAAACTGGCAACAAAACCGAGACCGAAAGAAAAAGGCCCTTCACTTATTGCATTTTGTATAAAATTAACAGCTCAAAATCCATATTTCAAGCAACACAGCCCTAATTAAAAAAAAAAAAAAACAACAGCGTCCTCATAACTAATCAAACAAAAATCGCACAAACTTATTAATCATAAAATTAAAATAAAAACGGCATATACAGATTCAAACCTAAAATCATTTATTGAAGATAATCATCTCCAACACAACGCAAATTAAACGAGAAACATACGTCTGGCATTTATAGCATGAAAGTGAACATTGTTCATTTTAGCAGCTATGAATTAAAAATTAAACTGTACAAATTGCAAGTTCTTATAGCAAAATAATCATAAAAATAATAGAAGAAATTCTCGGTTAAATTACGAAAACTGCAATAAATTACGAGAGGGGTTTAGAGCGAGTACCATTTTGAAGAATCGAAGGTGTAGCACTCACGGCAGCCGAAGTTACAGTAAACCCTAATTTGGTGGAAATATATAGAGGATATATCATTATGTCGTTGGAGAACATGGGCCTTTGATAAATAGTTTGGGCCTTCCAAAACTAGTCTTAACTAGAAATGGGCATAATCAGGAGGGGCGAATCCAGTGGTGTTGGGTTCCCAGGGGTGTTTTGAGGGTTCCCAGGAACCCCCTCGGTTTGGCAAAAATGAAACAAATTAGTGGAAACCTTGTATGATTTGGAAAAAATTAGTGAGAATCTACCAAAAAGGAACCCGGTGAAAAAAATTCCTAGATCCGCCGCTGATAATCAGGTACTTTTAATACCCGAAACCAGGTATACTGAAGAACCGGGTCCGAGTTGAACCCGGGTAGAAGTAAAAAAAAGTATAACCGATGTAACCGGTTACGGGTACTGTGGAACCGGGTCCGGGTATGTCGGGTTTTACAAATCAAAAAGCTGTAATTTACTATTTGGAATCAGTTCCAACTGATATAAGACCGTTGGAAACCGATTAAATACTAAAAAAATTGGTTTTTTTTTTTTTGTATAAAAACCCCAACTTCTCCATTCACTTCCATTACTACCCAACTTCTCCATTCCCTTCCATTACTACCACAAACATTCACCAAACGAAGAGATAATGCCATGCAATGACGAGGTTGTTATGGTTTTGGAAACCAAACGAAACCCGTCAATTTGGAAGCATTTCGATTTGTGTTTGATGACCGATAACCATGAGATGGCTAGGTGCAAAGGTTGCGGAAAGTTCATGAAAGCGGCCACCAACTCGACGCTAAAGAAACACATCGACCGCAATTGCGACGTGACCAAGGCGAAAAATGAAAAGGGTGAAGGATCCGGGACCGGTTCTTCAAATGTTTAGTGTGTTTGATGTAACCAGTTTGTTTAGTTAAGTTTGGTGTGTTATGTTTAGTTAAGTTAGGTGTGTTAAGTTTAATTAAGTTATGATGTAACCGGTTCGTTTAGTTATGATGTAATCGGTTCCTATGAAATAAATATATGGTGTGTTTTAGTAACGGGTTCTAAAAAAATAACTCACATTAATAAATCACATCAAGTTCTTAAACAAACATATAACAATAACCGGTTCTTAAACATATAACAGTAACCGGTTCCCAGAATAAAAAAACGGTTCAAAATTTGAAACAGTAACGGGTTCTACAGTAACCAATTTATTTCCTTTGCCGTTTGCTTGTGTCGGGTGCGGCACTTTCACATGCGTTACGCTTTGGTGCGGGCACTTCGGTACAATCATCTTCGGAATCATTAGTCTCTACTTCGTCTTCCTCATCTTCATCAATAATCTTGTGCTCTTACTCTACTTCGTCTTCTAGACTCGATTTATGTTGAACACGGTCAACGGCATCCAAATGATCCTTTAGGCAAATTGCCATCTCTAGCGATTCTGGTGTTAGTCTTGTTCTTCGAATGGACAATACCCTACCACTAAGAGAAAAGACACTTTCCGAAGCTACCGTGGAAGCTTGGACCGTTAGTATATCACGAGCCATGGTGGCTAGAATCGGGAATTCCGATTCTTTTGATTTCCACCATGCCAAAATATCAAAGTTGGTATATTCCTCGGCGGTCATAGTACGCGAATAATTCGTTATTTTATATCGACCGAGTTCACTTGATGGTTCGTTACCCCTTTGTTGTTTGGCCGTTTCGTCTCTAACGACATTCAACATGGTTATGATCGGGTCTCCAATCGTTTCATCGTCAGAGGCCGATGACCGAGACTCAAACAAATTGGTATGATGTTTTTCCCCATATATTTTTAAGTAATGATCATAAAGCTTGGACAAATACTTGTTGAATATTTTTTTTTCGTTTTATCTTTTAATGTTGGATCCTCCTCGTGCATATCCAACTTGTCATAAATTTCTTCAATTAAAGCTTCAACACCTGGTACGTTTAAAATTGGATTTAAAGCGGCGGCACATAGAAAAATGGGTGGTAAATCCAAAAAATATTTTTAAAATATTTCAATCATAGGTTTCATCATTATCCTCAACATGTCACTTGAATTTTCAAACTTATTAAAATTTGTTGTTATCAAATACAATTCAGATAGAACTTTAGAACTTGTGGGATAATAAACACCAGAAATCAAAGTTGTTGAGGTTTTGAAAACTTTTAAAAAATTACTTAGTGTTTGAAGATTAGCCCAAGCCGTGTCGGGAAAAGGGTCGACTTGATAGTCATCACTTAAATTTGTTTGAAATGATTTTAAAGTGCCCATTTATTTTAACGCCATTTCAAACATATGACAAGTTGAATTCCATCGAGTTTGTATATCCCAATTAGGTCCAATTATTTTTTGGTTAACATCTTTACAAAGTTTTTTTGTAATCTTGGTATCTTTCTTTGCCACTTTTGAAAACATCTTGAATCATAGCTCTAAAAGCTATAATAAAATCCGATACAAATTTATCTTTTAAACCGGTTTGCACAACTAAATTAATAATATGTGCAACACACCGTGTGTGGAAAAAAACACCATCAGCAATTGGTTTGTATTTCAACTTTAATTTATCGATCGCATTTGAGTTGTTTGAAGCATTATCAAATGATATTGAAAAAAATTTATCCTCTAAACAATATTTAATTATTGTGGCATTTATAATGTTATAAATATTTTCTCCCATATGAGGAGAAGGAAACTCGTCAAATGCAATCGTACGCTTCATCATTTGCTATGTATCGGGATCAACCCAATGAGCGGTGACACAAATGTACGATTCGGGTAAACCGTGTGGAGCCGACCACACATCACTAGTTAAGTTTACACTAGTTTTTAAATTAAAAAAAAAACAATTAAATCTTTTCTTGCCTTTTCCCATAAATTTAAACAATGACGTTTTAAAGTACAACGACTTACATGTTTGTTGCGAGGTTGAAGCGTTTCCCTAATAAGCTTAGTAAGATCGGGGTCGTCGAAGTGTCCAAACGACAACGCTTTTTGAATTACCAACTTCGCCATCCTATCACGAGCTATCTTTTGTTCATAACGGAATATCGTATCATCTTTTGAGAGTTGAACTTGACCGGGTGTCAAATCTTTTAAAGCTTTACAATATTTTTTAGCATGCTTCGTTAACGTGGAATTAGACTCCTTGCTTAACAAGGCGCCACAATGTTTGCATTGTGCCTTTTGCGAACCGTCACTCATTTCGACCAAGTCCCAATTGCACCGTACTTCAATATTGCGACTATGTGATATTGTTCCAACAACATATGGAGCGGTTTGAGCTTGAGGAACATTATTGACGGATGGGGAATTTGTGGGTTTAGAGTTCTTTGAAGCCATTGTAGAAAAGTATGTCAAGAAATAGAAGAAAATGATACAAGAAGAAGATGAGGATTGGTTGAGTTAAACAAATGAAAATTGAAAACAATTTATAATAACCGGTTCCAACGGTAATATTTGGCATTATATTATATAACCCTACAAAAAGCAACTTGGGTTGCCTCTCTAAAATAAAAAGTTGCGACTTTTAAAAAACAACACATACATACCCCTTTGCTTAATTATTATTTATATATACTACAAAAATTATATTATACTACATAATTAGCAACTTGGGTTATGTCCCATTTGTTTAAAAGTCACACCCTTTAGTTAATTTTACTCACACTCTTTCATATACATACAAAAAGTAACTTAAGAAAAACAATGGTTTGGATCACACCCCTTCAAAAAGTCACAACCTTTCAATTTACTTTTAAATATATTATACCCTTTACATAATAAAAGACACAACTTTTTTAACAATATCACACCCCTTACTCAAAAAGTCATAACTCTTCAATTTACTTTTAAATATATTATATATCACTTACATAATAAAAGTCACAACTTTTAACTATATCACACCTCTAACAAAATAGTCACCTTGCATTAGGCTTTGAATCACACCTATTAAAAAAGTCACACCCCTTCAAAGTACTTGCATCACATCCCTTAGAAAAAAAAGTCACAGCCTACTAAAATAACCGTCAACCAACACAATTACCAAACCTATAAATACACATTCAACTCATCGAAGGGTATCAGAGCATCAGGAAAAGATTGAAAAAAAATTACGTATGAATCTTGGATTTAAGATGGCAACAAACAATAATTCCTTCCCCAATCACAGCCTCAAATTTCAAATATGAATGGGCAAAATTATCACCAACGGAGCATACAAATGAAGGTTTATACCACTTACAAGAATTTTGGATCATAGTGGAAGATGGATTTTGTGAACCTATGGAAGCAACACCAACACAACGCTCATGACATGACATAATTTAGGGAAAACAAAAAAAAAAGGACAAAAAGGCGTTGTGTTTATTATACCAGCCGGTTTCGGATTGATTATTGATCAGGCAAAAATCTATTTTTTTTGGTATTGCAAATTGATTTCAATCCCAACATTGAAAAATTACAAACAACAATCCGAGAAAACTGTTTGGTTGACTAGATATTGTTCAGATGCGTTCTAGGAAATCCCGTTTAATATAGATTCACCCTTCTTTGAAACTGATGGGTTTCTTTAAATCATATGATCTAGCGGTTCCCGATTCCTTCTCCGGTATGCAACCGATCCCAATTCACAGATTGATCACACAAAAACTCACAAAGACAACACGTGATCGAGAATCACCCAGAGTTCGAAACGCTCACACATTAAATTACAATATGCCAAACCTTCATGAATCGAATCATTCTGTTGGGGATCGTAGGTTGAAAGCCATCCATTGGTTTATATACATGTATAAAGATGTGTGGGTTCAAACCTGAAAGTGTGAATTCGATACCCTTCAAATGTGAGAGACGTAAACAATCGAAGAATTCTACAATAGGGTAACTGCATTCACAAATCAGTTACGTGTATCAATAGAAAACTTGATATTGAGGAGTTAAACCCGAAACTTTGAATACACGGTGATACGGTATTAATAAGTAAAGGGTCTGTATTGTAAGTAATGAATAGTTGAGGGACGAGTTATGTCTAAAGTGATGTTAGGTAGTTAGGAATTAGTTGATGATTGTGTACTTAAACAGAAGTTGTTAATGAAAGTAGTTAGTGTTGAGTGAGCTAATTTTCTTGTCTTCACTCTCTAATCTCTCTCTAAAACAGTTCGTATCATTGGTATCAGAGCTCTCCGATCCTCGAAAGCTCCATTACTGATTGCCTGAGTGTTCAATTCATTGAAATCAATCAATTGTTCGATTGATTTGTCCGTTCAATTCAGTAGAATCAATCAATTGTTCGATTGATTCAGTTCAATTCATCTCAGGATTGTTCATTGCTCGAGCAATTCTAACCCAAATTTCATTCAGAATTCATCAATTCAATTGACAATTTCAAGATGACAACTCGGAGTCAAGCTGAAATTGAAAAGACCTTGAAAGATCATACAACTTCATTATTGAAAATTGATGCTTTCATGGAGAAAACAGAGAATACTTTTTCGGATATCAAGAAATTGCTGGAAAAGTTGGCTAACCACAGCAATACAGATGATACGGGAACTTCAACCAATCAAGAAATGATCAACAGGTCCACGGATAGGCTATTCAGATTGGGGAAGATTGAATATCCCAAGTATAATGGGTCAGCAGATGTGGAAGAACGGGTGTGTAAATGTGAACATTTCTTCGATGTGGATGACACCCCAGAAGCTTACAAGGTTCGTTATGCAGTCATCAATTTGGAAGGTAAGGCTATGAAATGGCATAACAACTTTGTTAAGACTAGACCCATTGCTAGTATTCCTTGGGCAGAATATTCTAGAACTATAATAGACAGATTTTCTACTCAGTTGTTTAAAGATGCTATGGGTTTGTTGTCATCCACCATTCAAACTGGGGATTTAGAAACATATTGTGATGAGTTTGATGAAAATCTGTCAAGGGTCACAATTGCAGAAGAGTATGCAATTAGTCTCTTCATTAGGGGTCTTAAACCGGAGTTAGGAGGTCCAGTTAGTATGTTTGACCCTAAAACTATGAAAGAAGCTTATATGTTGGCCAGGAAACAAAAGTTGGCTAATGATAGAGTCAAAAATCAGTACAAAACCCCATTCAATTCTAAGCCTACTTCATCAACCTTTGTGGCCAACCCTAAACCCCTGTCAACTTTTAAACCACCTGTTAATACTTCTCATTTGCCCTTATTACCCAACCCACCAGCAAACCAAAAGTTTACTATCAAAAGGTTTACTAGTAAAGAAATAGAAACCAAAAGAGCTAAGGGGAAATGTTTTTGGTGCAATGATAAGTTCACTCCTGCTCACAAATGTCCCAATAAACAGTTGTATGTATTGGAAGTTTGGAGTGGGGAAGACGATAGTCAACAGGAAAATGAAAAAGGGGAACAATTCGTTGACATTATGGGGGCAAGAACAAGTCATAGATACCACACTAAATGACCCACTTATTTCTACACATGCTCTGACTGGGATTCCCTCATTCTCTACTATGCAAGTGGTAGGAAATTTGGGCACCAAACCATTACAAATTTTGATTGATTCTGGCTCCACCCACAACTTTATAGATGAAAAATTGGCTAAGAAGCTAAAATGTCCTTTGCAAAGTATTGAGGGCATGAAAGTTGGGGTAGCCAATGGGTCACAGTTAATGTGTGGACAGATGTGCTCAGGTTTCCAATGGCAGATGCAAGGGTTGTGGATGAAAGCAGACGTGTTAGTATTACCCTTGGCAAATTATGACATGGTTTTGGGGGTTCAATGGTTGTCACCATTAGGAGATATAGTATGGAATTTTCAAGATATGACCATGCAGTTTAAAGTGAATGAGAAGGTGTATCAATTAAAGGGCAGCAACACTAATAGAGTTTCATTATGTTCTACTAAATTAATGGATCATCTGTTGGGTTTTCAGGGAAGTCAAATTGTGCAGTCCCAATTGTTTAGCTTACAACAGGAAGGAAAGTTTGATCAGTTCCAACATAGATCAGTGGTTACCAAAAGTGAGGAGTATCCATCCATTAAAGCCTTGATTGAAGAATTCCAGGATGTCTTTGCAGTTCCTACTACCTTGCCACCTGCTAGGCCTTTTGATCATAAGATAAGGTTGAAGGATGAGACAATGGTTATTGATCAGAAACCTTATAGATATCAAGCTGCACAGAAAGACATAATTGAGAAGATGACTAAAGAACTGTTGGATACTGGGGTAATTCAGGGAAGTTCTAGTCCATTTGCAGCCCCAGTTGTGTTGGTAAAGAAAAAAGATGCATCCTGGAGGATGTGTATAGATTACAGGAAATTGAATGATGCTACAGTGAAGAATAAGTATCCAATTCCCTTAATAGAAGAACTGTTGGATGGATTGGGTAAGGCTGTGATCTTTTCTAAGTTGGACTTGAGATCTGGATACCATTAGATTAGGATGTTTCCAGATGATGTCCACAAAACAGCATTTAGAACTCATGAAGGACATTTTGAGTTCTTAGTTATGCCTTTTGGCCTAACTAATGCACCTGCCACATTTCAGTCTCTGATGAATCATACATTCAAGTCGTTCTTGAGGAAAACAGTGCTGGTGTTTTGTGATGATATACTCATCTATAGTCGGTCAGTGGATCAGCATGTGTCACATTTGAGAGCAGTATTAGAGGTTCTGAGAAGCAATCAACTGTTTGCTAAACTGTCAAAGTATGAATTTGGAGGTACCCATGTTGAGTACTTGGGTCACATTATCTCTAAAGATGGTGTTGCTACTGATCCAAAGAAAATAGAAGCAGTTGCACAATGGCCAGTTCCTACAAATGTTAAGCAACTCAGGGGATTTTTGGGTTTATCCGGCTATTACAGAAGGTTCATTAAATCCTATGGTATTTTGGCTAAACCCCTTACTTCTTTACTTAAAAAAGATAATTTTGTTTGGAATGAAGAAGCTACAATAGCTTTTGAGAAGTTAAAAGAGGCTGTTTGTTCACCACCTGTCTTGGCATTACCAGATTTTGATAAGACTTTTGTCTTAGAAACTGATGCTTCAACTTTAGGCATTGGTGCTGTCTTAATGCAGGACAACCATCCTTTAGCCTTTATCAGTAAAGCTCTATCATTAAGGCAGCAGGCATGTTCAGTTTATGAAAAGGAGCTATTGGCCATTATCTATGCTGTCAAACATTGGCACTATTATCTCTCTAGTGGTCACTTCATCATAAAAACAGATCAGAGGAGTTTGAAATATCTCATGGAACATAAGTTGACTACCCCTCTTCAACATTCTTGGTTATCAAAAATGTTGGGGTATGATTATGAAATAGTCTATAAAGAAGGAAAGAGAACCAAGTGGCAGATGCTTTGTCTAGAGTATCTGGGCCTGCATTATTGACTATTTCATTATCTACTTTGGATACTTCATTATTGCAAAGAATTAAGGATTCTTGGTCACAAGATCCTGTCCTGTTGGAAAAGATTGGGAAATTATCAAAAGGGGAAACTGTTCCAGGGTATAAATGGGATGGGCAAAAGTTGATGAAAGGGAATAGAGTGATCATAGGTAGTGATGTGAAGTTACAGCAGGATATCATTCAATTGTCTCACAATTCTGGAATGGGGGGGGGGGCATTTAGGGGTTCATGCAACTACTCAAAGGATAAAAGGAATGTTTAAATGGAAAGGGCTGCACAAGCATGTCAGACAGTACATCAGAACATGTGATATCTGTCAAAGGGTCAAAACTGAAAATGTAGCATACCCTGGCCTTTTACAGCCCTTGCCTGTTCCAAAGTCAGTATTTTCTGATATATCAATGGATTTCATTGGTGGTTTCCCTAAAGTGAATGGAAAGGACTCTGTGATGGTAATAGTGGATAGATTGACTAAGTATGGTCATTTTATTCCTATTAGTCATCCTTATTCTGCAATGACAGTGGCTCAGTTGTTTATGGATCATGTTTTTAAGCTTCATGGGTGGCCCAGACGATTGTGAGTGATAGGGACCCTATATTCTTGAGCAATTTCTGAAAAGAATTCACTAAGATGCATGGTGTGCAATTGGCTATGTCAACTGCTTATCATCCTCAGTCTGATGGTCAAACTGAGGTTGTAAACAAGTGCATTGAGGCTTATCTAAGGGCTATGACTTTGAGCACTAGTACATCTTGGCTCAAGTGGCTATCTTTGGCAGAATGGTGGTATAACACCAACTTCCATTCAGCCATTAAAACCACTCCTTTTCAAGCCTTATATGGTTACCCACCACCACTATTTGTTCCTTATATTCCTAAAGACTGCACTGTGGAGGCTGTTGATCAGTTGTGTTTGGAAAGGGAACAACTGCTTCAAGAATTGAGGAAACATCTGCTTATTGCTTCTAATCGGATGAAACAAAAGGCGGATAAGAAGAGGTCTGAAAGGGAATTTGAGGTAGGGCAGTGGGTGTATTTGAAATTACAGGATTATAGACAAAACTCCCTAAGGAATCACAAACATCACAAGCTAAGCCCTAAATACTTTGGACCATTTTTTATTATTGAAAAAGTGGGAGCAGTGGCGTATAAGCTGGATTTACCTGAAGAAGCTCAATTACATCCAGTCTTTCATGTGTCGCTGTTAAAGCCAGCTCATGGTGATCATTCAGTCATCCTACCTTTACCTGTTCAACCAAGGTTTTGTTACAGTCCGACTACCGTGATTGATAAAAGGATGGTGAAAAAGAATAATCGGATGAGAATGGAAATGCTGATTAAGTGGAATGACTTACCAATTACTGATGCATCATGGGAAAATTTGGAGGAGATGATGATTCGATTTCCAGAGTTTCATTTTGACTATTAATTTTGAGGTCAAAATTAGTTGAAGGGAAGGGTATTGATACGGTATTAATAAGTAAAGGGTCTGTATTGTAAATAATGAATAGTTGAGGGACGAGTTATGTCTAAAGTGATGTTAGGCAGTTAGGAGTTAGTTGATGATTGTGTACTTAAACAGAAGTTGTTAATGAAAGTAGTTAGTGTTGAGTGAGCTAATTTTCTTGTCTTCTCTCTCTAATCTCTCTCTAAAACAGTTCGTATCACACGGTGGCAGCAATCGAAGAATCTAGGGACTTGGTTACACTATCGATAGAAAACTTGATTGGAACTCTACAGTCTCACAAACTCCGCATAAAGCAGTTACACACTTTGGAGACACGCCATCATTAAAAGAATAAACAGATAGAACATGTGGAACAGGACAAGACCTATTTGAGATTTTGGATAGGACAATACTAATGGCAATATGTCCACCGATTCTTCTTACCCAGAACTTTACAATTATATTGACTGCACACACCTACCATGGTTAACATAAGCGATAGTGACGGTGCAAGCAGAACCAACCTGATTCCCCCACCACCGCCATCTGGAACAAAACATTGACTAACTCTGAAGTAAGAAAGAGAAATGGCCTTGAATGGCCAGATTCGTTGGCAGAAGGCGAGATCACCCGCTGCCACCGACGCTGTGGACGAGCAAGAACCAAAACGTGTTTTGGTTCCATGTTTTCATGGCTATGCTTACATCATCTCTGCCGTGATATTACTATGGATAACTATCTTTTTTGCCGCAGTTGTAATTTTGACAGTGAAGCCTTTTTTTTCTACCAAAACTTTAACCTTATCTTTTTGGATACATTATTTTCTAAATTATTAGCAGAATTTGTGATTTTGTCAAAATATGAAGTTGTGATTAAAATTTAGATGACAATTTTTTTTACTATCTTTTGGTGTGAAGTAGTGGTGTACATGCATAATTCGTTTGATTTAAAGTGTAGAATATGAGACCATTAGATTCTTTTAATTAAATAATGATTTGCTTAATGTCAATGCTTCTATTATATATATATATATATATACACACTCTAATTATCCCGCCTCCTAGCCCAGTTGGGTATCCCCACTTGGGTTAAGTTGGGCCGACTTCCTCCTTGGAGGTCGCCGGTTCGACTCCCGGCTGCGGCATACGGGGGGTGGGAGTCCCAATGATGGATCGTTCCTACCGAGGCATGGTGCGGTCCTGAGGGCAACCCGGTTTTACCCAGCTGTTACCCCAGCGAGTCTCTCGTGTGGAGGCAGTATGGTTTCCGGGCGGAAGTCAGCTTGTGCAACGGCCGGGGCCCGATCGAACATCGCGTCCGTAAGAGCGGGGCTGACGGGGGAATGTCTTTGACATGACCCCGGAGACCATTTCGGTCTTGTACACAGAAAGTCTCCTTCCAAAAAAAATACACACTCTAATTTAAACTTTATAAATATGTTATCCAATTTCCTCTTTGTAATTCTCAATGGAAAATGCGATTTAACTGTTAAAAATACGGTAAATGACTTAAATTAATTTAAATTTTTTGTGTTCTACTTATCGGAATAAATTTTGCGATTTAACACACTGCAACTCACATATGTTAATTTTTTTTACGTTTAACTGCCCCATCGCAACGTGCGGGTATTAGGTCGACTTCGTTATTATTTTATATGTTTTACGTTTCTGTCTAATTTTTACACATTAACATACCGAAACGGACGTGCGTGGTTTAACGTTTTTACATCTATTTTTTGTTTGGTAATATGGTACATCAACACTGGCGTTGGTGAGTGCACGTGCTGCACATTGTTTGTCCTCAACGTGAGATGTAAATGAAAAACTATAATCAACATCCCGCCGCAACGCGCGGGTTAGCGTCAACTCGTTTAATGCATTTTACAACCCCCAAAATCGATTCTAACGGCTAGTACCCGGTTCTAACGGTAACTTATTACTGGGTATAATGGGACCAGGTACTGGGAAGAACCGGGTACGGGTACTAATCGGGTACGGGTTAGGAACCGAGTACGACCCGTTTATTATAAAAAAAATGGAACCGGGTAAGAACCGCCGGGTATTTTGAACCCGGACCCGGTTCTACTATACATCAGGTTGGAACTGGAACCGGTTACGGGTCGGTTCTACGGGTTCGGGTTTGGAACCGGGTATTATGCCCATATCTAGTCTTAACGGGCCCTTACTAGAGTTCGTAAAACATTAACAAAATGTATTTTTAGATTACATTGCTAGATTGTTTTTCTTTTTTTTTTCAAATTGAAAATAAATAATCCTAACTTTCTTAATTTGCCCGATAATAATCTCAAGTCAGTTATTAGCCAATAATAATCTGAACTGGTCAATTTTTTTTTGTAAAATAGTCCGCCGTTAAAATAGCTTAACGGAGTTAACTTTTTTTTTTTTCCAAATTACAAACCGATGTTTTAGGACTTTTGATCAGAACGAGGATACGAGTCGATTGATGTAAAACTTATCTCAAAATACTGCCCCCAACCCACAAAAACGGTGCTTCAATTCGGGTGTTTAACTTCCAATTAACAAAAATCAAGCCATTTCGACAATATCGAGGTAAGTTTTACATCAATTGACTCGTATCCTCGTTCTAATCAAAAGCCCTAAAACATCGGTTTGTAATTCGGAAAAAAACTTAACTCCGTTAAGCTATTTTAGCAGCGAACTATTTTACAAAAAAATGGACGAGTTTGGATTATTATCGGCTAATAACTGACTTGGGATTATTATCAGCCAAAGTTAAAAAGGTGGGATTATTTATTTCCAATTTGCCTTTTTTTTAAGATAGCACTTCATTAAAACAAACTATGAGTCTGTTTGGTATGCGGCAATGGAATGGACGAGACAATACAATGGATCATTACTATTCCATGTCTTCTTTGAATAGCATGTATGAATGGAATGAAATATTATTGTGTATTGTTTGGTAGGCAAGAAAAATGAATGAATAAAATTAGCGGTGAGTGGTGGTGGTGGTCAGTGGTAGTGATTGTGGGTGGTTATAGGTGGTGGTGGTGGTTATCAACAACGGCGGCGAGTGGCGGTGCGGTGACGACGACGGGTGGCGGTGTAGGGGGTGGCGGCGGTGGTCATCGGTGATGGTTGGTGGCAGCAGATGTGGTAGTGGGTGGCGGCGGTGGTGGTGGTGAGTGGTGGGTGGCGGTGGTGGTGGTGAGTGGTGGGTGGCGGTGGTGGTGGTGGTGGGTGGCAATGGTGGCGGGTGGGTGGCGGCGACGGTGGTGACTGTTGGGGTAGCGATGGAGGCGGTCGTGGGTTACAGGTGGCGGAGGCGATGGCGTCAGTGCTGGTGGGTGGTGGCGCAGGTGGTGGGTTATGGTGTTGTTGATAAATGGTGCAAGAGGGGATGAAGTGAAAAAAACATGGGGGTGGATGGAATGATTTTGAGGGAATGGAATGGGTGATTCCATTCCATTGACCAACCAACCACCATTTCTTCATTCCCTCATAATGATCCATTTCATTCCGCCTCTCATTCCAGCATACCAAACATTACCTATGAACTAGCTAGCAAGACACCATAGAAACAACAAGCAACAACAACAAAACAAAGGGAAACAAAGGACCAGTCACAAGTTACAAGAAATAAGAAAAGACTCCAACTAGACTCATTGAGAGCTCGAAATCGGCAATCTTAGCCCAATTCTTGAGCCACATTATTCTAAGAGAGATAACTTCCTCCACAATGCCATGAATGGCCCGCTTTTTAAAAATTTTTAAGAGCACACCAAATTTCCCAACAAGGCTCGTTGGCTTTTTTTAATCTACAATATTGTAACGTCTCAAGACCTGAATTATGTACACATATGTTTTTTGTTTTATTGCATAATTTATTTTAACTAGGTTTAATTAACTTAGTTAAAATATATGTTAAATAGAAAGAAAAGAAGGTTTTAGTTAATAGGAAATAGAAACCAAACTTGGATGGCTAAACTTGTTAAATTAAGAGTCAAGATTGGTGTGATAAGAAGTGGGTCGACATTTCCCCTAGTCTTTTTGTGAATGGCGACATGCAAGGAGAACCAAGTCTCCCCAAGTTTAAATTCTGCAATTCCAGCCCAAATCAAGATTGAAATTGGATGATTTTCATTGCATGTTTGAAGATTTCTATCATATAGTCATATCTAAACCTAAAGTATGTCGAGTGGGTTCATTTTGATGATAGAAACAAGCTAGTATGATGAACATGCTAGGATTCTTTTGAGTGTTATAAGAAGCCATATATAAATTGCATTGTAATTGTTCGTTGAGCCTAAATGCATGTTAATCTCACGGAAATTTAGTAGCTTGAAAGAGATTAATGGGGGTTGAAGGTGGGTACCGAAATTGAGGTTTCAACCCATGACCATTCTTGGTCAAAATAGTAAAAGTAGCATAAATAATATGAAATTATCCTATGTTAGTAATAACAAATGAATGATATAACTTTAATTATGTAAGAAAACATGGTGACTAATGCAATGAACTAGGAAAGTTAGGCATGAGTTACTTCTACATTGTGGCGTGAATGTTGTACGCACACCAAATGTTTTATTAAATGCCTAGATGATGTAAGAACTTGATAAATATGAATGGATGTGATATCGGATGTAACTGATAGTAAACTAACATGAGGAATATGTATTAGTTGGAACTCATGTTTAAATGGAGTATTGTTCATATGATTCAGTGGAAAATATGCATTAGGAGCTTGTACCATATGCTTAAATGGTGTGATGCACACTATGTGTTTGATTAATTGCTTAATTGAGATCAAGAAGTGAATTTGTGCTAATTATGGATCATATGAACTTACTAGCAAGTGATAAGTTATAATTATGTTGTATTGGCTAACTATTGAATTGTGTTGCCAATTGTATGTAGAACCATGGAAGCTCTAGTGTGTTTGGAATAGATTATATGTGTATAGGTATATGGTGTAATTGATATGGTCCAGTATATCAATATGTACATATGTTTCTAAATTGAAAGTTTATATACTTGACACTTGACTTTTTGGAAAGTCAACGTATGTAGGAATAACATTGTTAGATTTACTAACACGATTGTGAGATTACGGAGACCATGTGATAGATGTTAGATTGTTTATATGACAAAAATGATGATAAGATGAATTTCTTCAACTAACAATGTGGTTGTGAATCTGTCATATGCATGTTAGTAATTGACCAATGAAAGTCAATGAGACATAGGAGTTGCAAATGATTGATAATTTGAATGATCATGTATACTAAGAATGATGTGAACATGATGACATGAAAGGATAAGAATCATGTCAAGATGGATCAAGCATGGAAAGCTAATGGGTCAAGAAGAGGTAAAGAAGCAAGAAAAAACATAGAGGACTCGAGGTAAGTGACTTGTGAATTAAACTCTAGATTTGGTACATTTATGTATATGTGTAAATGTAGAAAGGAAAATAAGAATGGATGGATAACTTATAGTATGATAAGGTTATGTGATGTTGTTCAGTGGACATGCATGGTTCATTAAGCAACAATGAAATGTGTATATGTTATATATGTCACACCCCAACCGATGGCGGAAATATCAGAGTGAGACGAAAACATGATTGTTCATAGCATCAGAACACTAATGGTGACAATAATTTAAATAGATTCAATTGCATAAATGCTAACATGAAATACATTGTTTTCAAACCAAAATAAATCAAATTGTAGCAATATAACATGGAACATAAATAATTGTTTATTCATTTATGCGTGTATCTAAGTCCACCCTAAAATTGTTTCTTCGTTCATCACCTATCAACCTGCAACATTTATTAAAATAGTGATCAACAAATATGTTGGCGGGTATACAAGTTTGAATACATAACATAATATGAAAAATGTTTTAGTTGTGCTCATATCCAACATGGTAAAATGTATATAATGTTACTAACATGTTGTATTAGTGTAAACTATATGTCAAACTAGAGTTTAATGCAATGGTGATTACCCAACATCGTCGAAACGAAGAGGGTGTAATGGTGTTTACTTAACAATACCACAAGAATACGGGCGGGGCGTTAATCCTATAGCGTTATAATTGTTAAGGTAGGCTTGCAAAGTTAATGAGCATATAGACACATGTAAACGTAGCATATGAGATTAACAAAAATAACTAGTTTCATGTTTAAGTGTGGATAGAGTATGATTTGATAGACATGTTTAATAGTGTTGCGTGTTATTGTATATGTGTACATGTTGCACCCAAAGTGATTAAAATGAAAAAAAAAGGGATCGAGTATACTCAGAGTTTTGCGTAGATAAACACTAAACCACAAGCTGATTAGATGGAGGTGGGTACACCGAGGTCATCCTGAAATGGGTAACAGAGGTGTAAGTCTTCTGATGTGAAAAGGGCCGGATCAGATTGTAAAATACGTAAAAAGTATGGCTTAAACCCGTAACAGACCCTTCACGCGAGAGGGAGTCCTTTTGTGGGACAGGACTTGGCCTTTTGTGCGACAGGCAGTCCTTTCGTATGAATGGTCTTGTTTGAACATGAAATCACGCGTAAAACTTAATCGTAAACTGACTTAAACCTAAAAGAGTAACAATGGTTGTTAAACAAATTGAAAAAAATAGGTAAAATGGCCAAACCCTCAAGTAAGGACAACCCAGGTGTGCCAACACAACATAGAAGGCGTGAGCCAAGTGTTGGAGGTTGGACGAGGTTAACTTACTTTGTAACTAGCAAAACGTTTGGTGTTCATCACTGATGAACTGACATCGAACAGATACGAAATCGGAAACGAAAAACATAAAAACAATCCCTTTCGCACGAAAGGGATGCCCTTTCGTGCGATAGGGACCTCTTGTCGTGCGAAAGCTGCTACTTTTGTCGAAATCGCTTGTTAGATCTGTCCGAAACAGATCAATACTTGGTGGAAATTAACCCTAATGCAAACGCTTAACTATGAACTGAGTTGAGGGTCTGATGGGTACCAGATTCCATCAAGTTTGTACAGAAATCAAGGTGAAATGCATGAACAAGTTGTAAAAACATCAAAGTTTGTAAACTTTATTTGAATCTCATATGTGATGAGGTTTCAACATCTGTTTGCCCAAGCAAACTGGTGAAATCCGTCCATGAGATGTATTCAAACCAAAAGTTTTGTAAAAGTTAAAGAAATGAAGTATAAGATGCAAGAAAATGTAAAGAAAATGAATGGAAAACGAAAGGAAATTGATACCAAAAGCTTCTAATCATAGGGAAAACTTCAGAGGGTTTGAGATAAGTTGTGAGACTGAGCAAGCAAAATGAGTGAAGTAGTGCGCCTATTTATAGGTGTAGGGTGAGTTTGGGGCGACAAAGAGTTCGGGCGATAGGCCCTTTCGCACGAAAGGAACCCTTTCGTGCGAAGGGGCTTCCCTTCCTCTCGAAGTTCCGAGTTCAATTATGTTATGCGTTTCAGTTGGTTTTTACGTGTAGCGAGCATAAATGTGTATTGTGTAAATATGAAATATGTATAATGGTGTTTAAAACATTGATTTTGAGTATAAACATGCCAACAAGTCTAACATGAATGTGAATAAAATACTTGAATTTTCATTATGATCAATAGTCTCGGATTACAAAGTTGAAATGAAAATAGGATACAACATGTTACAAGTTTCTAAATAGAATTACAACAATACTTTCTAAATTGGGAAGGTAAATATGCGGAGCGTTACAATATATGTACAAACATTGTGATTGGTTAATCGTGTGTGTTCAAGGATGGTAACATGTTATAGGAATGAGACGGATAAAGGTACAAGTATGGATGGATGGAACTCGGAAGTGGGATTTAGATTTGATGGAAGGAACGGAAGTAAGTTGTGAAGACATGCTGAATGATCAATGTGTTTTTGTTATATGTTGATTAAAGTAGCTTAACTACTAATCAAGTCATTTACTTACCTAATGTTCAGGTTGTATGCGTGTGGATGCAGGTTATTCAGGCATTACCGAATAGGTAGAAAAGTTGAAGATCACGTTAGGACACGAATAGTATGGGAGTGTGGTTACATAGTCATTTTATGTTGAGTTTTCAATGCATGTAATAAGAAGGAAGGGAAGGTGTAACACCCGAAATAAATGTGTAAAAATGGTTTCTAAGTATTATAAGTGGTTTTTAACTGAATGAAAATTTTTGGTTTACATTATCACAACTTGTTTTTGTTAAATTTGTTTAGGGTGTGTTGGGTTATATAAGATCTGCTGATGGTGAAAGCCAAAACCCAAAGAAACCATCTTCTTTAGCCATTGGAATAAGAATTCTGCAAACATCAAGTACTAGAAATTCCACTTTTGAAAGCTTCAAAAAATAACCACCAAACAGTTGGAAAAGAACTCCTAGGATCAAAAGAGCTGGATGACCAAGTCAAATTGCTGAAACGTAAAAGAACTTGTCAACAACCGAAAACTAAAGTGCTGGAAACCAAAAGTACTGGATTCTTCCAGTAGTTTGGTATCCCAACAGTTTCTCTTGTATATTAAATAGTTTAGTCTTTTCAATTGTAATAGGCTTTTTTGTCCCTAGTTTTTTAAACTGCTAGAAGTTACACCTTTATTGGGTTGTTTTGGGTCGCTTTCATGGTGACTTCCCCAGCAGTTTGATACGTGGTGGAAAACCGGTGTTCGTTAATGTTTAAGTTCATGTATTTGCTTAACTTTGAATCTCTAATAGCCTACTTTTAATGAAATTTTTTTGCAGGTCTTACGAAGTTTAAGGAACTATTTGGGAGCTTTACGGAGCACCGGGAGCGAACGGGATCAACCGGGGATGTGAAATGAACAAAATCGGGCTAATCATGAAGATTGGATGTGTTTTGGGGGATGTTAATGGATCTAAAATGAATATATTGGAAGATGGCATGATAGAGGTCTGAATTACGAGTACGTTGGCGAAAACGGTGAGTAAAACAGAGCTATAACGAAGAAGTTATGAAGAAAACAGTTTTCGGAAGAAACCAGCAAAACTAGGAAGCGTCGGCGACGCATGGGGGGGCGTCGGCGACGCCCTCCAGAACCCTCCGTCGGCAAAAAATGTTCGTAGGCAGTGGATTAGCGCGTCGGACGAACTTGGAACATCCAAGGGCCGTCGGGGATGCCCTAAATAGCGTCGGCGACGCCCCCTAGTTTCTGCTATAGCGAAATTTGAGTTTCTTGGTTGTTGGGACGAATTAAAACCATCTTTAACCAAGTTTTCGGGGGTTACGAGTTGTGAATCATAAAAACACCTCTTGGGAACCATTATTGGGGATCGAACTCATTCCAAAAACAACTAACACATTCCCCATCACCTAATTCATCCCTAACATTCACCTCTAACCAAAACATAAACCAATTTCTCCATCACCCCTAACCCTAATCGATTCCACCATCACCATCACCATCACCATCATCTTCATCCTTCCACCTTTACCTTCAAAACCTAACCTCCACCACTCCTCAAAGACTCAAAGGTCATGGCTCAGTGTTCGCGCTCGTCGCTCGGTGATCGCGTCCATTCAACCATGAGCGGCTAGTCTCTTCGGTTTCACCCCGGTGTAGATTGTTGTAAGATTTTCTAGGGTTTATGCATTTGTATTTTGAATTGATTTTGTGACAAATTTTTTAGTATTTGAAACCTTTGATAATTG
The DNA here is from genome assembly GCF_002127325.2 of Helianthus annuus. NCBI lineage: Eukaryota > Viridiplantae > Streptophyta > Magnoliopsida > Asterales > Asteraceae > Helianthus > Helianthus annuus. Next base: position 134,466,112 of record NC_035445.2, read on the forward strand.
TCTTGCATTTGTTTCGAATTCGTAAATTGTTGAGTGATGATAAAATTTGACTTTGCGAAATGGTTATGTGCAATATGCCTTATCTTAGGTTAGGATTTACATGTCCGAGAAAATGAAGTGCATTGTGCTCCGTTGTCTATGACGTAGATAGCAATTGGAACCTAAGTTTCGTGATAGAAATCCGTTAATCACTATATGCAATTCCGTTAATCACTATATGCAATTGAATCAAGTTAAAACATGTAGGAAACCTAGGTCTTACAATTATCAAACTGGGTGTGACCTGTATTCTAATTTATTATTTCAACCATTTAGTTTAGTTTACAATCTTAGTTAATCACACGTTGTTTTAAGAATAACATCAATTTGTCGGTTCACTCCGATTTTATTTTTGTAACACCCCAAAACCCAAATGTTTATATTGACGAATGTTCCTATCGGACATATCATGAACTAAGTAACTAGGTTATTTAACCTAGTTAAGTGTATGGTAAGAACTATTATAGGAGGAAAATTGTGCCAATTATGTTTTAGAGGCAAACATGAGGGACTAGAGTGGTATAGAATGAAAGTTGAGTTATTAAAAGAAAACAACAACACATACAAACACACATTCGTGTGTGTTCTAGAATGAGCAGGGGCTCTCAAGAGCCCAAAACCCTAACTCAAATAAATCACCAAAATTGAAGGGTGAATCGAAGCTCAAATTCAGGAAGGAATACGAATTAATGATCGCCTACTCAAGGGGATCATAAGGTATGTCTAAAAACCTAGATTGGTGATCTTGCATGAAGTGGGTTATGTTGTAATTCGCGAATTTGTATGAAATTGGGTATGGGTATGTGTTAGAATCATCATATAGAACATGGGTTATGCATGATTTAGGTTAATTTGATGTTTAAGGGTGAAACCCGTTGGTTATGGTGAAGATGATGACATGGGTAAATCATCCATGTCTAAATTCTTGCTTATTATTGATGTATTTTGATATATATGATGGATTCTTGTTAGAGGAATTGAAAGAAATGTGATACTAGTATGTTTGATGTTATGCATGAATGATCCATGTTGATTAGAAGGATAATTTGATGATTTATGTATGAGTTTAGAAGAATATGCATGAATTGGTTGTACATTATGCATAAATTGTGGTATGCACACCAAGTGTTTGATGAAATGCTTAAGTGACAATTATATGTGGAATTATATGCAAGTTGTGGGTAAATATGTATAGAAAGTGATAATGATGTAATTGTTAGCTAACTAATATGTGAAGTGTGATTTAGATGGAGTTCATGTGGAAATTTGAATGGTTAGTATGATGTGGTAGAAGCGTGCATTAGGAGTTTGTACTCTATGCTTGAAGATATGGTACACCTTCTGCCTTTAGTTGATTTTGTGGTAGGGATCAAGGGGTGAAAGTGGTGTCCTTGAATGGTATGTGGATTTCTAGTAAGGATAATGTCGGGTTCAAGGATAGTGTTAAATTAGTTAATCTTGAATGATGTTGTTAGTTGTGGAATTATGAGAAGACTAGTATGGAAGGAATTGTTTATGTTGTGTGCATATATGATCTTGTGGTTGTATGTGTGTTTTACTATGTGAGTAGGGAATGTATATGATGTCCGTAGTATAATCGACTACAATGATGTGGTTGTATGAGATTAGATTGATAATTCATAAGATAGACAGTTGACTTTCTGAAAGTCAGCTGTGCATAAATAATGTAATAAGGCTTTTGTCACAAGTGTTATGTTAGAGAAATCATTAAGTAGATGCGTATGTATGCAAGTAAAGGTATGTATGTATGTACATAGTTATGTATGTATTGTATATGTGGTTTCAATACATTTAAGTATTGACGTTATTGACAGTGTGCCTCGAGAATGAAATGTAATGCAGGTACATTATTGAAGTTTCGCCAAGGATTAGAAACCCGGATGGAATGATTAAATCTAGAAAGATAACGGGATGGAAAGTATATCTGGATATAACGTAACGAGACTACATGATTGAGAATCTTGTTTGTATATAATGTATGCTAATGTTGCGAATGTATGTGGTGGGTGCAGGTTGTAAGAATCACAGATTATCATCATGAGGAGTAGCGATCAAAGACCGAGTCATAAGATAGATTGTACGGGAATGCTTGAGTATGTAATTTGATAAACGTAAGTTATGCTTTTATTTTATTAAATGAGTACGAAGGATGCATATATTGTAAAAGAGTTATTTTAGAATGAACTTTCAAGTAAGTCAAAACGTTTATAATGAAAGAAATTTTATGGTACGTATTTCCGCTGTGTCTTTTCAGTTAAAGCGTGTTAGGGTCTTACAAGTTGGTATCAGAGCCATGGTTTGAGTGAAATCAAGTATGAGGAGATAAATACTTGAACTCAAACCCGTGTGCTCTGTGACCAAGAACCCGTACAATCCAAGACTCGATCAAGATCTAAAGGTAGAAGCCAATGTAAGTATGTACTCGAATATGTATTTGTATAAGACTAACAGTATGTTTTGTGTAAAGTAAGCATAGTTGCTTGGAAAGGATGATTCGTGAATGCGGTCTAGGACCGGCATCAATGCAAGTAATATGACAAATTCACCCAGGTACGTAAATCTAACGTGTGGGTGTATAAAATGGTATAATTAAGCAAGTGAAAGGAAATTTTAAATGAAAAATAATAATGACATGGTAAAGAAGTTTTGAAAATGTTTCACGTGCCGAAACTTAAATCTTCAGACATAAGGTGGCAATTACACGAAGACACGAAACTAGTATGTGGATTGTGTACCTGGCCAGTACACAAGAAACATATGACGTTCGTGAGCCCGTGATAATTGTTACAGGAATGTCCGTTAGAATTAGGAAGTAGGTGGACGTGAGGGTGAAGAGAAATGTAAGACTTTCAGGAATGAAAGTATGAATGATATGTTAGAATCCGCGAGACGGATTTGAAACATGAAAGGAATGAAAGTATAAAAGATATGTTAGAGTCCGCGAGACGGATTCAAAACTTGAAAGGAATGAAAGTACGAATGATATGTTAGAATCCGCGAGACGGATTCGAAGCATGAAAGGAATGAAGTATGAATGACCTGTTTGAATCGGCGAGACGGATTCAAGGAATGAAAGGCATGAATGGAATGTTTGAATCCGTAAAACGGATTCAAGGAAATGAAATGTAGAAATGATATGTCTGAATCCGCGAGACGGATTCAACACATGTAAAGAATGAAGGATGTGAATGATATCTTTGAATCTGTGAGGTGGATTCAAAGCATAGAAGGAAGAAAATGTGTGAACGGTAGGTTTGGAACCACTAGACGGATTCAAAACATAGAAGTAATGAAAGGTATGGATGTTACGTTTGTATCCGCAGGACGGATTTAAACTATAAAAAGGATGAAATTAGTCCACATCAGAATGTGACGATAGTTTGATCATGGTTGCGTCAAACGAGTCTTATGAGTTAATGTAAAGTAACCGAATGAAAGAATGATGTAATGAAAGTCCTTGCAAGTAAGCACGAATGGAAAGAAGCACAAACGTGTGCCTCAATACATGTAGGATAATTAAGAAATGTCAGTTTGGCCTTGACAAGTCAAACTACGAAGGTTGATGAAATAAGTAATTGGAATGAAAGAATTGCGTGTGAGGAATGAAATGCGTGACACGTTGTAGCGTGTATGTAAGAAATTGTATAAGAATTATAGGTGAGTAATCACCTAATAAAATGAATGTTTGAATGAAATGTGCTAATTGCTAAATTTGTTGATGATAATGTTAGAACCCTTGATGTGATGAAACCAATCGAATTGGTGGAAAGATGCGTACGAGCGAAGGCACATTACACGGGTAAATGGAATCTAGCCTAGTACGGTTGGTACTTGTGAAGAGTGCGGATCGATCTGGTGTAACACCTTGTAAAATCACGTCCAATGAAGTATTGACACGTGTAATAAACCCTAATAAAGTCCAATATTGAATTTAAGGGACTAATTTTTCGAAAAATCAAAAACTTTGATTATGAAAGGACTGGAAGTGTTAGCATACCTAAAATAAGTTTCTAGATAACCTCTCATGATGATTATATTCACAAATGAGCCACTTGTCGATCAAGTGTAGCCGTTTGCGTAATTAATTGAAAGTTTGCGCAATAAAGGGTTAAAAGCGTCAACATGTTAATTCTTACCTCTGAGTGACCTTTTAACAAACCGGGAGCTTCATAATAATTAATTATACTCTCGGGAATGCCAAATAATGGCCGTCTAAGGTTTTTATGCCTATAAGTAAAGTTACGCGCAACTTTGCAAGTTAGAGGGACTAAAAGTGTCAATATGTTTAATTATACCTCTGAATGACCTTTTAGCGAACCCGAAGCATCATGATGTTTAATAATACTTTCAAGGATGCCTAATATGGATTTGATGAGGCTTCAATGCTATTAGATAATGAGATGCGCAAGTTTGCGCAATAGAGGGACCTAAAGCGTCAACTTTTGAATCTACGCTATTCGGTGACCATTTAAGCAAACGGGAGCGTAGTAATATTTAAATATATGCTTGGGAATGATTATTATGGGCCATGGAAGGCTTAGATATCATTAAACGGCATTTCGCGCTACTTTGCGCAATTAAAGGACTAATTGCGTCAAATTGCAAAAGTATGTCGATTCGAATAGAATCGGACCTTCCGGAATATGATCATAAGTTAAACATACCCTAATTATCCTTTATATAGCTTAGAAATAGGCTTAGAGGTGTTTAGTGCGCAAGAATAAACTTTTATGCCATGCAGGGACTAAAAGTGTCAAAAAGTGCACAAGTTTGCATTATCGCGCATATCTTGCATTCTGAATATCCCCGGACGCCCAAAAATTTATGTAAGCACTAAAATATTCTATTTTAGTGTTTGGCTTGATAAAATTCCATTCGGCGCGCAATTTGGATCGTTTTTAGCGTCCGTCTGTGTTTCGTCGTAATTAGCCGAACAACGGGACCGTACGACCAAATGAACCGACATCCGACATATTTTTGAGCATGTTTCATGTTCCCTATGCTTAGACATCATTGTAGAGCCTTAAAAATGGTTTAACAGGCCTTGGATGTGTCAGAAATGGCATTTGGAGGTGCAGGGGCCAAAACTGTCAACTAATGAAAGTTCCCATGTGCAGACCTGGTCCTTACGGACCGTATGCTGTGGACCTTACGGTCCGTAAAGCCTCTCCAGATCAGTAGAAGCTGTTTCCAGCTGTTCCAGCTGTTTGTGGGTATTGTAAATGCTATTCTAAGAAATCTATGGGCTACCATGGTTTTGTAAATCAGTGGGTAAGAGGTGTACGATCCAGATCAAAGCTCGTTTATCGATGAACGATCTTAACGGTTCCAAAAAACCTATAAATACCCACCTTAACTTTCCCCAAACTCACACCATGATCTTGAATTCTCTAAGTTGGAGACCTTGCTCTTCATACCTGAGAATTTAGGATCAACCCTCCTTGCTTGGACCCTTTGTAAGTGTCCTTTCATGCTTAGTTTAATTTTTAGCGGTTATAACCGAAGGTCAAGCGTTTTCGATAAACGCATTGACTTTAAAACGGTTGAGCCATTGTTCGCGTCGAACATGGCTACGTGACCGTAATTAGGTAGGTGTTTAACCCTCAAAAGGGCACCTCCTAATTACCACGTTTACTTAGTTTAATTGTCGGGTCAAATAAAAGTCAAACGGGTTAGTTTAAATAAAATTCATAACTAATAATATAGAAGCTATAAAATCAGTTTTGTCACTTTAATAACTTGGTAAATATTAGTTGAACATGCCTAAGCATGATTCAACCCGACAATTCTAAGTATAGGCTCGGTCCGGAACCGAAAGTCGCAAAAGTTGACTTTTGCTCTAACTTCCAGTTCTGACCCGATTTAGATTAATTTAGACATGCCTTAGGATTCCATTAGGACCTTATTATAAGTTAGTATAACCCTCCATGGTTATACAACTTGGTTCCATAGAAATCCTAGTTCATGCATGTTTCCGTTAAATGTCTAAATGTTGACCGTTATGCCTTTTGACCCTAAAACGAGAAATTTGAAAATGTGAGAGGAAAATAATCTTTATTACTGATTTATAAACTTGTACCTAAAATTTGACATCAGTTTGAAGTCTAGATTAAGAGTTATGCTCATTAGCGTAAATAGAAAGCTTTTTATTAATTAAATGGCATAATTAGCGTATAGCTTATCTAAACCCAATTTTTGATATCAAACTTTTCACCCACTGATATAATATATTATTTTTGGATTTTTGGAGATTTTTAATTATTTTTAGGCTGAGCATAACATAGGGTTCTGAGCTTGATTAGGTAGTTGTCGGTTTTGCCCTTTTGGGCTATAAAATGAGTTTTACAAATCCTTTTGATGTCAAACCTTTTTCTACGGATCTAATATGATAAATAAATTATTTTGAGCCTTTTGGAATAATAAAAATATCAGCTTTCCTTTGAAAACCCAGAATTGGCTCCGAATCGCCTTTTTAAGCGTTTTTAACGCATAGTATGTATCAAAACTATTTTAAACATATAAGGGTTGATGCCTACTGATATATTCAGTAAATTTTTATATTTTAACAGTAAGGAAAAGTTTTAAACTCAGGTTTTCAGTTTTGACCTTTTAAGCCTATGTAAAATTACCAAAATGCCCCTACGGTGCATAGTATGGTTATAATTAATAAATTTCACATATATATGATACCCTACTGTTATAACTTACTTAATTAAGTGTATCCACTGATTTAATCAGACATGTAACTCAGATTCATATTAAACCTCTTGTATTACATTTAAAATGACCGAAATACCCCTACGGGGCATAAATTGGTCTTAATCTCGTTTTGGGCATAATGGAAGGTATCGTACTGATATCACAACATATTTAAGGCATATTGACTTACGAAACCTGTTCATGACTCTTTTGGTTACCCGTTACGCACTTTTCGCGTTCGGATCGGCTTATGTAACTAGTTTGCATAAATTAGCCGAAACGAGTCAAACCTTATCTTTTTATCTCAAAATCCAGAATGTGTTTAGTTTACCCTTATTACACAAGTATACAAGCTTGTCGGGTCTAAACCACATTCTAATCCGGTCTTCGCATAATCATGCGTATTGAACCGTGTCTTCCTTTTGAAAACTAACCGGTCTAAGCATAGGCTTAATTAAAGACCCGTTAGGATTCTAATAGGTTATTAAAAACCTTCATTCCAGATTTAGGAGCCCAGTAAAAGCTATCTGTACTTGCTTGGTGGTATACGGCTGGGATAAATTGTATAAATTTGCTTAGGTAAATACTTTTAACTTATTTTCCCTTATATGGGCTTGGGGTACGGTATATAAATACCGCTTGGTCGGGCATTTGACCTTAATCGATTAGTGGTTAAGTATTATCAAGATGACCCGTCTGAAAATTGGTTTTATTTGTTTTACGCCTTTGGGAGTTTAATGACCATGTCCCGGATATCCTTGGCATCATTCATGAAATGGCCACGACCTTCACACGCGGGTGTAGGCGTACACCCGACAATGTGTCCATATTTATTAAAGGTATAACCGCTGGTTTCCCGCCGCGGATTTATACTATGTGGTGTGTCTATTAATCTTAAACCCGTCACGAACCGGGCGACTAAACGCATAACAAACATGTAATTCTTTTACAAGTTTAAAATTGATTAATTATCCCAAGTTATAAAAAGTTTTGTGCCATGTCTATTCAAATCAATTTTTAAAACATTCTCAAAATGAGTCAGTTAAATTGTATTTACCAGTGAAAACTGACGTATTTTCCAAAAAGGCTAAGTGCAGGTGCTAATCGGAATATGATGGCTACTCCTAGCACCAATAAAGAGTCTCGCAAGCTTAGATGCCTAAAGTCTGTTGAACAATGTTTCATTTATCTTTGATCCGCCTGTGGATCCTTTACTTTCCGTTTGTACTACTTTGATATTACTTGATATCGGGTTGTAATATATTCATCTTTTGCTTCCGCTGTGCATTTTAAATTGTGTTGTTTGACTATGATGGTATTAACTACGTCACGATACTCCCCACCGGGCCCACCGGTGACACGTGGAAAATAGGGGTGTGACATTTGGGTTACGGATCGTCGATTGCTGATATGAGATGAGGTTAGTAAAAGGTCTAACTTATGTCGGATAAGTATGAATTAATAAATTGAAAACGCCCTACAAAATGAATAGTGGAATGAGTATGGTATAGTATGGAACGTTTGATTCCTAATAGTTGGCATAAGAAGAAAATTATGTCATTAAGAAGTGAATCTCAAAGGTTTTGAGTGAAAATTTCGAGAATTTGTTAAACTCTCGTATAAAGAATTTGCGTGACGCGTGGGCTTATGCAAATTAAATAATGCATAAAACAAGAGAAATAGTAATGTAGCATGAATAAGGTGAGTTGAAGGTAACTTAAGAGTATGTATGGTACAAGTAACTATAGAAAATGAAGAATGATGTTAACTTTGGAATTAAGCACGAATGCATGATTATGAAATAGTAACTTCGTTGAGAAAACGAAACAAAATTTACTGTTATGAAATATATGTATAGAATATGATCTTAAAGGATGAGATGAAGGTATTAGAACTGTTATAAACGGATCATATAAATGTAAGTATTATTATTACAAGTTTGAATAAATATGAATATTGACATGTTACAAACGGGTCAAGGAAATGAGGGTATTATATAAAAGTAAAGTATGAAAAGTATGGACTTGTTTGAAAGAAGTCAATCATATGGGTAGTTATTGAAATCGAGAATGGATAGTTACTTGGTATTATGATGTACCTATCGAAGTTAAACATAGATGTGTAGGTATAGATTACGAATTGAGATCGTATAGTCGACGAAGATAATATGAGTGTTGAAATAAACAAAAAGGAATGTTATTAATAGGACGCTGGAATTGTTTCAAGAAAACAAAACGATATATTGCACATGATATACGAGTAATAGAATGATGAATGAACCATTTGCTATGAAGTACGTTAGGAGCTAGCGCTATTAGTGAAAGTAACACTAATAAGAACTCTGGGACGGGTTCTGAAAATAGAAGACTGTCACTTAGGTGGGCTAGTGGTCGTGTTGATGAAGCAGGGGGAAAGGATAATAAGTGTATAATGGAAATGAGACAGGTTTCGGGGACGAAACCTCATTTAAGGGGGGTAGACTTGTAACACCCCAAAACCCGAATGTTTATATTGACGAATGTTCCTATCGGACATATCATGAACTAAGTAACTAGGTTATTTAACCTAGTTAAGTGTATGGTAAGAACTATTATAGGAGGAAAATTGTGCCAATTATGTTTTAGAGGCAAACATGAGGGACTAGAGTGGCATAGAATGAAAGTTGAGTTATTAAAAGAAAACAACAACACATACAAACACACATTCGTGTGTGTTCTAGAACGAGCAGGGGCTCTCAAGAGCCCAAAACCACTCAAACAAATCACCAAAATTGAAGGGTGAATCGAAGCTCAAATTCAGGAAGGAATACGAATTAATGATCACCTACTCAAGGGGATCATAAGGTATGTCTAAAAACCTAGATTGGTGATCTTGCATGAAGTGGGTTATGTTGTAATTCACGAATTTGTATGAAATTGGGTATGGGTATGTGTTAGAATCATCATATAGAACATGGGTTATACATGATTTAGGTTAATTTGATGTTAAGGGTGAAACCCGTTGGTTATGGTGAAGATGATGACATGGGTAAATCATCCAAGTCTAAATTCTTGCTTATTATTGATGTATTTTGATATATATGATGGATTCTTGTTAGAGGAATTGAAAGAAATGTGATACTGGTATGTTTGATGTTATGCATGAATGATCCATGTTGATTAGAAGGATAATTTGATGATTTATGTATGAGTTTAGAAGAATATGCATGAATTGGTTGTACATTATGCATAAATTGTGGTATGCACACCAAGTGTTTGATGAAATGCTTAAGTGACAATTATATGTGGAATTATATGCAAGTTGTGGGTAAATATGTATAGAAAGTGATAATGATGTAATTGTTAGCTAACTAATATGTGAAGTGTGATTTAGATGGAGTTCATGTGGAAATTTGAATGGTTAGTATGATGTGGTAGAAGCGTGCATTAGGAGTTTGTACTCTATGCTTGAAGATATGGTACACCTTCTGCCTTTAGTTGATTTTGTGGTAGGGATCAAGGGGTGAAAGTGGTGTCCTTGAATGGTATGTGGATTTCTAGTAAGGATAATGTTGGGTTCAAGGATAGTGTTAAATTAGTTAATCTTGAATGATGTTGTGTAACACCCATTCTTATAAATCATGGTTTAACGTATATTTTGCGAAAACAGTCATGTAATTAAGATTACATATACATCGAAAATACGGGCTTATTAGAAACCTTTACAATTTAACAGTTTAGAACCTAATGTAATTAAGTTCGTCATTTAAAAGTTACAACGAAATGGCGTGCGGAAGCTTATTTCTTGATCGTGTTCGGTTCTTCATTGTGCTTGATCGTCCTCTGGTGCTAAAATTTTACCTGAAACTCATAAAACATGAGTTGAATTAGTCATACGTAACTTAGAACGTATTTAAACGGGTTCACAATGCGTATATGGTTAAAATAAACGATTTTCGCGAAACTGACACATGCTCGCGTAGCGCTAGCACATGCTCGCGCTACGCTAGCACCTGTTTTCGACAGAATGTTGTTTGCTGGTGCTGCAGATTCCCAGCTCAACCCGATTTCACGAAAACGGTCATAACTTCTTCGTTATTGATCCGTTTTACCCGATTCTTTTTCCTACGCGTCCGTAATTTAATCCTTATTGGAGTTAAAATCCAACATCCAACATAATAAAATTTCAGACTTTTAATCCTCGGCTTACTACCCTTTTTACCGTTTAACCCGTTTGTACATTTATCAAACCAACGTGTTTATTGATCCCAAATTCTCATAATCTTTATGTTTTCGTTATATCCTATTATATAAGGTTCAAGTCACGGGTTCCCTATGCAATCCTAACCTATTTTGCATATATACTTATTTTGACCCGTTAAGGCTATTCAACATTTGCAAGCTTAAATCACGCTTCTATTAGTTTATGTCCTATCCCCATTTTTATACGTATCCCAAGGACACCATTTAACAAAACGCTTAACTCTAAACAACTCTTGAAGGTTGTTTGCCCAATTTACCCCTCAAGGGTTTTTTGGTCAATTTTAGTCCTTCTTTTACGACCAAGGACTTTCACTATGAATTTGACCAAAATCGCACGTTTAACTATAATCTAATTAATGCGTACCTGGATCGAGTCAACATATAGACCCGTTTTGTACCTTTCTTTTATTAGCCGCTACTTTATAGCGACGTAATAATCCACTTCCCGTTCACTCTTGTGAACATCTAACTTAACAACCAAACATTAGTCGATATTGTCAAATGGTGTCATCACCACCATTTGACCCATTTGGTATTTATGACCAAACATTTATACTTATGTCAAAACATGGTTTTTTTTAATAACCCATTCACACATCCCACCCATTTCAAATTTTTACCACAAGATCATTCTTCTTACGTATTTAACTCGTTATGGCTTACACCATGGGTATCCTTTTAATCTCAACTTACATATAGTCAACATGTGACTAATTTACCCTTTTTCCCATTACTAGTTACGCTATAAGGTAACCTTAAAGAAATCTTATAAATTCTTAGTCAATTCACGACTAAATTACCCTTTTGTCCATTTTACCATTAACCATGGTTTTGATCGTTTTTATTCGTTCCGACTCATATCGCTTCATGTCGGAACTCCAATTTCGAATATAATCGGTTGTCACATTTATCACCTATAAAATACATACGTTTACTACAAATGGGTGTAAGCTTTACTTACCTCGCGTCCGAATTATGCTTTTTCCTTTCCTTCTTGATTCGTTTGACCCGCTCCCTCATCAAGCTTCCACCTAGCTTGTTACGCGTCAAACTATCATCATTGTTTTCAAGGTGGTTAGTTTAATCATAATTTAATACGATTATTCCACCTTACGCATTTCATACCAAAGATTACCATTTATCGTATTATGGGTCAGTTTGACTTTTTGAAAGTCAAACATCCCTTAATATGCACATTCATGTTCATTAGCTAGTTTAGGCATTTTCAATTTACCCGGTAGGCGTTCCTTTAAGTCATCACTCTAACGAATCTTTTAACTTTGAGTTCATGCTATTATTAACACTAAGTTAGCCTAGCTCTTGATTATCGAAGACACTATATTTCTTTATCTCACAAAATCTACGGGTTTTCCCTCTATAAGTGAAACACGTTTTGTCATGTTATTTGGCATTTATCCAAATACTTACCCAAACCAAGTTCTATCTACGAACTAGTAGGCACCTAATTTCACTTAGGCATTTTAACGAACATCTTGCGGGCAAGATTCGTATACTTCTTTTGTTAAGTTCTTGGTTAATTCCCATCCAAGTTTCAAGCATCAATTTCAAGCCCTTATGTCTAGCGTTCATGAACTATATCTAGAACTTGCATTATAACATTAATATTCATGAATTTAACATCCTAATTCAAGTGTTCATCACAATGGCATAAAAACCCACTTAGCACATAAATGGGTAATAATCTATTTCACAAATTTTCATCATTAACTCATCAAATCCTTACTAGGGTTTGTTCCTAGACATCGATTTATCCTTATTTCACTCTCACATCAATCATGCAAGCAATAATTTCGGTTATCATAAATTCATCAAGAATTTCAACTTCACTAAACATAGAAATTTAACATACCTTGTGATCCCCTAGCTTGGGTGATCATGAATTTGTGTTCATGCATTTGATTTGGGCTAGATTTGACCTTCAATTTTGTTGATTTTGGTTGAACTAGGGTTTCACCCATTTTGGTCGCCTGATGATCGATCTCCACACACACCATGTGTGTGTTGTGTATTTTTTTTGTTTATAAAGTATAAAGTTTACTTTAGTACAATTTTGGTCCCTCAAGTTTGTAACCTTTTAATAAGGGTTATTACCCAAGTTTCCTTCTTTATTTTAAGGCACATATTTAACTAGGTTGATATTCCTAGTTACTTAGTGGGTCCCGGGAGTTATAACCCGGTTTATTTTAAGTCCCGTTAACTCGGGCTCTTATAAACTCAATTCCTTAAAACTTTGATTCGCTTGTATTTAATATTTAGGATTTCTTATTTAAATCTAAATATTTACTGGGTTATTTTTACTACTAACGGTATTTTACCCGTCTTTTAGTATTAACGGAGTTTATTACCAAACCCGTTTTCGGGGTGTTACAAGTCTACCCCCTTAAAGAGGTTTCGTCCTCGAAACCTTTTCTTACGTAATTCATTGAGTTTAAACTCAATGTATTCTATCCGAGAAATATTCTAAACATTACCTATACTTTTTAACCAATCGTTAGTATTACCCGAAAAGTATGGTAACATCTTTTTGGTTACTAATTGTCTACATATCTCATACGACATAGTGTAACTTCGAAATAACGTAATCTCGTTATTTCCACTAGTTTAGTTAACTTAGCGATATCTATCGCTTTCATATACTATCGAATTCCTTATGAATCCGTTACTTTGACCCGTTTAAAGGTCTTTAGTGAAATCTTTCACTTTTAGCAACAATTTCTTTTGTTTTCAAAATTCATTTATTCGGTCCAGTTATACCGAATCTACCGCTTACAAGCAACCAAATTACTTAAATGACCTTAACCGGTCTCACTAACTAGACTTATTAGTCCAATTACTTTTTACCGCTCGCTTGGTTATAATGTGATTCCACTTCACATTGCATTTCTTGACCGTGATCGTGTCACGCATGTTTAATTTATATCAACCTTTAATTTTCAAAAAGATCACTTTTCGAATATATCGTCTTGCGCCTATCAGCGTCAAGACTGGAATCCTTTATGCTTACTATTCAATTTCCTATCAGAATTTATATTTATAAAAATGTTATTTCTTACTAAAACTGAATTTTAGTCTAACGTTTTTCTCTTTAACTATGTCAATTACTCATATCAAGGAAATTGACAACCCCTAATTTATTGTTTTCCGTTCTCGTTTTACGCAAGGAATCGTAACAAGTTCCCTCACCTTACACTATTGACCCGTAGGTTCCTTCACCTAACCTCGTAGGCTATTTCCTTAAGCTTTCATCTCTTTAAGACGAGGCCCTTATGATCCCTTTGCTTCAGTTCATGACCCGTGGGTCATTTTGGTCCCGTAGACCTTTACACTAATTAATATCCCGTAGGTTATGATGATCCCGTAGATCATCTTTTATTCTAATCTTTGTTCCATTGTCTATTTATACATATATAGCTTTAAAGCATCCTTTGTTATGTTTGGAATCATTAAATTTTGCTTTTGAGCTTTAGTTGACCTTGACCGTAGTCTAAGGTTTCATTTGTTTACTTTCAGACTATCCTTTCCGACTTTACGACTTCTAGCGTCATTTACACGTCGGTTTGTCTTAAGCTTACCATTACCCGGGTCCTTCTATCTTGTTGTTTTTAGCTTTCCGGTTTCACTGGTTTGCGTTTTTCCTATTTTATTAAGCGTTATTCCTTAATTGACTCGTTTGACTCATTTTGGGTGAATTTTCATCACCTAAGAATGTCAAACTTCATTCTTTATTTGACCCGTCCAACTTTGAAATGGTTGAATGATGCGTGTATAGTGTAATATGTTTTAGATGTATATTTTAAGCCCTTTTACGCTTTTAGCCAAGTTTTAAATTTATAAAACACGATATTTACTAACACTAAACACACATATGGGCAAGTGCACCCATCGTTGACGTAGTATAGTGTTGGTAAGATACCGAGGTCGTCCAAGGACACAAGAGCTTTTGGTACCGGTTTATCCTCAACGTCTAACCAAATCAAAATGTTAGAAAAGATTTTTAAACTAAGAAAATAAAAACTAACTAAATGCTGAAAATAAAATAAAAATAAAAACAGATAGACAAGATGAATCACTTGGATCCGACTCGTGTATTAGTATAACCTTTGATTATTTTCGCACTTTTGCACTTGTTTAAGAGATTATCTTAGTTATTGTAGTAGGCCCCTCTTTTGAAAGCGACGTTACCCTCAACCCAGTAGTTTGAGTCAGCAAGGATACAATCCTAAAGGGTTGGATTATTGGAAGATAATGAATTAAGTTATTAATGCAAATTATGGTAGGCCCCGCTTTTGGCGGTGACGTTACCCTCGGCTAAGTAGTCTGAGTCAGCAGGGATACAGTCCTAAATAGCCGGGTTATAGTATTAATAGTAGTTAACTTACGAGGGGGTCAAAGAGTTTGGATTTCCGCCATCCAATACCTATGGGCATTGAAGGAGATCCTACTAAATTTGACCCAGGTCCCTTGCAGGACCTCTAAACGCTGAACAAGGGCAAGACCCTTACCAAACCGTTCCCTTAACCCCCGACCAAGTAGCCAACATACCTCCATATAGACCGTGGAGATATGAATGGTGAAAATCTTTTATTTTATATAGACAGTAAAATAATGCCAAGACACCACGGACAAACGATAAGGAAAGATCACCTTCAACATAAGCAACTAGTTATTAAAGTCATTAATACAAAACCAAATAAAAAGTGCAAAAGATTAAAAATAAAAAGTATTATACTAAACACTTGTCTTCACTAAGTGATGTAAGAGACTTAGGCAAACATGGCCTTGATTGTCAAGAACTCTTACGATCAATCTTGGATCCCGAGACGACTCACACACTCTATGATGGACAATGGATGATGGTGGTGGATGATAGTGTTGTGATGGTGGTGGGTGGTGGATGAAGTGTGAGAGAGGTGGTGTGCCAAGGGATGAGTTGCAATGAAACCAAGCACTCCTATTTATAGGCTAAACAGAAGGCTGGGCACGGCCCCGTGTCCGCTGGACACGCCCCCGTGCCTGTCCGACACTCTCTCTTCATTAATTGTAATTCGCAATTACAATTAATGCGCCTGCTGTACTTTCGCCACGCCCCCGTGTTCACTGGACACGGCCCCGTGGTGGGCAATAGAAGCTTCTATAGGTTTGTCTTTTCTGCTGCTTCTTAGGCACGGCCCCGTGTTGGCTGAGCACGGGGCGTGTTCAGTCTTCTGCCTTCTCTATTTTGCTTGGGAGGATGCTGTTGAGGGGTCGGGCAGTACACTTATGTTCCTTTTCTTGTATTTATGTTAGATTTAGCTATCTTTTTGCTTCTTTTGTGAATTTGAGCTCATTTAATCCTGAAAATACAAAAGGAAGACAAAAACACTCTTTTTCCAACATTAGTACTTAAAAAGGGTTAGTTTTATGTCTCATTTGATGTAATTTATATGTTGCATTTTACACACATCAAATACCCCCACACTAGAACTTTTGCTTGTCCTCAAGCAAAACTCTTTAATATGTGGCTTACACTCCCAAATGGAATGGGTAGAAGAGAAGGTTTTGGCTTGTCATAGAGTGTCGGGAATCCAAAATCTTTTTGGGTTTTATTTTTATTTATTTACGATCCTATTCGTTATGATTTGTTTAGAACGTTTCATAGGAGAAATTACTTATTTGGGCATAACATGCCTTTTTAAAATTCCACTTATATGCAAGTTCACATACCTCACGGGAGAAATCACTCACACTCGACCGAAGGTGTATTTTAGTGAATCACTCGAGAGCGGCATGGAACTTATTCCTACCATAAGCTTGCCAAGCAATCAATCCTCCTCCTTTTTAACTTGTTACCTTTGTAAATATCAAGATGACTTTTTTGGGTAAAGGCTTGGGCTAAAGGTGGGTGAATGGGTTAGTAGAAAAGGGCGAAAAGCGTAAAAAGCGTCGGTTTTCGTAAAACACTTTGTTTTAGTGACTTTTTATTTCGAGGTATTTCTTCAAACAAGCTTTTGTTTCAAGAACCAAGCGGCTATT
Organism: Helianthus annuus; assembly: GCF_002127325.2. NCBI lineage: Eukaryota > Viridiplantae > Streptophyta > Magnoliopsida > Asterales > Asteraceae > Helianthus > Helianthus annuus. The sequence goes on from NC_035445.2 coordinate 134,483,145, forward strand.
CACACAAGAAACGAAAAATGAGCATTTAGTCTAAAGATGTAAATTTGTATGCTCAATAAAGGCTCAAAAACTCACTTTTTGTGGGAATGGGTTTTTCTATGTGATCAAGTATATATAATCAAATTTTAACTAAGTTTGTCATGCCGTTTCATAAATTTCTTATGTTGGTTCTTTCTATCACGACGCTCTCGGTTGTAAATTTGTAAAAATATAACCTTATTAATCCTAGGATTCCTAACTTAAACTTTAGACAAGTAAAAAAAAATGAAAATTTTTGAAAAAATTTGGGGTGTTTAGCGGTTCCAATAGAGTTTTGTGTAAGGCTTGTTATTAGGACTTGCAAAATTTCAAGGTTTTAGCATCCCCCCACACTTAAATTACACATTGTCCTCAATGCGTCCCAAAAATAAATTTTTAGGTTGATTAGGTGTGTAATATGGTGTTAAAAGCAAAGATTTATGTTACTGGCAGTCTGGACACGGCCCCGTGGGGACCGGACACGGCCCCGTGTTCAGGTGCCAGTAACAAAAATTAAAGAAAAGAAACAGAAGTCTGGACACGGGGGCGTGTCTGGTGAGCACGACCCGTGTCCAGTTACCTGAACTGGGCATTTTTTCTGCAGGGGGTTCAGCACGGGGCCGTGTTGGTTGGACACGGCCCGTGTTGAACCTTCTGTATTGGAGAAATTGATGTCGGGTTGCCTTGTTCTTGTGCATGGGGCCATGTTTCTCGTTTCCCTTTTCATCCTTTACCACCATGAGTGTTTTTTATTTATTATGAACCATTCAATCCTTAAAACCATCGTTCCATTCAAACAATAGAGAAATACATATAATTCCTGAATAAAATAAAATAAAAACTTAACTAACTAGGTCAGGAGGTACACGAGGTTATCATAAAGGGTTCTACTTTTTTTTAAGAAAATTTCGAGAATAGTTTCTCGATATAGTAGGACCCTTGGCCGATGGTTCCCTAGATGTCGTTTAAAACCATTCTTCTATCTCCCTTGGAAGGAAGAAGGCGACTTCATTTTCCTCAGCAACTTGTGGCTGAGGGGGAACATTCACCGGGACTCCTTGCACCACCCTTTGCGGAGGCTCAGGGTGCATGGCGTACCATTCAGCCGGAATGATGACTTCGGGCACCACGTTCCACGCCCTTTGGGTTATCACAGGTACCAAGGGCGGGGAGGCGAGAAGGTTTAACCTCTGGTGCAAGAGGTTCACCTCTCGGAGACATCCCTCCAGTCCCACCGTCAGATGGTTGATACGGTCGACCAACGCTTCCTCCACTCCCGTCATTTCGCCAATAGCCTCCCTTAGGGCGTAAACATAGTTTACAAGAGAGTCTTCTGCCGTTGATGATCTCCTCCCTTGTCGGTTACTTCTTGAAGATGATCCGCTTGTTCTGCTTGCCATTTTCTGTGAAAGAAACCGAAGAAAGCTAAATTTTTACAAAACAGTGCCTCGGACACGGCCCCGTGCTCGTTGAGCACGGCCCCGTGTCCATTTGTCTGCAGGATTTTAGGCTAAGGAGTCTTGGAGTTTTAAATTATTTTCATGATTTTTAACTGGGTTTTAAGCTTAGATAATTTAAAACAAAGTTATACAACTAACTTTAAACAAGAATCCTTAGCAAATAATCTTACAAACTTCACATAGAGGGTTGGAATCATGGAGTTTCCAAGCTTCCATGGAGGAAATGTTGAAAAATTTTGAAAGAAGAGGAAATGAATAAAAGTGGAAGGGACAAGATGGTCCTTGGGAACCTTCTTTTAGCACTTACCTAGGATGGTATGAGTGAAGATCCCAGGAATCTCTGTCTATTGAAGTGGTCAAAAATGGGCAGGAATCAGGCTGCATTTAAAGAAAACGACAGCGCACTGGACACGGTCCCGTGTTCACTGGACACGGTCCCGTGTGCAGAGGAAATCCTGACACATTTTGTCCGTATTCTGACAAAATCAGCAGAGAATCTTTTAGGTGAGCACGGGGGCGTGTTGACCTGGACACTGCCCCGTGTCCGGAGGCTGTCTTATGGAGTTTTCTTACTTCTAAGGATTTTATTGATATCGGGTGGTTCCTTACTGGTTGGAACAACCCCAAAGTGCCTAAGATACCTTAATTGTCCTAGACTAAGGCGAGAACGCAAGAGGTTGTCGGTTAGGGTAATTCCTATTTTCATTCTAGGTGGACAAGTCCAACCCTTTCCCGGTCTCTCGTTAAAGAAGGTGTATGCCGAATCGTTCAGGTCTATGTATGCACCGAACGAAGTCGATGGAGAGTCCTTCACGGCACAATCGGCACAGGGACGACTATCGTCCAAGTCTTTGCTAGGTATGAAGGTATTTTTGGGAGCAACGAGGTTGTCAGAATGCGATCCCAACATTTCTTCATGGTCATCGCCTTGGGGCGGATCAATAAAATCCTTCCTAAGCTCTTTTGACCAATTTAGAATTAGCTCTTCTAGTTGAAATAACTCGTCAAGGAGCATTTCCCCTAGAATATCTGGTTGGGCGCATTCGAGGGAGAGATAATGCTTATTTTTACTTTCGCCCGTTTTAAGGTTATAAGGAATCGGTGGGTCTATGTAGTGTGGCCTATAATTTAGAAAGTAACATTCTAACTCTTTATGTTCGCCTCCACATAATTGACACCACGTACCATAAGAGTGCCGAAAGTAAAAACAATTACTATCACTCATGTTTATGTCAGAAATTACCAACCGCCGGGATCTAATGGTTCTGTTTTCAGTAAGTGAATCTTGGGCACAGGGGTGTGTTGAGTGAGCACGGCCCCGTGTTCAGCTTACTGTCTGACTTAAAACAGGATTGCCAGTTCCAATGATTGAGCACGGGGGCGTGTTCAGCGGGCACGACCCGTGCTGAGCTCTGCAGAAGCTGAAAAACTAAGAAAATCCTAAAAAATTAAAAAGAAAAATAAAAATATGATTAGGCCGTTGATTCCTAACTTTCTTAAAATCCTTGTGTCCCCGGCAACGGCACCAAAAACTTGATGCGTGTATAGTGTAATATGTTTTAGATGTATATTTTAAGCCCTTTTACACTTTTAGCCAAGTTTTAAATTTATAAAACACGATATTTTCTAACACTAAACACACATATGGGCAAGTGCACCCATCGTTGACGTAGTATAGTGTTGGTAAGATACCGAGGTCGTCCAAGGACACAAGAGCTTTTAGTACCGGTTTATCCTCAACGTCTAACCAAATCAAAATGTTAGAAAAGATTTTTAAACTAAGAAAATAAAAACTAACTAAATGCTGAAAATAAAATAAAAATAAAAACAGATAGACAAGATGAATCACTTGGATCCGACTCGTGTATTAGTATCCTTTGATTATTTTCGCACTTTTGCACTTGTTTAAGAGATTATCTTAGTTATTGTAGTAGGCCCCTCTTTTGAAAGCGACGTTACCCTCAACCCAGTAGTTTGAGTCAGCAAGGATACAATCCTATTGGAAGATAATGAATTAAGTTATTAATGCAAATTATGGTAGGCCCCGCTTTTGGCGGTGACGTTACCCTCGGCTAAGTAGTCTGAGTCAGCAGGGATACAGTCCTAAATAGCCGGGTTATAGTATTAATAGTAGTTAACTTATGAGGGCGTCAAAGAGTTTGGATCCCCGCCATCCAATACCTATGGGCATTGAAGGAGATCCTACTAAATTTGACCCAGGTCCCTTGCAGGACCTCTAAACGCTGAACAAGGGCAAGACCCTTACCAAACCGTTCCCTTAACCCCCGACCAGGTAGCCAACATACCTCCATATAGACCATGGAGATATGAATGGTGAAAATCTTTTATTTTATATAGACAGTAAAATAATGCCAACGGACAAACGATAAGGAAAGATCACCTTCAACATAAGCAACTAGTTATTAAAGTCATTAATACAAAACCAAATAAAAAGTGCAAAAGATTAAAAATAAAAAGTATTATACTAAACACTTGTCTTCACCAAGTGATGTAAGAGACTTAGGCAAACATGGCCTTGATTGTCAAGAACTCTTACGATCAATCTTGGATCCCGAGACGACTCACACACTCTATGATGGACAATGGATGATGGTGGTGGATGATGGTGTTGTGATGGTGGTGGGTGGTGGATGAAGTGTGAGAGAGGTGGTGTGCCAATGGATGAGTTGCAATGAAACCAAGCACTCCTATTTATAGGCTGAACAGAAGGCTGGGCATGGCCCCGTGTCCGCTGGACACGCCCCCGTGCTTGTCTGACACTCTCTCTCTTCATTAATTGTAATTCGCAATTACAATTAATGCGCCTGCTGTACTTTCGCCACGCCCCCGTGTTCACTAGACACGGCCCCGTGGTGGGCAATAGAAGCTTCTATAGGTTTGTCTTTTCTGCTGCTTCTTGGGCACGGCCCCGTGCTGGCTGAGCACGGGGCGTGTTCAGTCTTCTGCCTTCTCTATTTTGCTTGGGAGGATGCTGTTGAGGGGTCGGGCAGTCCACTTATGTTCCTTTTCTTGTATTTATGTTAGATTTAGCTGTCTTTTTGCTTCTTTTGTGAATTTGAGCTCATTTAATCCTGAAAATACAAAAGGAAGACAGAAACACTCTTTTTCCAACATTAGTACTTAAAAAGGGTTAGTTTTATGCCTCATTTGATGTAATTTATATGTTGCATTTTACACACATCATTGAACGTAATTACCAAAATTTATGTTTGCGAAAATTCTTGTCATCTTTTAGTCATGACTCATATTTCGAGTCTTTTGACTTTCTATTTCGCGTTCCTGTTTCTCAGTCTACGCATGTGTTTAAATCCTTATCCACCAACCGGGTGTTTTACCGAAGTCGTTCTTATTGCAACCCTTACGGTATGCATTATGACTTCGTTTCGCTTTTATATTCCTACTTTGTTCTCAAATTTGGTGTTTTATAAAATCGGCCCGTTAAGAGTCTTATTTGCATTCTTCGTGTTCGAGTGTAAGCACACCCCTCCCAATTGCATACCTTAATCGTTTTACATTAATCTTTGTCCCTTCACTCGGGCTCATCATCCTAATGTAATACGCTTCCGTCACCCGGCTATGCGTTTACATTATTATCAATTATTTTTGCTCATTTGATTCATTTGGGTACTTTTTAAGTTAGTCCCATTCACCCCACCCTTACTACATCGGACATAAATGTGTCCATCATAAGAAGTTCATGGTACCACGTGTTCACTACTTACTTGGCCAGAGTAAGCGATCAACACCTGGTATACATGACGTTTTTATAATTTTCACATTACACCCCATGTAAGTAATGCCTCTATCTGTTTTTCTTGGAAACAATATCCCGGATAGGTTTTCTATTCAGGTCTTTCCAAGTTTTCAATCTACGTATGCAATTTTCAATCTCTACATATTTGTTGCATATTACTATTTATGCAATAATTTAAAACGTGCACCTGATAATGCTTGCTCTAATAGGCTCCCCTTGCCATTAACTTATTCGCAATCGTTGCGCGATTTAGGTCCTTGGTGATCGTGCTCTATTTGTCATACTTTGGACCGTTCCTCTGTCAAATCCATGATTTGTTAAACTCTCGCTATCTTCATATGCGAGTGTCCTTCAATCAAAAACATATACAACAGTTAGTAATTTCAACATTAAAGGATGCCCGTATTATAATACAAGGCTTTTTCTACTATACGCGTCAATGCGGGTATTTTCGTCAACCATATCAACCATTTTAATTGGGGTAACGTGAATCACACGATAGCCCTATGTGCTGTTTACAACACTTTAGCATGCTAACTATTAACATACATGTACTTACCGGATTTGCGATCAAGCCTCGAAGCGAACACTTTATTCTTCTAACCTTGAGCTCCGATTACCAACTTGTAACACCCATTCTTATAAATCATGGTTTAACGTATATTTTGCGAAAACAGTCATGTAATTAAGATTACATATACATCAAAAATACGGGCTTATTAAAAACCTTTACAATTTAACAGTTTAGTACCTAATGTAATTAAGTTCGTCATTTAAAAGTAACAACGAAATGTCGTGCGGAAGCTTATTTCTTGATCGTGTTCGGTTCTTCATTGTGCTTGATCGTCCTCTGGTGCTAAAATTTTACCTGAAACTCATAAAACATGAGTTGAATTAGTCATACGTAACTTAGAACGTATTTAAACGGGTTCGCAATGCGTATACGGTTAAAATAAACGATTTTCGCGAAACTGACACATGCTTGCGTAGCGCTAGCACATGCTCGCGCTACGCTAGCACCTGTTTTCGACAGAATGTTGTTTGCTGGTGCTGCAGATTCCCAGCTCAACCCGATTTCACGGAAACGGCCATAACTTCTTCGTTATTGATCCGTTTTACCCGATTCTTTTTCCTACGCGTCCATAATTTAATCCTCCATCTATTGGAGTTAAAATCCAACATCCAACATAATAAAATTTCAGACTTTTAATCCTCGGCTTACTACCCTTTTTACCGAATTTTAACCCGTTTGTACATTTAACAAACCAACGTGTTTATTGATCCCAAATTCTCATAATCTTTATGTTTTCGTTATATCCTATTATATAAGGTTCAAGTCACGGGTTCCCTATGCAATCCTAACCTATTTTGCATATATACTTATTTTGACCCGTTAAGGCTATTCAACATTTGCAAGCTTAAATCACGCTTCTATTAGTTTATGTCCTATCCCCATTTTTATACGTATACCAAGGACTCTATTTAACAAAACGCTTAACTCTAAACAACTCTTGAAGGTTGTTTGCCCAATTTACCCCTCAAGGGTTTTTTGGTCAATTTTAGTCCTTCTTTTACGACGAAGGACTTTCACTAAGAATTTGACAAAAATCGCACGTTTAACTATAATCTAATTAATGCGTACCTGGCTCGAGTCAACATATAGACCCGTTTTGTACCTTTCTTTTATTAGCCGCTACTTTATAGCGACGCAATAATCCACTTCCCGTTCACTCCTGTGAACATCTAACTTAACAACCAAACATTAGTCGATATTGTCAAATGGTGTCATCACCACCATTTGACCCATTTGGTATTTATGACCAAACATTTATACTTATGTCAAAACATGGTTTTTTTTAATAACCCATTCACACATCCGACCCATTTCAAATTTTTACCACAAGATCATTCTTCTTACGTATTTAACTCGTTATGGCTTACACCATGGTATCCTTTTAATCTCAACTTACATATAGTCAACATGTGACTAATTTACCCTTTTTCCCATTACTAGTTACGCTATAAGGTAACCTTAAAGAAATCTTATAAATTCTTAGTCAATTCACGACTAAATTACCCTTTTGTCCATTTTACCATTAACCATGGTTTTGATCGTTTTTATTCGTTCCGACTCATATCGCTTCGTGTCGGAACTCCAATTTCGAATATAATCAGTTGTCACATTTATCACCTATAAAATACATACGTTTACTACAAATGGGTGTAAGCTTTACTTACCTCGCGTCCGAATTATGCTTTTTCCTTTCCTTCTTGATTCGTTTGACCCGCTCCCTCATCAAGCTTCCACCTAGCTTGTTACACGTCAAACTATCATCATTGTTTTCAAGGTGGTTAGTTTAATCATAATTTAATACGATTATTCCACCTTACGCATTTCATACCAAAGATTACCATTTATCGTATTATGGGTCAGTTTGACTTTTTGAAAGTCAAGCATCCCTTAATATGCACATTCATGTTCATTAGCTAGTTTAGGCATTTTCAATTTACCCAGTAGGTGTTCCTTTAAGTCATCGCTCTAACGAATCTTTTAACTTTGAGTTCATGCTATTATTAACACTAAGTTAGCCTAGCTCTTGATTATCGAAGACACTATATTTCTTTATCTCACAAAATCTACGGGTTTTCCCTCTATAAGTGAAACCCGTTTTGTCATGTTATTTGGCATTTATCCAAATACTTACCCAAACCAAGTTCTATCTACGAACTAGTAGGCACCTAATTTCACTTAGGCATTTTAACGAACATCTTGTGGGCAAGATTCGTATACTTCTTTTGTTAAGTTCTTGGTTAATTCCCAACCAAGTTTCAAGCATCAATTTCAAGCCCTTATGTCTAGCGTTCATGAACTACATCTAGAACTTGCATCATAACATTAATATTCATGAATTTAACATCCTAATTCAAGTGTTCATCACAATGGCATAAAAACCCACTTAGCACATAAATGGGTAATAATCTATTTCACAAATTTTCAACACTAACTCATCAAATCCTTACTAGGGTTTGTTCCTAGACATGGATTTATCCTAATTTCACTCTCACATCAATCATGCAAGCAATAATTTCGGTTATCATAAATTCATCAAGAATTTCAACTTCACTAAACATAGAAATTTAACATACCTTGTGATCCCCTAGCTTGGGTGATCATGAATTTGTGTTCATGCATTTGATTTGGGCTAGATTTGACCTTCAATTTTCTTGATTTTGGTTGAACTAGGGTTTCACCCATTTTGGTCGCCTGATGATCGATCTCCACACACACCATGTGTGTGTTGTGTATTTTTTTTTGTTTATAAAGTATAAAGTTTACTTTAGTACAATTTTGGTCCCTCAAGTTTGTAACCTTTTAATAAGGGTTATTACCCAAGTTTCCTTCTTTATTTTAAGGCACATATTTAACTAGGTTGATATTCCTAGTTACTTACTGGGTCCCGGGAGTTATAACCCGGTTTATTTTAAGTCCCGTTAACTCGGGCTCTTATAAACTCAATTCCTTAAAACTTTGATTCGCTTGTATTTAATATTTAGGATTTCTTATTTAAATCTAAATATTTACTGGGTTATTTTTACTACTAACGGTATTTTACCCGTCTTTTAGTATTAACGGAGTTTATTACCAAACCCGTTTTCGGGGTGTTACAAGTCTACCCCCTTAAAGAGGTTTCGTCCTCGAAACCTTTTCTTACGTAATTCATTGAGTTTAAACTCAATGTATTCTATCCGAGAAATATTCTAAACATTACCTATACTTTTTAACCAATCGTTAGTATTACCCGAAAAGTATGGTAACATCTTTTTGGTTACTAATTGTCTACATATCTCATACGACATAGTGTAACTTCGAAATAACGTAATCTCGTTATTTCCACTAGTTTAGTTAACTTAGCGATATCTATCGCTTTCATATACTATCGAATTCCTTATGAATCCGTTACTTTGACCCGTTTAAAGGTCTTTAGTGAAATCTTTCACTTTTAGCAACAATTTCTTTTGTTTTCAAAATTCATTTATTCGGTCCAGTTATACCGAATCTACCGCTTACAAGCAACCAAATTACTTAAATGACCTTAACCGGTCTCACTAACTAGACTTATTAGTCCAGTTACTTTTTACCGCTCGCTTGGTTATAATGTGATTCCACTTCACATTGCATTTCTTGACCGTGATCGTGTCACGCATGTTTAATTTATATCAACCTTTAATTTTCAAAAAGATCACTTTTCGAATATATCGTCTTGCGCCTATCAGCGTCAAGACTGGAATCCTTTATGCTTACTATTCAATTTCCTATCAGAATTTATATTTATAAAAATGTTATTTCTTACTAAAACTGAATTTTAGTCTAACGTTTTTCTCTTTAACTATGTCAATTACTCATATCAAGGAAATTGACAACCCCTAATTTATTGTTTTCCGTTCTCATTTTACGCAAGGAATCGTAACAAGTTCCCTCACCTTACACTATTGACCCGTAGGTTCCTTCACCTAACCTCGTAGGCTATTTCCTTAAGCTTTCATCTCTTTAAGACGAGGCCCTTATGATCCCTTTGCTTCAGTTCATGACCCGTGGGTCATTTTGGTCCCGTAGACCTTTACACTAATTAATATCCCGTAGGTTATGATGATCCCGTAGATCATCTTTTATTCTAATCTTTGTTCCATTGTCTATTTATACATATATAGCTTTAAAGCATCCTTTGTTATGTTTGGAATCATTAAATTTTGCTTTTGAGCTTTAGTTGACCTTGACCGTAGTCTAAGGTTTCATTTGTTTACTTTCAGACTATCCTTTCCGACTTTACGACTTCTAGCGTCATTTACACGTCGGTTTGTCTTAAGCTTACCATTACCCGGGTCCTTCTATCTTGTTGTTTTTAGCTTTCCGGTTTCACTGGTTTGCGTTTTTCCTATTTTATTAAGCGTTATTCCTTAATTGACTCGTTTGACTCATTTTGGGTGAATTTTCATCACCTAAGAATGTCAAACTTCATTCTTTATTTGACCCGTCCAACTTTGAAATGGTTGAATGATGCGTGTATAGTGTAATATGTTTTAGATGTATATTTTAAGCCCTTTTACGCTTTTAGCCAAGTTTTAAATTTATAAAACACGATATTTACTAACACTAAACACACATATGGGCAAGTGCACCCATCGTTGACGTAGTATAGTGTTGGTAAGATACCGAGGTCGTCCAAGGACACAAGAGCTTTTAGTACCGGTTTATCCTCAACGTCTAACCAAATCAAAATGTTAGAAAAGATTTTTAAACTAAGAAAATAAAAACTAACTAAATGCTGAAAATAAAATAAAAATAAAAACAGATAGACAAGATGAATCACTTGGATCCAACTCGTGTATTAGTATAACCTTTGATTATTTTCGCACTTTTGCACTTGTTTAAGAGATTATCTTAGTTATTGTAGTAGGCCCCTCTTTTGAAAGCGACGTTACCATCAACCCAGTAGTTTGAGTCAGCAAGGATACAATCCTAAAGGGTTGGATTATTGGAAGATAATGAATTAAGTTATTAATGCAAATTATGGTAGGCCCCGCTTTTGGCGGTGATGTTACCCTCGGCTAAGTAGTCTGAGTCAGCAGGGATACAGTCCTAAATAGTCGGGTTATAGTATTAATAGTAGTTAACTTATGAGGGGGTCAAAGAGTTTGGATCCCCGCCATCCAATACCTATGGGCATTGAAGGAGATCCTACTAAATTTGACCCAGGTCCCTTGCAGGACCTCCAAACGCTGAACAAGGGCAAGACCATGTATGTGTTGTGTATTTGTTTTTGTTTATAAAGTATAAAGTTTACATTAGTACAATTTTGGTCCCTCAAGTTTGTTACCTTTTAATAAGGGTTATTACCCAAGTTTCCTTCTTTATTTTAAGGCACATATTTAACTAGGTTGATATTCCTAGTTACTTAGTGGGTCCCGGGAGTTATAACCCGGTTTATTTTAAGTCCCGTTAACTCGGGCTCTTATAAACTCAATTCCTTAAAACTTTGATTCGCTTGTATTTAATAGTTAGGATTTCTTATTTAAATCTAAATATTTACTGGGTTATTTTTACTACTAACGGTATTTTACCCGTCTTTTAGTATTAACGGAGTTTATTACCAAACCCATTTTCGGGGTGTTACATGTTGTTAGTTGTGGAATTATGAGAAGACTAGTATGGAATGAATTGTTTATGTTGTGTGCATATATGATCTTGTGGTTGTATGTGTGTTTTACTCTGTGAGTAGGGAATGTATATGATGTCCGTAGTATAATCGACTATAATGATGTGGATGTATGAGATTAGATTGATAATTCATAAGATAGACAGTTGACTTTCTGAAAGTCAGCTGTGCATAAATAATGTAATAAGGCTTTTGTCACAAGTGTTATGTTAGAGAAATCATTAAGTACATGCTATATCAATATGTGCTATTTGTGACGACATGAAGAATTATGTGGAATGAAAGGATGCGACTTCTAGCTTATACTTTCTGTTGTTGGAATTTGACGAGTAAAGTTTAATGTTGGATATGAATGTGAAATGAATGCAATATTAGAATGTGCATTCATACTAATGAAGTGGTAACCATGATGACATGAAAGTATAGGATCAGGTCAAGATGGGGGAAAGCATGGAAGGCTAACGGAAAGGATATGAGGAAGCATGTACGAAACAGGCACTCGAGGTAAGTGATTTCCGAAATCACTTCTTATTTATAAATGAAGTTTGATATGTTGTATATAGGGAAACCAAGTAAGAATTTACGGGTAAGGGTAAGTACCAAGGTAAGTTCATATGAACTTCGTCTATCCTTAATGTAAATTAAGATGATAGTTTCATCATGTTAATGGAATGTGCATTATGTTGTTGAATGTTCATTGTGTTAATGGAATGTTCATTATGTTGCTAAATGTTCATCATGTTAATGGAATGTGCATTATGTTGCTGAATGTTCATCGAGTTAATGGAATGTGCATTTTTTTGCTGAATGTTCATTGTGTTAATGGAATGTTCATTATGTTGCTGAATGTTCATCGTGTTAATGGAATGTGCATTATGTTGCTGAATGTTCATCGTGTTAAGGGAATGTGCATTATGTTGCTGAATGTTCATTGTGTTAATGGAATGTGCAATATGTTGCTGAATGTTCATCGTGTTAAGGGAATGTGCATTAATATGTTGCTGAATGTTCATCGTGTTAAGGGAATGTGCATTTTGTTGCTGAATGTTCATTGTGTTAATGGAATGTTCATTATGTTGCTGAATGTTCATCGTGTTAATGGAATGTGCATTATGTTGCTGAATGTTCATTGTGTTAATGGAATGTTCATTATGTTGCTGAATGTTCATCGTGTTAATGGAATGTTCATTATGTTGTTGAATGTTCATCGTGTTAATGGAATGTTCATTATGTTGCTGAATGTTCATCATGTTAATGGAATGTTTATTATGTTGTTGAATGTTCATCGTGTTAATGGAATGTGCATTATGTTGCTGAATGTTCATCGTGTTAAGGGAATGTGCATTATGTTGCTGAATGTTCATTGTGTTAATGGAATGTGCAATATGTTGCTGAATGTTCATCGTGTTAAGGGAATGTGCATTTTGTTGCTGAATGTTCATTGTGTTAATGGAATGTTCATTATGTTGCTGAATGTTCATCGTGTTAATGGAATGTGCATTATGTTGTTGAATGTTCATTGTGTTAATGGAATGTTCATTATGTTGCTGAATGTTCATCGTGTTAATGGAATGTTCATTATGTTGTTGAATGTTCATCGTGTTAATGGAATGTTCATTATGTTGCTGAATGTTCATCGTGTTAATGGGATGTTCATTATGTTGCTGAATGTTCATCATGTTTGTTGGAAGTTAGTCGGTTATGTTTGTTTGTAATTGCATTGATTTGTGTTGATATGTTTGTAGTTAAGGCTCAACTTACAAATAAGTGAATGTGACTTGTATGTATGTATGTGAAGACGTAATCATGTATGTATGTAAGTAGATGCGTATGTATGTAAGTAAAGGTATGTATGTATGTACGTAGTTATGTATGTATTGTATATGTGGTTTTAATACATTTAAGTATTGACGTTATTAACAGTGTGCCTCGAGAATGAAATGTAATGCAGGTACATTATTGAAGTTTCGCCAAGGATTAGACACCCGGATGGAATGATTAAATCTAGAAAGATAACGGGATGGAAAGTATATGTGGATATAACGTAACGAGACTACATGATTGAGAATCTTGTTTGTCTATAATGTATGCTAATGTTGCGAATGTATGTGGTGGGTGCAGGTTGTACGAATCACAGATTATCATCACGAGGAGTAGCGATCAAAGACCGAGTCACAAGATAGGTTGTACGGGAATGCTTGAGTATGTAATTTGATAAACATAAGTTATGCTTTTATTTTATTAAATGAGTACGAAGGATGCATATATTGTAAAAGATTTATTTTAAAATGAACTTTCAAGTAAGTCAAAACGTTTATAATGAATGAAATTTTATGGTACGTATTTCCGCTGCGTCTTTTCAGTTAAAGCGTGTTAGGGTCTTACAATTTTCAAAACCAAACAAACAAATAAAATTAGCGAACTTCGTAATCACTTTGTACATTTTTTTTGTAAATAGTCTAACTAATCGAACAGGTCGTGCAATACTGACCACATGCTCTTCGTGGATACGATACCCGACTTACCCTAGCTACCTAGGTTTAATTGGGTTTTTGACTGATCGGGACGACACGGTCACGTCAAAATGGCGTCGTTGTCGGGGAGCTAGTGCGCTTAGTATTTCATTACTTGTTTGTTTTTAGTGTTAGTTTTCTTTCTTGTATTTTTGTGATTTTACTTTGGGTGGTCGAGATTGTCTATGCAAGTACATGTTTTGCAGGCACCATCTTTCAATATGAATTGGGTAGATGATGATCCGTGTGAGTGTTGCGGAAGCGGAGAGCATCTATTAGAGGATTGGTCTGTTTTCTACGAGAAGGTTCAAGCATACAAGGATCGGGAAGACTACCTCAGCGGATTGTACGGATATGGGAGGGCGAATTATGAAGATTTCAATGGTCCATCCCCACATTATCCATACGCTAGACCACCACCACCACCACCACCAAATTATCAAGAATATTACTATTCAGAGATGGATTACCATTATGAGCAAGAGCGGGGTTATAACAACTATGAACCCGAATTGCCAAATTTCTCAAGTTACCGGGAGGAGTATGATGATTATTATAATGAATACCCTCAACCGACATCCGAGGAACCTCAAGATTCAATAAATTCCAACTCGATGCAATAATGAATGCCATGAATGCCATCATCACTTCAAATCAAGAGATTAAGATGGAACTGAAAAAGGAATTTGAGGTGAGAGATAAAGCTCATGAAGCCTTGGCAATGAAAGTGGGTCAACTCGCTGAAGAACTAGCTCAAATTAGACAAGACCAAGAGATGTTGGCTAATGGTACAATGTGTCACACCCCCAAAATCCACCCGCGGAGTATCACCGCTTGGAGGCGTGACTGACCAGGATCAAGCCACCAATCATATAGAACAACGTAAATAGTAAAAGTAAATGTAATTTAACCAAACCAATCCATATGAAAGGTGTTCAAAACATAAGTATAAATTCAACGTTTAGCGGAAGCATATGAGTAAAAGCCCAACATAAATAAAGTATGAATTGTCAAATGTTTAATCAAAGCATTCACGATCCTTGTCCACAACGATCGCGCCTCCCAGTGCAAGCTCCATGTATACCTAACGGCCTGCAAGGCATGTAACAGAGAGTCAACAACTAGTTGAGCGAGTTCACAGTAAGTAAGTTCGTAATAGTAAGTTTGTTTCGTATCATGTGGCTCTACTAGGCTGATAGTATGTTCTATTAGTGGGGGCTTCCCATAGTTGCATATACACTAGACTATTTGTAACCATAAGTGTTCTTCTTAACCCGAGAACAGTAGTACGTACAAGGTTTACGTAGGTTTTACATAAGTGTCCTTTACAACCGAGGATAGTGGTACGCGTGGGTTTACGTAGGTTTTACGTAAGTGCCTGTCACAACCCGAGGCAGTAGTGAGTATAAGTTTACGTAGGTTTTACGTAAGTTTCCTTCACAACCTGAGGACAGTGATGAGTACAATTATACGTAGGTTTTACGTATGTATCCTTCGCATCCGAGGACGATGGTAGATAGTCTAGTAACAGTGTAAGTACGATCCCATTCCTTCAATCCCATTCCCAACCCCGGGAATCCCATGCCTTGGTAAGAGTGTGAACTCACCTTGGTTTGCTCGGTATGCTAGGTTTATGCTCACAAATAATTAGTCGAGTCCTAAAGTTATGCACGTATTCGCAATTAGTTTACATTCACAAGGTTCGACTAACAGTCAAGATCATCACGTACGTGCAAGTAACAACCAACACATTGCATTTATCGACTATACAAGTTCAAATTAATCCAATGAATACGCTATACAACTGATAACATGCTCTGTTTAACATTGAACATTCACAATCCGAGAAATCAGATTAAATCAACTATATCAGGCTTTACCATATCATCAGGTCTTATCAGTCATGCAAAAATTCTAGTTCATAAGTGTTACGTTTAACCTTACAGGCATCAATAACTCGGACCTTTCAACGATTAACAAAAACTCGGATCATGTGTCATTATTAAAGTTCGGACTATATGGCACAATAAATACTCGGACCATATTTCTCTTGTAAACTTCGGACCATACACATATCACAAAAGTCGGACCATACAACATATCACAAAAATCGGACCATACAACATATCACAAAAGTTGGACCATACAACATTACAAAAGTCGGACCATACAACATATCACAAAAATCGGACCATACAACATATCACAAAAGTCGGACCATACAACATTACAAAAGTCGGACCATGGGTTTCCTTATGAAATTCAGACCAAACAACTCCCACAAACTCGGACCAACATCACTCATAAAATTCGGACCTTGCACTTTAATAAAATTCGGACCTTGGTTTCCTTTACAAGAATTCGGACCCCATACCTTGTTTACAAAGCTCAGACTATATGTTCCATACAAAAACTCAGACCATGTGTTTAGTACAAAGCTCAGACTAGTGTTCCATACAAAATTCGGACTTGTGACTTCACAAAGTCCTGACACTTAACTCCGAGTTATCAATATGCGTGAATTTCAAAACCCATTTTACAGTTTCAATGGAACAGTTACACTTACGATCAAGAAACCCTAATCCCAGACATTGCCAGTGTTGTAATCAAATTAACAATCAAACAATTCTAACATATCATGCATCTCATTGTCAGGCATTTGATTAAGCAACTATTCACAAACCATTTCACCATAATCAGGAGGATCAATAAACACAGAGCCATTATATGTAGAACTAGGGTTTTGCATGAATCACATAATCAAGGATTAACAACAAATAATCATTAAACGTTTACCTTAGATTGATTCTAGATGAAAAGAGATCAAAAGTGATGAAGAGCTTGTGCCACCAAGAATGATGAAGAAGATGATAGTAGGAGAGGATTGTAGAGGAATATTGAAGGTACGTATGATGATTGTGAGGGAGGTTAGGGTTAAGAGTTATTAAGATTTCACTAACTACTCTACTCACCCCTAAGTATCATCTTTTACATAAAACACACCCATCACAATAAAATTTACAGTTTCATCACCAAGTTCATGTATTTGTCAAATTATTCGTAAAATAACACATAACCATGCAACAATCACAATACACTTTATAAAATCACAACGTATACAGTTACAAAGCAAACCAATTGTGTAAGTAAGCAACTAAACAAACAGTGAACGTGCAATAAATGCGAAAGTGGAATCTCGGAAACTCGAGTTGTCACATTATCCCCAACTTGAAAGAAATTTCGTCCCGAAATTTAGCATGCGGTTACTGAGGAAGCTAGTTGAGTTGTATCGTTTACTGGTTTTCCTGGGGTGTCACATCATCCCCCCGTTGATTTGGAATTTCGTCCCGAAATTCTGTAGTAGCTTCAGCCTCAGTAGTGGTTGCATGGTTTCCGAATAACTGGGGATACTCGAGTTCCATTTGGTCTTCTCGTTCCCAGGTGTACTCTGGGCCACGACGGGAGTTCCAACGAACTCGTACAAGAGGTATTCTAGTGTTCTTGAGGACCTTAACGTCCCGGTCCGTGATTTCAACAAGTTCCTCGACGAAATGCAACTGTTCGTCGATAGTGAGTTCCTTCAAAGGAACTATGAGGGTCTCATCTGACAGACACTTCTTCAGATTCGACACGTGGAAAACGTTGTGAACTGCACCGAGTTCAGCTGGTAGGTTTAGTCTGTAGGCTACTTTGCCTATTCTTTCAGTGATTTTGAACGGTCCAACATACCGCGGATTGAGCTTGCCTCGTTTACCAAAATGAACCACACCCTTCCAGGGTGAGATTTTGAGTAGCACTCGATCCCCAACTTGGAACTCGAGCGGTTTCCTGCACTTATCAGCGTAACTTTTCTGACGGTCACGAGCTGCCGCCATGCGTTGTCGTATCTGTGCTATTCGTTCAGTAGCATCAACTACCATTTCTGGACCTGTGATTTGACTATCCCCCACCTCTGCCCAACAGAGAGGTGACCGGCATTTACGTCCGTACAATGCCTCGAATGGAGCGGCTTGTATGCTGGTGTGGTAACTGTTATTGTACGAGAACTCTATTAACGGAAGATTTTTTTTCCCAGCTGTTGCCGAAATCGATAACACACGCCCGAAGCATGTCTTCTAGAGTCTGGATAGTGCGCTCAGACTGCCCATCTGTCTGAGGGTGGTAAGCTGTGCTCATGTCTAATCGAGAACCAAAAGATTTGTGCATTGCTTGCCATAGTTCTGAAGTGAATCGTGCATCCCGATCCGAAATAATAGAGGTTGGCACTCCGTGCCTCGAAACAACTTCCTTCAAGTAGACGTCTGCTAAGGTAGAGAACTTATCTGTTTCTTTGATAGCCAAGAAGTGAGCAGACTTAGTGGGTCGATCCACGATCACCCAAATAGTATCATTCCCACGCTGGGATCTAGGCAGGCCAGTAACAAAATCCATGGAAATTTCTTCCCATTTCCACTGTGGTAACTTGGGTTGCTGAAGTAGGCCTGAGGGTTTCTGGTACTCCGTCTTGACCCTCGCACAGGTCAAACACTTGCCGACGTAAGTTGCTATGTGGGCCTTCATGCTAGGCCACCAGTACGTAGTTCTAAGATCGTGGTACATTTTATCCGAATCTGGATGTACCGAGTAGCGAGACTTGCGAGCTTCATCCATTACCAGCTCGCGTAAGTTGCCATAATGTGGAACCCAAATGTGTCCTGTTACATAGTAGGCGTCGTCTTCCCTTTGTTCTAATCGTTGCCTTGAGCCGCGTAGGGCTTCAGCCCTGACGTTTTCTGGTTTCAATGCTTCTACCTGAGCATCTCGTATTTGTGCAGGAAGACTAGACTGAATTGTGAGTTGCAAGGCTCGTACACGCCTAGGTGTAGTATCCTTTCGACTGAGGGCATCAGCCACAACATTGGCTTTGCCTGGATGGTACTTGATGGCACATTCATAATCTTTCAGTAGTTCAACCCATCGACGTTGCCGCATGTTCAATTCCTTCTGCTTGAAAATATGCTCGAGACTCCTGTGATCGGTGTAGATAGTGCACTTGGTACCGTACAGGTAGTGTCGCCATATCTTAAGCGCGAATACCACAGCTCCCAGCCCTAAATCATGTGTAGTGTAGTTCCGTTCATGAACTTTAAGTTGCCGCGAAGCGTAGGCAATGACTTTATCCCTTTGCATCAATACGCAACCAAGACCCTGAATCGACGCGTCGCAATAGACCACAAAATCATCCGTGCCCTCTGGCAATGAGAGAATAGGTGCGCTGCATAGCCTATCCTTTAGGTACTGAAAAGCCGTTTCTTGTGTATTACCCCAACGATAGGTAACACCTTTCTGTGTCAGTAATGTAAGCGGCTGTGCGATCTTTGAGAAGTCTTTGATGAACCGTCTGTAATAACCCGCCAAACCCAAGAATTGGCGTATTTCCGTTGGTGTACGTGGTGCAGGCCAGTTCCTGATCGACTCTACCTTGGATGGATCAACATGAATCCCATCCTTGTTTACCACATGGCCTAGAAAGTGGACTTCACGAAGCCAGAAGTCGCATTTTGAAAACTTGGCGTACAGTTGTTCCCTTCGAAGAAGTTCCAAGATAAGTCGTAGATGCTGCTCGTGTTCCTCCTGACTCTTGGAGTAGATCAGAATGTCGTCGATGAAAACAATCACGAACTTGTCCAGGTAGGGTTTGCACACCCTGTTCATAAGGTCCATAAAGACTGCAGGCGCGTTCGTTAGCCCGAATGGCATGACTAGAAACTCGTAGTGGCTGTAGCGAGTTCTGAATGCTGTCTTAGAGACGTCCTCATCCCGGACTCTCAGCTGATGGTAACCTGACCTCAGGTCAATCTTGGAGTAGTAGCTCGACCCTTGCAGCTGGTCGAATAAGTCATCAATACGCGGCAGAGGGTAGCGGTTCTTCATTGTCACCTTGTTCAGTTCGCGGTAATCTATGCACATCCTGAAAGTTCCATCTTTCTTCTTCACAAACAGTACTGGAGCTCCCCAAGGCGAAGAGCTAGGACGAATAAAGCCCTTATCCAAGAGCTCTTGTAGTTGCTTTGACAGTTCTTCCAGTTCAGTTGGAGCTAAACGATACGGTGCGCGAGCTATAGGTGCTGCACCTGGAGCTAGCTTGATTTGAAACTCGACCTGGCGATGAGGCGGTAGCCCAGGTAAATCTTCAGGAAACACTTGAGGAAAATCGCGTACAACTGGGATATCCTCTATTCTTTTCTCTTTCGTTGATGCATCAGTAACTAGTGCCAAAATGGCAGTATGACCCTTTCGTAAACACTTTTGGGCCTTCAGGAAGGAGATGATGCCAACCACAGCACCACTCTTGTCACCTTGAACTTCGAGAGGTTCTTTACCAGAACGGGGAATACGAATGATCTTCTCCTTACATAGGATCTCTGCTTGCTGTTTGGATAATCAGTCCATACCAATGACGATGTCGAAACTACCCAGAACTATAGGAATGAGGTCGATGGAGAAAGTCTGACCAACGAGGATGAGATTACAACCCTGAACTATATGTGTGGCCTCTAGACTTTTACCGTTAGCTAACTCTACGACATGTTTGGTGTTTAAGGGAGTTGGTGCACGTTTTAACATTTGGCTAACTTTCAAAGACACATAACTGGTATCCGCACCCGAATCAAACAATACAGTAACATAAAAGTTGTCAAGAAGAAACTTACCCATAACTATGTTGGGGTCATTCCTGGTATCACCTTGCCCCAGCACAAATGCACGTCCCCTAGCTTCGTTGCCGTTGTGGTTCCCACCGTTGTTGTTTCCGTTGCCTTGGTTATTGTTGTTGTTGTTGTTGTTGTTCTGGTTTCGGTTTAACTGAGGGCAGTGTCTTTTGAAGTGACCTTTAGCGCCACAATGAAAACATCCCTTGTTGCCCTGTTGCTGATTCTACGGTGTTTGCTGCTGCTGCTGATTCTGATTCGCAGGCCGCGGGCTCCTACAATCCTTGGCCTCATGACCCATCTTGAGACACCTCTGGCAACGACCCTTGTTGCACTGGCCACTGTGGTGTCTGTTACAATTGTTACATCTTGGGAGGTTCCCTCGATATCCACCCTGCCTGTGACTGCCCGAAGATTGCTGACTAGGGCTCTGATAGTTGTCAGTCTTTCGTTGCTGAAACTGAGACTGAACCGAAGCTGATCCCTTGCTGGAATCCCCCTCCCATTTTCTCTTGTTGTCACTGGGAGTAGCAGGAGTAGCAGAAGTGGTAACGGTAGTAGCAGCGCTGATGCGCTTAGGTAGCCTGTTTTGTTCCACTGCCTGATCCGTGAGGCGATGAGCAAGACGCTGAACATCCTGGATGTTATTAAGGTTAGCCGATGTTACATGGCTCTGAATTTCAGGTGCTAACCCCTTGAGGTACAACTCAATGCGCTTGACTGGAGGGTCCACCATAGTTGGACACAAGATGGCCAGCTCGTTTGACCATTTCGTATAAGCTTCGATCTCCGACCCTGTCATTTTTAGATGGTAGAGCTCCACTTACAACTTGTGGATGTCATCACGTGTGCAGTATTCTCGTTTGATGAGTTCCTTGAAATCGTTCCAAGGGGCGGCGTTAGCAGTTGCCAACCCTAAAATCTGAACTTGTGCGTTCCACCAAGTCAGCGCAATTCCTTCTAAAGTACCGGTGGCGTATTTCACCCTACGAGCCTCAGGGCATTCACACATCTCAAATACCGACTCGAGCTTTTCGAACCAATGGAGGAGTCCAACCGCTCCTTCGGTGGCACTAAACGCGCTAGGACGACAGTCCATGAAGTTCTTGAAAGTGCAAACAGGTTGCTGAGCGTGTTGACCTAGTGTGTATAAGAATAGGACAAGGTTAAACACAAGAGTTGGTTTAGGAAATGTAGGATCTAAAGATCCTAGTGTGAGTTACGACTGCAGGGTATACTACCTGCTTGTGCAGCTGCAAGTGCCGCAGCAACTTGTTCGTTGATAAGAGCCGTCAACTGGGCTTGTGTCAAGTTAATACGTCCGGCCATGATCTTCATAGCAAATATAACATAAGTGAGAGAGCGTTCGCGAATAGTGCGATGACAGAAGAGAGTAAGCACACAAGTGTTCTCAAGCAATAACGAATAGTAGGCAATGTAATCTAAGCATACCACAAGCAAAGTTCTATGCAATTCTAGCATGTAGGCAATAAACATAAACCATATTACCTAGAATGTTGAGTCTTGCACGTGGAGCGAGGCGTCGTTGTGGATCGTTGAGCACTGTACTGGTTATAGTATGGTTTTAATAAAAATGTTTTCCCCATATTAAAACCGAGTTCTCTATAACCTGGCTCTGATACCAATCTGTTACACCCCCAAAATCCACCCGCGGAGTATCACCGCTTGGAGGCGTGACTGACCAGGATCAAGCCACCAATCATATAGAATAACGTAAATAGTAAAAGTAAATGTAATTTAACCAAACCAATCCATATGAAAGGTGTTCAAAACATAAGTATAAATTCAACGTTTAGCGGAAGCATAGGAATAAAAGCCCAACATAAGTAAAGTATGAATTGTCAAATGTTTCATCAAAGCATTCACGATCCTTGTCCACAACGATCGCGCCTCCCAGTGCAAGCTCCATGTATACCTAACGACCTGCAAGGCGTGTAACAGAGAGTCAACAACTAGTTGAGCGAGTTCACAGTAAGTAAGTTCGTAATAGTAAGTTTGTTTCGTATCATGTGGCTCTACTAGGCCGATAGTATGTTCTATTAATGGGGGCTTCCCATAGTTGCATATACACTAGACTATTTGTAACCATAAGTGTTCTTCTTAACTCGAGAACAGTAGTACGTACAAGGTTTACGTAGGTTTTATGTAAGTGTCCTTCACAACCGAGGACAGTGGTACGCGGGGGTTTACGTAGGTTTTACGTAAGTGCCTGTCACAACCCAAGGCAGTAGTGAGTATAAGTTTACGTAGGTTTTACGTAAGTGTCCTTCGCAACCTGAGGACAGTGATGAGTACAATTATACGTAGGTTTTACGTATGTATCCTTCGCACCCGAGGACGATGGTAGATAGTCTAGTAACAGTATAAGTACAATCCCATTCCTTCAATCCCATTCCCAACCCCGGGAATCCCATGCCTTGGTAAGAGTGTGAACTCACATTGGTTTGCTCGGTATGCTAGGTTTATGCTCACAAATAATTAGTCGAGTCCTAAAGTTATGCACGTATTCGCAATTAGTTTACATTCACAAGGTTCGACTAACAGTCAAGATCATCACGTATGTGCAAGTAACAACCAACACATTGCATTTATCGACTATACAAGTTCAAATTAATCCAATGAATACGCTATACAACTGATAACATGCTCTGTTTAACATTGAACATTCACAATCCGAGAAATCAGATTAAATCAACTATATCAGGCTTTACCATATCATCAGGTCTTATTAGTCATGCAAAAATTCTAGTTTATAAGTGTTACGTTTAACCTTACAGGCATCAATAACTCGGACCTTTCAAGCATTAACAAAAACTCAGATCATGTGTCATTACTAAAGTTCGGACTATATGGCACAATAAATACTCGGACCATATTTCTCTTGTAAAGTTCGGACCATACACATATCACAAAAGTCGGACCATACAACATATCACAACAATCGGACCATACAACATATCACAAAAGTCGGACCATACAACATTACAAAAGTCGGACCATACAACATATCACAAAAATCGGACCATACAACATATCACAAAAGTCGGACCATACAACATTACAAAAGTCGGACCATGGGTTTCCTTATGAAATTCGGACCAAACAACTCCCACAAACTCGGACCAACATCACTCATAAAATTCGGACCTTGCACTTTAATAAAATTCGGACCTTGGTTTCCTTTACAAGAATTCGGACCCGATACCTTGTTTACAAAGCTCGGACTATATGTTCCATACAAAAACTCAGACCATGTGTTTAGTACAAAGCTCAGACTAGTGTTCCATACAAAATTCGGATTTGTGACTTCACAAAGTCCTGACACTTAACTCCGAGTTATCAATATGCGTGAATTTCAAAACCCATTTTACAGTTTCAATGGAACAGTTACACTTACGATCAAGAAACCCTAATCCCAGACATTGCCAGTGTTGTAATCAAATTAACAATCAAACAATTCTAACATATCATGCATCTCATTGTCAGGAATTTGATTAAGCAACTATTCACAAACCATTTCACCATAATCAGGAGGATCAATAAACACAGAGCCATTATATGTAGAACTAGGGTTTTGCATGAATCACATAATCAAGGATTAACAACAAATAATCATTAAGCGTTTACCTTAGATTGATTCTAGATGAAGAGAGATCAAAAGTGATGAAGAGCTTGTGCCACCAAGAATGATGAAGAAGATGATAGTAGGAGAGGATTGTAGAGGAATATTGAAGGTACGTATGATGATTGTGAGGGAGGTTAGGGTTAAGAGTTGTTAAGATTTCACTAACTACTCTACTCACCCCTAAGTATCATCTTTTACATAAAACACACCCATCACAATAAAATTTACAGTTTCATCACCAAGTTCATGTATTTGTCAAATTATTCGTAAAATAACACATAACCATGCAACAATCACAATACACTTTATAAAATCACAACGTATACAGTTACAAAGCAAACCAATTGTGTAAGTAAGCAACTAAACAAACAGTGAACGTGCAATAAATGCGAAAGTGGAATCTCGAAAACTCGAGTTGTCACACAATGGTGGATGGTGATGTGGTGGAAGAGGTTATAGATCTTTCGGAGCAAGAAGATGAATATTTGAACCGAGCGGTAGACATGACACCGTGAGACGAGTTGGATCCAAAAAAGCCCATGTTCATATCCATCCTTCTCCCATACTTATCACTCCAACCTACAAAGTTAGGGATGCGGGTTCGGGTATAAGGATTTGAAGGGTGGCGTTGCAAGACATTGACAAATTTGTTAAGAAACGACCTCGAATTGTACTGTGCGCATGCCACGTAAAAGAAAAAGAGAGTGGATTTGGCATGCCAACTACCGAGCGTATGTTGGAAACTCGGTAGGCAAATGTTCACTTCGACCACCATGAGAGGAAAATCAGGTATGATTGTTGCAGAGTTTGTATTATTATTCGTTTTATTTTATTTTAGTAGCTAGATGAACTTTGTGGGTGTGTTCCCTATATAACCCTCATGAGACCTACTCGTCCTCCCAAGCTATCAGGAGGTTTAAAAGGGCTTGTTGCATAAGGTAACTGCAACCGTGATTCCTACAAAAATGAGTTAGGTTTGTTGTTATTGTACATTATTTTTCCACATAAATCAAAGTGAAATAACGTATGGTTTGGTAATATTTTCATAAAAAGTGGTAGAACTAGATCACTAACAAATTTTGATGGTTGTGAGAAGCATGCTTCTACACAAGGGTTGAGATTTGTAGGTACACCATGTTCGTGAGACGACAACTTTGTTGAAAGATGAAGAGCACACGAGGAACGAGTGAACCAAGTGCATACGTTTCTTTTTATCTTTGGTTTTTAGTTAGCGAATGTAACACCCTTATTATTATTATTTAACAATTTTTGTATAATTTACGAAAATAAACGGGTAATTAGAATTTCAAATACATTGAAAATACGGGATTCATTATACTTTCTTACAGAATTAAAACTATACAACATAACATGTGTGAGTTCGTCATTTAACATAACAACGATACATAGTGCGGAAGCTTATTTCTTGATCCTGTTCAGTTCTTCATTGTGCTTGATCGTCCTCCGGTGCTAAAATTATACCTGAAACTCATAAAACATGAGTCGGATTAGTCATACGTAGTTTAAAACGTGCGTAAACGAGTCCGGGAAGCGAAACTGATTAAAATAAAAATTTTTCGCCAAAAACAGTGCCTGTCGCGCCACGCGCCGGCACCACGTTGCTCCCTCGCGTGCCGCGAGGGAGACCGTTTTCCAGCAGCTCTGGAGCTGGGTCCTGCATTTTTCAGCAATACCAGTTTTTACGGAAACAGCCATAACTTCTTCGTTAGTGATCCATTTTACGCGATTCTTTATCCTACGCGTCCGTAATTTAATTCTCCATCATATGGAGTTAAAATCCAACATTCAACATAATAAATTTTGAGACTTCTAAGCCTTCGACTCGTTACCTTTTTACCGAATTTTAACCCGTTTATGCATTTTATCAAACAAACATATTTGTTTGATTCTAATATCACATACACTTCTTCAAATTAATGTTATCTACCATTTTAGGTTCTAATCACAGGTTTATTACACAACTTAAACCCGTTTTCGCTCGTATGCTTATTTTGACCCGTTAAGGGTATTTAAGCACTTTAAAGCTTGAAATCGCTTTTATTCATTTCTAACATCTTATTCCTACATTTCTTATCAAGTAATCTTCCACCACAACTATATGTGCGTTGGATTTAATGTGGATATCTATATGTTCCGAGTTTTTACCCCTCGGATTATCATTTTACGGCAAAGACTCATATAAAGTCTTTCGACCCAAGAATTTACATCTTTCACTACCTATACTCATTCTAGGTATTTATTTAATCATAAAACTTGTTTCCGAACCACCTTTAAGGGTCATTCGTTCGAATTAGCTTACAAGGGCAATTTGGTCAATTTTCATCCTTCTTTTACTACAAGGACCTTTAGATACTTGTTTGACTCAAAATCCGATCTTTTAACTATAATTCTTGTTTGTAAATCCATGTGTTTCTAAAACACTATAATCATAACTCAATGTATTCGGTTTACCTAAAAGATAACCGAATATCGATATTTTAATCTTGTCTAACTCTTATAGAACTCCAAATTCTACATGAAGAGTTGTGTTATTATACATACCTGGCTCGGATCAATATATTGACCCGTTTCAATACCTTGCCTTAGTGGCTGCTAAGTAATAGCGCTGTAAACATCAATGTGCTATTTATTCCCTAAAATCATACAACTCGACAACCCATTAGTCGATATTGTCAAAGGGTGATAATTTCACCTTTTGACCCATTTGGTCTAAATGACCAATTATCTTAGCGAGATGACATTTATTACCGCCTCGTATATATGACTCGCTCCGATTTACACCGTGCGATCATTTTACTTATAATTCCATTTCTTAACACTTTTTGGCCAATTATGGCTTACGTCATAATTGTCTTTCAAAACTAATTGTTATGGTCAACGTGTGACCAAATTACCATTTTGCCCTTATTGGTTATTATGATTTACCTTATATGGTAACCATTAAAAGTACACGTTTCATTCGTCATAATATGATCGAATTACCGATTTAACTCATTTTTAGCCATCACTATGGTTTCTCATCATATTTGATTATCTTGTTCCGTACGACTACACGCCGGAACACCATATCTCAATTAGGTATTTGTCTTTTTTTGTAATTAACACGACAAAAGGATATTCTAAAATATATGACTAGTGTAAGATATACTTACCTTGCATCCGAATTATGCTTTTCCTCCATTCTTGATTTGTTTGACCTGCTTCCTTTCCCAAGCCTCCACCTAGCTCGTTAGGCGTCAAACTATTTTCAATCATTTACACGGCGGTTAAATTAGTCATAAAAATCACAACTATTCCACCTCACTTATTTTCTATGCCGAAGCTACTATTCGACTTCATGATTAGTTAACTTAGCTTATCTAAAGTTAACTACTTTTTGATCACATGGGTTGCAACATTAAGTCTAAATCAACATAATATTTAGAACCCTTATCACTTCATATTACGCGTAATTGCCAAATCATTCAAATACACATTATCACTCTAATTTCAACACTTTAGTTCTCATTTAGGCATTTTAACAAACACCTAATGTGCATAAATTTTTACACATTTACAACTAGTTCATAACTAGTTATTTCTACTAAACATTAACATAATTTCAATTCCATTATGTTTGGCATGCATACTATTCTCATATTCATCTCATGGAAATTAGTTAATCACCATTTTAATAGTCATAATTCTAGGGTTCATCTTATTTCTACAAAACCCATTTAACACATAAATGGATAATCATGAAATTCACAATTATGAACCTCAATTCAACAAGTAAATGACTAGGGTTTACTCTTAGACATAAAAATCATTCCTAATTTCATCCTTGGATCATAATCCATCAATTTATTTGCAAGTGACCTACTTGTCTCAAATTTCAATTTCAACCAATCTAGGTTTTGTGACATACCTTGTGATCCCCATGACTTGGTGATCGTTTCTACGCGTTCATGCATTGATTTGGATCTTGATTCGAGCTTCAATTTGACCAATTTGTTGAACTAGGGTTTTGAGCTCCTTGCTCTTGCTCCTGGTCATACGCATACACACACACACACACTAAGTGTGTGTTGTGTTTTGATTTTTAGTTTTTATAAATCAAGTCCCTTTTTTGGCAACTTAAGTCCCTCTAGTTTGGTTAGTTATTAAGTAGGCCATAACCTACTTATTTCTAGTAACATTCCCTCTTATTAACTAGGTTAAACATTCCTAGTTAACTTAGTGGGTTCGGGGAAGTTACGACTAAGTTTATTTTAAGTCCCGTTATCTCGGGCTTCTATAAACTTTATTTCTTCGAAAACTTTCATTTAACTTTTATTTTAATTATAGGTTTGTTTATTTAAGAATCCTAATATTCACCGGGTTACTTTTACCACTAAAGGTAAATTACCCGTCTTTTAGTATAAACGTGGTTTAATTACCAAACCCGTTTTCGGGGTGTTACAAGTCTACCCCCTTAAAGAGGTTTCGTCCTCAAAACCTTTCTTACATAGTTCATCGAGTTTTAAACTCAATGTATTTAACCTGAGTAATCTTTTAAGCATTACTCATACTTTAACCAATTGTTAGTATTACCAGATAAATAATGGTAATATCTTTTTGGTTACAAAACATCTACGTACCTCATACGACATAATGCAACTTGAAATAACGTAATTCCGTTATTTCTACTAGTTTAGTTAACTTAGCGATATCCATCGCTTTTATATATTATCGAACTCTTTGTGAATCCGTTACCTTGATCCGTTTAAAGGTCTTTAGTGAAATATTTCACTTTTAGCAACAATTTATTTTGTTTTCCAATTTATTTATTCGGTTCAGTTATACCGAATCCACCGCTTACAAGCAACCAAATTTATTTAAATGACCTTAACCGGTCTCACTAACTAGACTTATTAGTCCAGTTACTTTTTACCGCTCGCTTGGTTATATTGTGATTCCACTTCACATTGCATTTCTTGACCGTGATCGTGTCACGTCATGTTTAATTTATATCAACGTTTCTTTATCATACTTCTTCTTTTCGAATGTATCGTCTTGCACCTATCGATGTTAAGACCCATACTCTTTGATATTTGTTATTTCCGAATTCGCCTTATAGTATTCATATTTGTTAAAACGTTATTTCTTACTAAAACTGAATTTTAGTTTAACGTTTTTTTCTCTTTAACTATGTCAATTACTCATATCAAGGAAATTGACAACCCATAATTTATTGTTTTCCATTCTCGTTTTACGCGGGGATTCGTAACAAGTTCCCTCACCTTACACTATTGACCCGTAGGTTCCTTCACTTAACCTCGTAGGCTATTTCCTTAAGTTTCACCTCTTTAAGGCGAGGCCCTTATGATCCCTTTGCTTCAATTCATGACCCGTGGGTCATTTTGGCCCCGTAGACCGTTACACTTATTAATATCCCGTAGGTTATGATGATCCCGTAGATCATCTTTTATTCGAGTCTTTATTCAAATGTGTATACGTTTATATACGCATATGGCATTAAGGCACCCCTTCCGGTATGCATTAAGACTTCATTTCGATTTACTTGGTCATCTTAGCGAAATCCGTCGCTTTTATTCGACCATGTCTTTTATTCTTTACGTGACCACCATTGGCGGCCTTATTAATTATGAGTGAGGATTATCATCGTTATCCTTTCTTTACTAGGACTAAAGTTAACAACCTTGATTATCTTTTTTGTGTGGGCAACACCTTTGTTTTTATGACCCGACGGATCATCTATACTTTGGTTTTACTTGCCCATTTTGTTCACCATGGCCCTTTCGTCCAAGATGACTTATTTTCGTGAGTTTTCTTTTGATCATTCATTTATATCATCATTTACATTAATCCTTGTCCCTTCTCTCGGGCTCATTATCCTAATGTAATACGCTTCCGTCACCCAGCTGTGCGTTTACATTATTATCAACTATTTTGTTCATTTGTTTCATTTGGGTACTTTTTAATTTGTCCCATGCACCCCTTCCTTACTACATCAGATGTAAATGTGTCCGCTATAAGAAGTTCATGGTATCATATGCCACTACTTACTTGGCCAGAGTAAGCGATCAACACATGACACGCATGACCTTTTTATAGTTTTCACATCACGCCCTATGTAAGTAATGCCTCTATTTGTTTCTCTTGGAAACAATATCCCGAATACATTTTCTATTCGGGTTTTTCCAAGTTTTTAATCTACATATGCAACTTTCAATTTCTACATATTTGTTGCATATTACTATTTGTGCAATTAATTTAAAATGTGCACCTGGTAATGCTTGCCCTAACGGGCTTCTCTTGCCATTAGCCTTGTTCGCGACCGTTACGCGATTTAGGTCCTTGATGAGCATACTCTTTGGACCGTTCCTCTGTTAAATCTGCGATTTGTTAAACTCTCGTTATCCTCATATGCGAGTGTCCTTCAACTAAAACATATACAACAGTTAGTAATTTCAACATTAAAGGATGCCCGTATTATAATACAAGGCTTTTCTACTATACGCATCAACGCGTGTAATTTCGTTGACTATATCTATTCTATATCGTTTTTATTGGTGTAACGTGTATTACACGATAACCATATGTGTTGTTCTCAACACTTTAATCATACTAAACCATTGATATACATGTACTTACCGGATTTGTGATCAAGCCTCGAACCGAACACACTTTATTCTTTAACCATGAGCTCTGATACCAACTTGTAACACCCTTATTATTATTTAACGATTTTCATATAATTTACGAAAATAAACGGGTAATTAGAATTTCAAATACATTGAAAATACGGGATTCATTATACTTTCTTACAGAATTAAAACTATACAACATAACATGTGTGAGTTCGTCATTTAACATAACAACGATACATAGTGCGAAAGCTTATTTCTTGATCGTGTTCGGTTCTTCGTTGTGCTTGATCGTCCTCCGGTGCTAAAATTATACCTGAAACTCATAAAACATGAGTCGGATTAGTCATACGTAGTTTAAAACGTGCGTAAACGAGTCCGGGAAGCGAAACTGTATAAAATAAAAATTTTTCGCCAAAAACAGTGCCTGTCGCGCCACGCGCCGGCACCACATTGCTCCCTCGCGTGGCGCGAGGGAGACCGTTTTCCAGCAGCTCCGGAGCTGGGTCCTGCATTTTTCAGCAATACCAGTTTTTACGGAAACGACCATAACTTCTACATTATTGATCCTTTTTACGCGATTCTTTTTCCTACGCGTCCGTAATTTAATTCTCCATCATATGGAGTTAAAATCCAACATCCAACATAATAAATTTTGAGACTTCTAAGCCTTCGAATCGTTACCTTTTTACCGAATTTTAACCCGTGTATGCATTTTATCAAACAAACATATTTGTTTGATCCTTCTATCACATACACTTCTTCAAATTAATGTTATCTACCATTTTAGGTTCTAATCATAGGTTTATTACACAACTTAAACCCGTTTTCGCTTGTATGCTTATTTTGACCCGTTAAGGGTATTTAAGCACTTTAAAGCTTGAAATCGCTTTCATTCATTTCTAGCATCTTATTCCTACATTTCTTATCAAGTAATCTTCCACCACAACTATATGTGCGTTGGATTTAATGTGGATATCTATATGTTCTGAGTTTTTACCCCTCGGATTATCATTTTACGGCAAAGACTCATATAAAGTCTTTCGACCCAAGAATTTACATCTTTCACTACCTATACTCATTCTAAGTATTTATTTAATCATAAAACTTGTTTCCGAACCACCTTTAAGGGTCATTCGTTCGAATTAGCTTACAAGGGCAATTAGGTCAATTTTCATCCTTCTTTTACTACAAGGACCTTTAAATACTTGTTTGACTCAAAATCCGATCTTTTAACTATAATTCTTGTTTGTAAACCCATGCGTTTCGAAAACACTATAATCATAACTCAATGTATTCGGTTTACCTAAAAGATAACTGAATATCGATATTTTAATCTTGTCTAACTCTTATAGAACTCCAAATTCTACATGAAGAGTTGTGTTATTATACATACCTGGCTTGGATCAATATATTGACCCGTTTCAATACATTGCCTTAGTGGCTACTAAGTGATAGTGCTGTAAACATCCATGTGCTATTTATTCCCTAAAATCATACAACTTGACAACCCATTAGTCGATATTGTCAAAGGGTGATAATTTCATCTTTTGACCCATTTGGTCTAAATGACTAATTATATTAGCGAGATGACATTTATTACCACCTCGTATATATGACTCGCTCCGATTTACACCGTGCAGTCATTTTACTTATAATTCCATTTCTTAACACTTTTTGGCCAATTATGGCTTACGTCATAATTGCCTTTCAAAACTAACGGTTATGGTCAACGTGTGACCAAATTACCATTTTGCCCTTATTGGTTATTATGATTTACCTTATATGGTAACCATTAAAAGTACACGTTTCATTCGTCATAATATGATCGAATTACCGATTTAACTCATTTTTAGCCATCACTATGGTTTCTCATCATATTTGATTATCTTGTTCCGTACGACTACACGCCGGAACACCATATCTCAATTAGGTATTTGTCTTTTTTTTTTTGTAATTAACACGACAAAAGGATATTCTAAAATATATGACTAGTGTAAGATATACTTACCTTGCATCCGAATTATGCTTTTCCTCCATTCTTGATTTGTTTGACCCGCTTCCTTTCCCAAGGCTCCACCTAGCTCGTTAGGCGTCAAACTATTTTCAATCATTTACACGGCGGTTAAATTAGTCATTATAATCACGACTATTCCACCTCACTTATTTTCTATGCCGAAGCTACTATTCGACTTCATGATTAGTTAACTTAGCTTATCTAAAGTTAACTACTTTTTGATCACATGGGTTACAACATTAAGTCTAAATCAACATAATATTTAGAACCCTTATCACTTCATTTTACGCGTAATTGCCATATCATTCAAATGTACATTATCACTCTAATTTCAACACTTTAGTTCTCATTTAGGCATTTTAACAAACACCTAATGTGCATAAATTTTTACACATTTACAGCTAGTTGATAACTAGTTATTTCTACTAAACATAAACATAATTTCAATTCCATTATGTTTAGCATGCATACTATTCTTAGATTCATCTCATGGAAATCAGTTAATCACCATTTTAATAGTCATAATTCTAGGGTTCATCTTATTTCTACCAAACCCATTTAACACATAAATGGATAATCATAAAATTCACAATTATGAACCTCAATTCAACAAGTAAATGACTAGGGTTTACTCTTAGACATAAAAATCATTCCTAATTTCATCCTTGGATCATAATCCATCAATTTATTTGCAAGTAACCTACTTGTCTCAAATTTCAACTTCAACCAATCTAGGTTTTGTGACATACCTTGTGATCCCCATGACTTGGTGATCGTTTCTACGCGTTCATGCATTGATTTGGATCTTGATTCGAGCTTCAATTTGACCAATTTGTTGAACTAGGGTTTTGAGCTCCTTGCTCTTGCTCCTGGTCATACGCGCACACACACACTAAGTGTGTGTTGTGTTTTGATTTTAGTTTTTATAAATCAAGTCCCTTTTTTGGCAACTTAAGGTCCCTCTAGTTTGGTTAGTTATTAAGTAGGCCTTAACCTACTTATTTCCTAGTAACATTCACTCTTATTAACTAGGTTAAACATTCCTAGTTAACTTAGTGGGTTCGGGGAAGTTACGACTAAGTTTATTTTAAGTTTCGTTATCTCGGGCTTCTATAAACTTTATTTCTTCGAAAACTTTCATTTAACTTTTATTTTAATAATAGGTTTGTTTATTTAAGAATCCTAATATTCACCGGGTTACTTTTACCACTAAAGGTAAATTACCCGTCTTTTAGTATAAACGTGATTTAATTACCAAACCCGTTTTCGGGGTGTTACAGCGAATAAGTGCATTGTTAATTGTATTTTATTTTCTGCGGTGAAATTTTGGGGAGGTTAGCCGTGTCACATCCCTAGTGCGCTTGAAAAGCTCCGTTCTTGCACATTGAGGACAATGTGTACCTCAAGTGTGGGGATGGGGAGAAAAAGTTTGCGTTTTTGACCCTTTCATTTAAACACTACACATTGAGGATAATGTTGACCTCAAGTGTGGGGATGTGGGAAAAAATTTCAAATTTTTTTTTCAAAATGTCTCTGTTTGAAGCGATCTAAAAAGCACAAGTAACTAAGTTAACGAGGGATGGCACAACCCATTTTGTCTTTTGTCATGGTCAAGTTCAAACAATTAACATGAAGGGTATTTAGCGGGTGGTTATTTGGGAATAATCCGCCTAAGAAACTAGCATATCATGCATGTCACATACCATACCCTTTATATGTGAGGTTTTGAGTTACATCATATAATTACATATTTATGTTTCTTTGTTTGAGTGGACCATTAGTCACGTATTGTAGAACTTGCGACTTTTGATACGTTTGAGACCATAGACCAAATACAAGCACGAGAATGATTAAGGCATTAGGTGAACCTTTTCCTTTAAAACCATTTATCTTCCTTACCCAAACAAATCCCCTAGTCACCCACTTTGAGCCTAAACCTTTCGTTTGATAACCCATTTAACCCACAACCGTTAAACCTTTTCTTTTAAACCCGTGTGATGAAAAATTCGACTATAGGATTATATGTTTGTATAGTTGTGGTTTATATTTGTGAAAAAAATAAGCAAAAATTCAGAAAATTTTGCGAAAAAGAATAGAATCATTAAGAAAAGTACAAAAATGTGAGTTATTAGTTGTCGAATAAAAGGTGAAAATCGTTGCCTAGTAATTGATGTTTATAGTTAGTTTTGTTTAGCATAGTCGTTTGTAATGAAAATCGAATTTTTCATCACCTTCGCCACTTTAAAATACCATATTTCCTACCCTTCGCCTTGCCCCATTACAACCCTTCAAAGACTTTTTGACTTATGCCTATTATTCGTGTTCGGTGGTGGAAAATGATTGAGTTGCAAGCCTATGCGGGTACGTGTTCTAATTGGTTTGAGTGATTATTTCAAAAGCGCTAATGTATCAATTATTAGCCAATTTTAAACCGAGTGGAGAGAACATTGTGAGGGATGTGCATGATTTATTAGTTTCAAGGGCGGGTTAATTTTGGATAACCATTTTATATGTGATTATTCACTTTACCATTAGATATTTAGTAAATTGTAAAAATTTTGAACCGGGTATGACTTTAGACCTTAACCTTAGTCTCGGGAATGAGACGTGTGTTTCTCGTTCGACCCACGTGAAAGTGAAAAATAGATTTGCTTGAGGGCAAGCAAACGACAAGTGTGGGGATATGATACGTGGTCGAAAACAAGTGTTCGTTAATGTTTAAGTTCATGTATTTGCTTAACTTTTAATCTAGAATAGCCTACTTTTAATGGGATTTGTGTTTTGCAGGCCTTCTGGAGTTTAAGGAGCTAGCTTTACGGAGCACCGGGAGCGAATGGGAACAACCGAGGATGTGAAATGAATAAAACCGGGTTAATCACGAAGATTGGATGTGTTTTGGGGGATGCTAATGTATTTAAAATGAATATATTGGAAGATGGCATGATAGAGGTCTGAATTACGAGTACGTGGGCGAAAACGGTGAGTAAAACAGAGCTATAACGAAGAAGTTATGAAGAAAACAGTTTTCGGAGGAAACCGACAAAACTAGGAAGCGTCGGCGACGCATGGGGCCGTCAGCAAAAAATGTTCGTAGGCAGTGGATTAGTGCGTCGGACGAACTTGGAACATCTAGGGGCCGTCGGGGACGCCCTAAATGGCGTCGGCGATGCCCCCTAGTTTCTGCTATCGCGAAACTTGAGTTTCTTGGTTGTTGTCGTAATCACTTTGTACATTATTTTTGTAAATAGTCTAACTAATCGGACATGTCATGCGATAGTGACCACATGCTCTTCGTGG
Organism: Helianthus annuus; assembly: GCF_002127325.2. Taxonomy (NCBI): domain Eukaryota; kingdom Viridiplantae; phylum Streptophyta; class Magnoliopsida; order Asterales; family Asteraceae; genus Helianthus; species Helianthus annuus. Next base: position 134,519,425 of record NC_035445.2, read on the forward strand.
ATACGATACCCGACTTACCCTAGCTACCTAGGTTTAATTGGGTTTTTTACTGATCGGGACGACACGGTCATGTCACAGTTCTCTCCTCTTATAAATAGCACAATAAACTAATGTAATTTCAAACTCTTACAACTAAATATATCGGATCATAGAATCTAGATAGAGAAAGGCTAAAGAGAGAGAGAGAGAGAGAGAGAGAAAGAGTTCACATGGTGAGGGGGAGTGTAATTTTGTACTATGATCTATTGCCGAAATCAGTAATAAAGAAATCATTAGACAATCATTCCTACAAATCCACCTATTGCTTTAATTGATGTGTTATTTATTAACTTGTATTAATGATCTTTTGAATTGTTAAATGGTTTTTTTTTTTTATCAAAAACACACACTCTAATATCCAACAGGATGTTGTAAATATCTTCGTTGTGTTTAATTTTGTTTCCTTTTTTAATTTTAATTTACTAAACAACCATATAATTGCATATCCTATGTGCGGAAAGAGTACTCTTTCAAGAGGGTGCATGGTTAAACAAGTGCCTTATAGATCATTTCTTTCCGTTACTAGGATTTAACACAATAAAGGTGGAGAGGCAGCGTATTCGGATACCCAAAGTACTCACACCATTAGCCAGTAGGATTTAGCCTTTTCAACCAACCCAAAACAACCCACAAGTACTTAAATAAGTTGTGGGGGTGTACCCACCACCCAAATGTACTTGGCCCTAACTCCCACACCCAACTTCCACCCTTACCTGAATCGTGGAATTCAGAATTGGTAATCGACCTAAGTACCAGGGGTTGAGGTAATGTACCCCTTACTCAAACCTACTCAATATTTATAGGCATTATTTATAAGTTACTAAATGTGATGTTTATACTGCTCATAGGAGCCTTCAACATATTTTTTTTATCAGAAAGAGCTTAATATGAGGCAGCGAAGATGAGTCAACTTTCTTAATGACTCCGACAGTGATATTCGCTACCACCCTAGCAAGGCTAATATTGTGGCTGATGCCTTGAGCATGAAAGAACGAGTCAAGACTCTGCGAATGCGAGCTTTGGGAATGTCAATTCCCTCGAGCCTTATGAAATCAATCCATAATGCTCAACTTAAACCACTCAAATAGGAGAATCTGAAAGAGGAGTCCTTGTGGGGTTTGGACAAACAGTTTAAGACTAAATCCGATGAAACCTAATATTTCATGGATAAAGTTTGGGTGCCTAGTTTTAGTGATTTGAGGATATTGGTTTTGGATGAAGTGCATGAGTCCAAATACTCAGTTCACTCAGGAGCGGACAAGATGTGTCATGATTTGAATTAGATGCATTGGTGGCCTAATATGACGAGTGACATCACCACCTATGTTAGTAAATGTCTTACTTGTTCTAAAGTTAAAGCGGAATGTCAGAAGTTGTCAGGGTTGTTGCATCAACCAGAGATCCCACAATGGAGGTGGGAACATGTTTCAACGGATTTTATTACAAAATTACCCAAGACAACAAGTGGTTATGACACTATATGTGTAGGTCCCGGTCTTGGCATGGATCAACGTTAACGTTTACGGAGATATCTAATCCTTAAGTCAGACGTGCGGAATCCATCAGAAATATGTAGAAACACAAGATTTCATTATTTTCTACGTTTTCTATTAACTTCACAATTCTGGTACAATTTTAACAACGCTTCACCTCACAGTCCAACACACGCTTACTCTGATCACTCAGTTCGCACACCTATTTATAGACGTTTACATTTGTGCGGACTAAAGAACATTACATTCGTACGGACCTAAGCACCTTCGTGCGAATACTACCTCCGTCACCTTTGTGCGAACATACTACCTCCGTACGAACCTGCTCATCCGTGGGAATGAGCTAAATCCGTGCGGATGTGCTACATCCGTATGGATGAGCCTGTTTTACATACACAACTCATATTTGACAGTATCTAGCCCTATTACATCAAGATGTAGGCAACATACATATACATCAATAGTCTCCCCTTGGATGTTGCCGCATTCTTGATCTACACTCTTGAACAATCTTCCAGCATCTTCAAAACTTGCTGTCGAGATTTCTTAGCTATGGACATATGCATTCACAGACACCCATTGGAGATAGCTTAGAAATCTGTAATTTGCAGTTTTGATTTGGTCTAGAAATATCTTCAAATCTCGAACACGTACCTATCCACACACCAACAGTTTCTAAACAGTCTCATTTGTCCGGCTCTCATTCAACATTGTTTGGTTTCAATGGAAGATTTTGAAAGAAAATCTTTTTGAATTTCTAATGTTGAATGCAAAAATGTAAACAAACTGAAATGTAATATTTACAGTTAATGTTTTTTTGCGAGAAAACGTGCTAGAGGATCATATCAGTTTATTTGAGACATATCAGTTGCACCGTTGATCTTTATATAACACTTAGATTAAATAATTCACGTGGATTTTCGATATTGTTGTCCACTTAAACTCAATAAAAAAACTTTCGTAATGCTTACCGATACGTTAAGGTACATTTAATTTGCACTAATTTCTTATAGACCCCACGATGCTAGCATATCCCCTCATTATGTAATACACTTACTCAAGTAATGCCTTTAAACTTTTATCAACTGTGATTTGTGTAAAAATAAAGCAGAATGTTTAATCATTAACAATCAGGTCGATCTTTCGATACGCAGAGAAAGTCCAATGTTTAAACAAAACAAGAAATAAAAACAAGTTGAAATTGTTTAGATCTTAACCATCAGTTCGATATTCTTATATAAGCAGAGGTGATCCAAGTTTTACACGAAACACCAAGTAAAATAAAGCAGAAACGTTCAGGCACTAATGTAAGACCCGTCTCATTTTAATACAATTATAATATTAAATACACATTTTATGTAAAATGCGACCTTTCAAAAACTTTGACAAGTTAACGTTCATACAAAATTAGAGTATTCAAAATATAGTATCAAGTGTTTACAACTTTCATTTTTAAACTAAACAAAAGAAAGATATCGCGGAAGCTTCACTAAGTATGTGTTCGGTTCACTTCGTTGCTTGATCGGCATCCGGATGGTAACGACATTCACCTAATATCAAAACCAACTTAAAAGTTAGTTTTGATAATCATAGAAACAAGAATAAACAAGTTCCAATATTGAATAAACGAAATCAAAAATAAAAATTCAGATCTAAGTCTCTCGCGCCACGCGAGAGATTTCTTTAATTCGTTCGCGGGCCGCGACAGGCCCCGCCTATCGCGCTAGCATTCACTCATCCCCTCGCGTGCCGCGGGGGAGTATGTTTTCCAACGGGTCCATTCTCTGGACCTGCATATTTGCCCAGCTCCATTTTTACAAAAATAATAAACTTCAAATTGCCATAACTTTTATCTACGAGTCCGTTTTGCGTGATTCTTTTTCCCACGTGTCCGTAATTAAACTACGGATCCGTTTATCACCTCGGTTTGCATAAAAATTTGAATTATAAGCTATTGGCTTATAAATCCTTTATATGATTATTTGACCCGTTTGACTATAACATCACACACTTGTTTCTAGTTAATCATAAATCATACACCAAAGTATTTAACTCAAAATCTTTATTTCAGATTTGTAATTTTTGTGAATTACGCAACCAATACCCAAGTTATGCGCGTAATTCGTTTTGACCCGTTTAGAGAATTTAAACTTTTAAGTTTAAATTTCGCTCATTCTTTTCACCCATCATTTTTCCAAATTTGAATTATCTACTTATATTTCACCACAACTATACTCGTGGTGGATTTAGTATATTTGACCAATTTTCCCGGATTCTACACTTCGGTTGGTTGTTTTACGGAAAACACCCGTTTATAGGCACTTGACCCAAAAAGGTTTATGTCTAAAATGTATAAAACTTACCAAACATTATTTATGTTGTTAAACAATTTCTGGCCAAATATCATGTCAAAACTCGATAGTTAAGACATCGAAATAATTTCTGCAAGTAACAGAACTGTTGCTGTCAACTACTAATTTATTGACAAAACATCCGCGAAAATCTCGTCGAACAACTTTAAAAAAAAATCTATAAAAAATACTAAACATCCTTTATGTTGTAAACCAACTTCTGGTCAAATATCTTGTCAAAAATCGAAAGTTAAGACCTCGAAATAATTTCTGCAAGTAGCGGAACTGTTGCTATCAACAACTAATTTATTGATAAAACATCCACGAAAACCTCGTCAAACAACTTTATAAAAATCTATAAAAATTACTAATCATCCTTTATGTTGTAAACCAACTTCTGGTCAAATATCGTGTCAAAACTCGATGGTTAAATCCTCGAAATAATTTCTGCAAGTAGCGGAACTGTTGCTGTCAACAACTAATTTATTGACAAAACATCCGCGAAAACCTCGTCATACTACTTTATAAAAATCTATAAAAATTACTAAACGTCCTTTATGTTGTAAGCCAACTTCTATTCAAATATTGTGTCAAAATTCGATGGTTAAGACCTCGAAATAATTTCTACAAGTAACGGAACTGTTGCTGTCAACAAATAATTTATTGACAAAACATCCGCGAAAACCTTGTCGAACAACTTTAGAAAAATCTACAAAAGTTACCAAACATACTTTATGTTGTAATTCTATTCTAAGATTTGTAAGATTTACTTACATTTGTCAACACGTGACTAATTTACTATTTTACCCTTTTTTTTATAACCACCATGGTTTTCATCACTTTCACTTGTTCCGACCCATATCAAATTACGTCGGAAGATCACATATAATAATTAACTTATCATATTCATAACGCTTGTAATTAATTAGGCATTCTACAAAAAAAGGGTGTAAGCTTTACTTACCTGGTATCCAAACCATGCTTTTCTCCGCGTACTCGATTCGCTTGACCCGCTTCTTTCCCAAGCCTCCATCTAGCTTGTCAAGAGTCAAACTATCATCATAATTCGTAAGACGGTTAGATTAGTCATTATAACATACGACTATTCCATCTTACGAATTCTATGTCGAAACTACTATTCGACTTCATCATTGGTTAATTGACTTATAATAGTCATTTACCCTTAATCATACAAAATGCAAATTTGTGTTTAATAACTCATTTAGGCAATCTCATCAATTATCAAAGACACTTTATTCATTCTTTAGACAAAATCTACGGGTTTTCATCTATAAATGAAACCCCTTTTCTTCATGTTATTAGGCATTCCTACGGATACCTAATCAAATCAAGTTCTACTTATAACCAAGTAGACGCGCGATTTCACTTAAGCTTTTTAACAAACACCCAGTGGGCATAATTTTTACACATTTACAAACTAGTTCATAACTAGTTATTTTTACCTTACATAAACATAAATTTCAATTCCATTATGTCTAGCATGCATACTATTCTCATATTCGTCTTATGGAAATCAGTTAACACCATTTTGATAGTAATAATTCTAGGGTTCATCTTATTTCTACAAAACCCGTTTAACACATAAATGGATAATTATGGAATTCATATTTTGAACACCAATTTAACATGCTATTGACTAGGGTTTACTCCTAGACATGATTTCATCCCCAATTTCATCCAAAAATCAACTAATCAAGTTCAGATTTCGATTTCACAAGTTTATCAAGAATTTGAGATGAAACCAAATTGTGAATTTTTACATACCTTATGATCCCTTCACTTAGGTGATCACTAATATGAGCTTGGATTTCGATTTGGGACTGATTTGGCCCTTTGATTCGATTGATTTGCAAGAGTTAGGGTTCATGTAGGAGAACCCTTTTTGTCTCCTGTGAAGAACTCGACCAGAACACACACTAAAGTGGGTGTTTTGGTGTTTTGTTTTAATTAAATAAAATCACTTTCAATTTTGTCAAGTTTAGTCCCTTTACTTGTTCAATCTTTTAAGGAGTATTTTAACCAAGTTTTCTTATTATTTTAAAAATACTTACTAACTAGGTTGATATTCCTAGTTACATGGTGAGTGCCGGTAGTTATAACCCGTCTTATTTTAAGTCCCGTTAACTCGGACCCTTTTTATAAACTTTGTTTTTCTCAAAGTATTTATCCTCCTTTTAATTAATATTAGGTTTATTTATTTAATTCCTAATATTTACCGGGTTAATTTCTCCACTAACGGTATTTTACCCGTTCATAAATGTTAACGTGGTTTGATTACCAAAACCGTTTTCGGGGTGTTACAACTAACATCCAGTTTGATACTTTCATATATATATATATATATATATATATATATATATATATATATATATACAAAATAAAGAAATAAAACAAGTTTAAATCTTTTCAAAATGAAAACGTAATCCTAGTAATTTTTTCAGTAAGTTATAAAATTCACAAACTGACCGGTTTTTATGCTTTTCAGCATTCAACGATTACCAAGTAGGTACACAGTCATGAAGGAAAAAACTAAGTACTATGCTTTTAATCACGTTTCCCACTAGAACTAGGCTTTTTCATTTAAGTTTGTGTCGTTATCGCAAAACTACTAGTCTAGCTGAGCCTACCGACACATCTTTAGTGAGATTGTTTATCCATTTTAAACATTACAACTCTTTAGCATGCATTGATAGTCCGTTGATGTACTATCATTTCCTCTTTTCGCAACAAGTAATCTCATTTTCATTTTTTAATTTTTTTGACGTTTTTAGATTTTCTATTGTTTTTGGCTTTTTGAAAATTTTTATCTATGTAAAATGATTTTGACATGATGTTTTTCAATTTTATAGGAATTTTTATTTTGACAAATTTTAAAATTTTTTCTCCCCCTAAAGTTGACAACATCTTTTCGAAATCGAAAATAAATTTTTTCTATATTAACCAAACAACGATTTTTTATGAATATGAACGCGAGACTACCATTTTATTTGTGTGCAATACCAAATCTTTATTCTCTTCAAACTCTGCACGAATAACCATTGCTTCTGAATAGACGTTTGCTTGAAGTCTAGTTATCTTGCACATGCAAATGAACTTAATTAGTTTTGAATTGGAACCCAATCCATAATGGATTTAGGATGACTAAATTCATCAATTTTAGTAACAGCAGTCCATTCACAGTCTCATTTATCATCGAACAGTTTCGAAATTTCCACTGGAGAAACTTCATCTGAAACTTTAGTTCTCCAAATTTGCTTTGGTTTCGCAACTGTTTGATGAGTAACTTTCTTATCCACTGTTCTCTGTTTTGTCCTCAGATTTATATCTGATGAATTCGTTTTACTTAATTGATCTTTCTTCGGAGAGCAAAACGATTCTTCAGAATTGTTACCTGAATCAACTGTTAAATCCGTGGATAAAATTTTCTCTAAATATTCTCTACCTTTATTTCTTTTCTTTCTCAATTTATCTCTCTGCCTTGTGATAGTTTCACTATCCTTTCTTTGGGCTTTTCTCTAGCTTTCTTTTCTTTTTTCTTCTTGCGAGATTTATCCAACGATTCTCTCTTTGATCCCGTTGGACAATCTTTAGCAACATGACCTTTGATTTGTCAATTATAGCATCTTCTCGTATCAAATCTCTTTATCTGGCAATTAACAACCATGTGTCCACTTTTTCCACAATTGTAACACACTTTGTTATCGCACAATTCTTCTCGATCTGACCAAACACTCAAATCATAACACTGATTGGAGGTGTAATAGTCATCATTCCTTCTTTTTTGTAAGCTTAATTTGAGTTTTGAGCACTGTGGTCAAACCTGCAGCACTTATTCCCAAATTTTTATGAGTTTTGATTTTCAATTTTTTGTGGATTTTTATAATGATTGGATGATTGAACTGATGATCTTTTGTTGTTACTTTGAAAATTTTTAGAATTTTTAACATTTTGTTTTTGTTCTCCATTTTGCTTAGAAGTTGAACATTCATCTTTTTCAGCAAATGGTGGAACAGTTTTTAAAAATTTTTCTTTTAGTTTTAAAAATATTTCTTTTTTATCATTTTTATCATCATCAGTCTCATTACTACAATCTTCAATTATGACTTCGTCATGATTTGTGACATTGTCACTTATTGGGTTTTCAACTGAGTGAGTTTTATTCTTAGTTTTATCAGGTGCAACCGTTTTTTATTTACCTTTTCCCGATAGTTTATACCCAATACCACGATTACAAAATTCATACTCGTCCTTCTCAGTTTTTTCATTTTTTATTGGTTTTGGAACCATATAATCAAGTATTAAGGATGAGGCAACAAAACCTTTCAGTTTGTTTTTCAAAATCACGATTGCATTATTTGCAATCTCAACATCATTTTCAAGTTCAGTTATTTTCTCAAGATGCGAGTTTATTGTAATTTGTTTTTCAAAATCATTTTTATTTAAAATCAATTTTTCATTTTCTAAAATTTTTATTTGATTTTTCAAATCTTTTTCATTTTGTTTTAATTTTAAGTTAAATGTCATTTTAGTCCTTGTGGTTTGGGCCATTTTGGCAGTTTAGTCCAATGGTTTCATTTTTCGCACGTGGGTCTAAAAATGTTTCACCGTTGCCATTTTAGTCCACTGGGTTAACTTTATCCATTTTTTCTGTTAACGAGAATGGCAATTCGGTCATTTTATATGGTCGAATGCCCTTCTAGTTTTCAACAACAGTTTTTTTTTTCAGATTTATGAAGTGTAACATTTTAGAACTTAGAATTTTTGAGTTTTCTAATTTGTAGTGAATGTAAAAATATATGTAATGTTTTATAGAAAATCTTTAGTGTAACAAATCAAGCTGTTACACCTTTTTATGTCATACATGAGCGAAAGACTATAAAAAGTTGTTTACAGCTTTTGCAGACCGTAACACCTTTTTCTCAGAATGTAAACGGATGAAAATATGTAACATATTATGTCTTCTCTCTCTTCTTATATAAAAAGTACAACTGTCAGATCTGAAAAATGTGTAACATGTGGCAAGTTATGGTTCACCCATTTGAGTTTGTTTAGTTTCCTTGACTCAATAGGGATTTCTTTCTATACTTGCTCTACATATATATATATATATATGTGTGTGTGTGTGTGTGTGTGTGTGTGTGCGTGCGTGTGTGTGTGTGTGTTTTGGGAGCCCGTGTGATACGACGGAGTGCAAATCACCCAACCTCTTTAACTCCACAAACCCACGGTTTCATCACCCACATGCAGACACATACACCCCTCTTGCACACACACTAACACCTCACACACAAAATTTAATATACACAGTGCAGGGCCGACTTCATAGGCTTGGCAACCTAGGCACGGGCCTAGGGCCACCAAAAAAATAAGGGCCTCCAAGTTTTTAGAAATTTTTTATATAGAGTATATGTATTGGCCCAAATAAATATGTTTATTTCAAAACTAAACCGCTTTTTCATGAAAGGAGCCCAAAATAAATATTGTTTAGCAAACAAAGGCCAAGTTTCAAATCCGTTTCGCCTTGATTTCCAATTAATACAACACAACAACCATCGACGTAATCATCAATATTTAGCGTCCTAAAGCCCCTAAGAACAGCCGCAATTATCGTTCTCACTTCTCATCGCAACCGTAAGGTAATCACCCATTGCGTCTGGATTGGAGAAGAGTTTATCGGCGAAATTAGGGCCCCTACTTCATAGTTCGCTTATGTAACACCTCGTGTTTCGCTTATGTAACTGGCCATCCGAACGGCTTACACCTTGGGTCCCACACTTAACCAACTTTATCTGAGGTTGGAGTATTGAACGGATTGCTATCCGATAGGACTACCATCCGACCGAATTGCCCTTCGGATCATGAGATACTTGGACTTTAACAGTTAATCGATTTTTCAAACATGTTCAATGCACTAAGGATGCCACCCGACCGGAGTGCTATTCGATCGAGTGACAACCTGCTGTGAACTTGTTCTCACTGAAGTGTCAACCTATCGGATTGTTGTCTGATCGGACGACCGTCCGATCGACCGTCCTGAAAGGTAGAGATACTTCAATGTTTTCAAAATGCTACAACAAAAACTTCAAAAGTCAAGCCATCATACACAAACACATCCTTCTCAAAGGAAGAACCAATCCACTCGAACAGCTATCCGGCCAGACTACCATCCGACCGGACCACTGTCCGAACGGATCGGATTACCATCCGATCGAACTGCTGTCCGACTCACTTGTACTTTGCATCGTTTTACGCGACTTATCGTTATGCTATTAATCTAATCAGGCTAACCCTACTCTCAAGCACTCCCTTCAATCCATCAACGGCTGTGAGTATACTCGATCCCTTTTTGCTTTAGCACTTTTGAGTGTTACATATGTTACTTATACTAAACCACAATCGAACACACTACGCAATACTTTGAACGCTAACCGTTATCGCATGTTATACGTGACTTAATGAATGCTGTTTATTATGTTTACACATGGAATGCTGTCTACCTGCCTTAGCAACGATAGTACTATAGTTTGGACTCAGCACCCGTTCACACGGGGGTTGTTAAGGACAATTATTGGATTACAGTGGTGATCATGTATTACGAGCTGCCTTGGGCAGTCAACCCGCAGTCATTGGTATCGATAGGTTCATGTCGATAACTAACATGCTTCGTTTTACTCAGTGTACGTGCTGGTTATGCGTAAACTATTTCGAACTCTATATGCTAATATCAAACTTGTATACTCGCCTTTACACTATGTGTATTGACTTTTATTTTAACGTATGTGACAGATGCTTAAGGTGTCTATTTGCTTGGAAATCAAGGCTAGGAAAGAGTCTTAGTAACCAACAAATAGTTGTCTGTACTGTTGAAACCTGAGTTTTCGAAACAGAACAATTTACCTAGATTTTGTCTGTAATAATTTGTTTGCCTTTTGAGACATGGTATGGGACATGTTATTTAAAATTGATTGGTAATGATAATTGTTATGGAAACTTCTGGACAATCTGTTTCGCTCAGTGCCATGCCCCAATGTTTCCGCCATCGGTTGGGGGTGTGACAGATTGGTATCAGAGCCATAACTATAAGGAATTAGGCAAGACTAGACCTAGTCCGGGTCGATGTCTTAGAGACCTAGTCTATAGTTAGGACCCAATAGACCGACTCATGCATGTCTAGTAGGGATTATGTATGAGCTTACTTGTTATTCCTCGCTATTCTCGCCTACGATACACAATCACTGCACTCGAAATTTCAATTTTTGGTTAGGCGATTAAGTCGAGATGAGGTGTGAAAACCGCAAACTCTCGATTAAATTGCTTGTTTGATCTGTAATTATCTATAAAACGCGAGAATTCGCGTTGAACCAGGAGTGAAATCCATACTTTAGCGCGGATTTTTGTCTATATTTTCATTAAAATAAGAAAAAGTTGCTAAGCCAGGGGTTAAACCCTAACCTTGATGACTTGTTCTTGGTTTTACAAACTCTCACCAAAGTCTCGACGGACTCCAACGACCTGAAGTCATTGAATGACCGAAGGAATGCGTGCCGAACGCCCAAGACTCGAGGCAAAGGCACAGTCCTGAAAGTCAAAATGTGTACAGCAAGTCCTTGAGAATAGTCGAACAACTTTGGATAGTCAATTTCTAATAGTCGCAGACAATCTATTTCTCGATTTTATGTGTTACGATTCTGAGCCCGCAACTGCTTACTCTGATGACTCGATGATTTTATGTATTTGGATGTATTTATTTGCTTATGTGTTTAAATTTTGGAGACTTATTCGATTTTTGCTTTCGCTTCAATCGACATGCACGACCCGCACTGCATTTCTATCCCAAAACGCTGACAAATCGCTAAATCATGGACGACCTCATACTATGTTACGCACTTATACTATACTAATCGCTATGCCAAACGCGATCGCTACATTCGAACGCTCGCAGATTTTGAATAATAGGTTACTGTATTCTAACTGCCTCTGTGATTACATGCGTATGTGCTTCTGTGCCCTACGTGCTTATGTGTTTATGTGCATACGTGTCTCTATGTGAATCTGTGATTATGTGCCTATGTGTTTATGTGATACATGCTTCAACGTGTTCCTAAGCTTCAGATAGAATTACATGTGAGAGGTGAGATTCGATTATGATGTGTCTGAGACATATGACGATGTCTGTTGCAGACAATGTCAACCAGACCATCATCAGGACCTCGACACCCACGACTCACTCGCCAAGAACAACAGGACAAACACCTTGCTGCCATTCTCGCTAAGCAAGTGGCCAAGGTTGTGCCCCAGATCATGAGCGAAATTTAAGAGAACGTTAGCAAATCGTCTGAGGAGTCTAGAACCGAAGCTCCTAAAGTTGCTACCAAGAATGCTTTCAGCTTCAAGCAGTTCAAGGCTTGCGGTCCAAAGGAATTCACTGGAGAAGATGGCCCAACGGATATGGTTCAATGGTTCGATTCCATCGAAGTCACTCTGTGCCAAAGTGACTGTCCTGGAAATCTCCGTACCCTAAACGCTACCGGCATCTTCCAGTCCTGCGCATTAGACTGGTGGACAGCCGAGAGAAACAAACGCGGGAACGATGCAGCTTATGAGCTGACTTGGGAAGAGTTGAAGGCCATCATGATGGACGAATTCTGCCCTCCCCATGAACGTCAAAAGCTGGAGGACGAGTTTTGGAACATAAAGCAGAAGGATGGAGACAACGCTGCCCTGACTGCTCGCTTTAAGCAGCTCAGCATCATCTGCCCCGATCAAGTGAAGACGTCTGATATGGTAATCAGGAAGTACATCCGAGCTCTACCCGACTGTGTTGCTGATTTTGTTCATGCCGCAAAGACAGCAACGATCGAAGAAACTTATCTGCTTGCCGCCGAGATCAACGACAAGCGGGTAAAAGCTGGTTTTTGGGATAAAGCTTCAAAGTCTCTGCATCAAGCTACCACCGCACCATCCGCCGAAACCGCCGTCGCTCAAACGTCAAAATCTTCACGCCGCAGGAAGAAGAACAACAATAGAAGCTCCAACAACAAGAACTGTGTTGTCACCACCACTGCTGCTCCACTACAAGCCGTACCGGCTCAACAGGAGTCCCACCACCGTCCAGCACCAGTTACCTATGCACCGCCTGCAAAGTGTGCATACACAGGCCCCCACCCGACTTGCCCAACATGTTCTTACCATCACCCGGTGGGTCTTGCCTGTCGTTTCTGCGCCCACTGCAATATGTACGACCACTTTACTGCTAACTGTCGTACAGGTCTTCGTCAAGCCCCAGCTCAAGCCACTGCTCATCAAGCTCTGCTCCCAGCCCCGCAAGGCCAACACGCGGCTCAGGCACCCGCGATCAACGCCCGAGTCTGCTTTGCATGTGGTGATCCCAACCACTTTGCGAACATGTGCCCGAACAGGGTTGTGAAACAAGAGCCCCAGCAGCAGCAACCTCATCAGTAGCAGCAGCCACAGTAGCAGCAACAAGCCGCCCGCACCAGAACGTTCAACATCAATGCGCGCCAAGCCCAGGCTGACAACAACGTGGTCAATGGTACATTCCTTGTGAATGGTATTTATGCATCGTGTTTGTTTGATATGGAGCCAATAATTGCTTTGTGTCGTTTGAATTCGAGAAGCTCCTTAGTCGTAAGCGCTCCCATCTCCCCTCGATATTCGATGTTAAAGTCGCCACCGGAAGAACTGTCGCCGTTAATTCTGTTCTCCGAGATTGTACTCTTGAGCTCAACAATCACATCTTCCCAATCGACCTTATTCTGATGCAACTCAGAAGTTTTGACGTCATAGTAGGCATGGACTTTCTTCGCGAAAACCATGCTGAAGTTGTGTGCTTCGATAAGATGATTCGATTCTCGCTCGCAAATGGTGATTTATTATGTGTGTATGGTGAAAGTGCTTCGAAAGGTCTCAAGCTCATGTCGTCTGTCCAAGCTAGCAAGTATCTCCGCAAGGAATACAGAGCTTTCTTGGCTAACATTGTAGTAGCGGAGAAGGAAAAGAAAGGAAAGACAGAAGTGAAAGACGTTCATGTGGCTCGTGAATTTCCTAATGTGTTCCCTGACGATCTCCCAGGACTACCGCCAAGTCGTGATATCGACTTTCGTATCAATCTCATTCCTAGAGCCAACCCTGTTGCCAAAGCCCCTTACCGACTCGCACCGTCCGAAATGCGTGAACTCTCAAACCAACTCCAAGAATTACTTGAGAAAGGCTTTATTCGCCCAAGCACCTCTCCTTGGGGCGCGCCAGTCCTCTTCGTTAAAAAGAAGGATGGGTTGTTCAGGATGTGCATCGACTATTGGGAGTTGAATAAGTTAACTATCAAGAACCGCTATCCCCTGCCCCGAATTGACGACTTATTTGATCAGCTGCAAGGTGCTACGTGTTTCTCGAAGATCGATCTACGTTCAGGCTATCACCAACTATGCATTCAGGAGGAAGATATACCCAAAACCGCTTTTCGCACTCGCTATGGCCACTATGAGTTCGTTGTTATGCCTTTTGGTTTAACCAACGCACCCGCGGTTTTCATGGATCTGATGAATTGCGTGTGTAAGCCATTGCTAGACCGTTTCATCATCATGTTCATCAACGATGTCTTGATCTATTCCAAATCAAAAGCCGAACACGCGCAACATCTACGTTTGGTTCTCGAGCTACTCCAGGGGAATCAACTCTATGCCAAGTTCTCCAAGTGTGAATTCTGGCTAGAGGAGGTTCAGTTTCTGGGCCACATTGTCAATAATCAAGGTATTCATGTTGACTCCACGAAGATTAAAGCAGTTAAGAGTTAGATTACGCCGAAGAACCCGTCTGAAGTCCATTCTTTTCTCGGATTAGCGGGCTATTATCGACGATTTATCGAAGGATTCTCAAAAATCGCTGTGCCGCTTACCACTCTCACGCATAAAGACAAGCCTTTTGTTTGGGGAACCGAACAAGAGTCTGCTTTCCAAACCCTCAAGCACATGCTTTGCAATGCTCCCGTTCTCACACTGCCCGACGGAAACGACGACTTCATTGTCTATTGTGATGCTTCCAACCTTGGTCTTGGTTGTGTTCTTATGCAGCGAGACAAGGTTATAGCTTACGCGTCTCGTCAGCTCAAAATCCACAAGAAGAACTACACAACCCATGATCTCGAGCTAGGCGCGGTTGTTTTTGCGTTAAAGATTTGGCGACACTACCTGTATGGTACCAAGTGTACGGTCTTCACTGATCACAGGAGTCTACAACGCATCTTTGATCAGAAAGAACTTAACATGCGTCAACGCCGATGGGTAGAACTTCTCAACGATTACGACTGTGAGATTCGTTACCACCCAGGCAAAGCAAATGTCGTAGCCGACGCTCTCAGCAGACGGAGTTATTTGCTCAGTATTCGTAATACCCAAGCCCAATACGATCTCGAAACCCTCATCCGTGAAGCTCAACACGCCTGTTTCAATGAACGCACTCTGAAGAAGGAAAGAATTTACCACGATGGAGCTCAATTGGTGAGTAAATCAAATGTGATCTTCCATTTTCTGGACGGAATTTGGATCCCTATGCGGACCGAGTTGCAAAAGATCTTGATGGACGAAGCCCACAAATCCCGATATTCTATTCATCCCGACGCCGACAAAATGTACCAGGATCTTCGCTACAAGTACTGGTGGCCGGGCATGAAAAGGGATATGGCTCTCTATGTCGGAAAATGCCTGACTTGTGCAAGGGTCAAGGCTGAACATCAAAGACCCTCTGGCTTACTCGAACAACCGCCGATCCCTATGTGGAAGTAGGAGAGTATAGCTATGGACTTCATAACAAAGCTTCCGCACACGTCATCAGGTCACGACAGCATTTGGGTTGTTGTTGACCGTTTGACCAAATCAGCTCACTTTTTGCCAATACGGGAAGACTACAAGGTAGAACGATTAGCCCGAATCTACACCGATGAGATCATTTGTAATCATGGGACGCCTCGCGACATCATCTCTGACCGTGATGCTCGGTTTACCTCGCGACTGTGGGAAACGTTTCAAGCGGCCCTCGATACGACGCTTAACTTAAGTACCGCATTCCACCCTCAAACCGACGGTCAGACTGAGAGAACGATCTGTACTCTTGAAGACATGCTCCGTTCGTGTGTCATAGATTTGGGTGGTAATTGGGATAAATACCTGCCGTTAGTCGAATTCTCGTATAACAACAGTTATCATTCCAGCATTCAGATGGCACCATTCGAGGCTTAATATGGAAGAAGATGTCGATCGCCTATTGTATGGCACGAGATCGGTCACTCACAATTAACCGGTCCTGAGCTATTACAAGAAACGACTGACAAAGTCCTCCAAATCCGAGACAACTTGTTGAAAGCTCGAAGTCGACAGAAAAGTTACGCCGATAGACGACGCAAGCCCCTTGAATTTGACGTTGGCGACTACGTACTTCTAAAGGTATCACCTTGGAAGGGTGTGGTCATATTCGGCAAGAAAGGGAAACTAGCGCCTCGATATGTTGGACCTTTCAAGATTCTGGAAAGGATCGGAAAAGTCGCCTACAGACTCGAACTACCGGAGGAACTTAGTAATGTCCACCCGACTTTCCATGTGTCAAACCTCCGAAAGTGCCTGGCTGAGCATGATTTAATTGTACCCCTCGACGACCTCCAAATAAACGAAACACTACACTTCATGGAGAAGCCCGTCGAAATCATGGATCGCCAGACCAAGCAGCTCAGACGCTCGCGCATTCCTATTGTGAAAGTCCGATGGGAAGGCAAACGAGGCGCAGAGTTCACTTGGGAACTCGAAAGCGACATGAGGGCGAAGTACCCACAGTTGTTTGTTACGGCTTCGGCCTAATTTCGGGACGAAATTCTCTCAACTAGGGGAGGCTGTAACACCCCGTGTTTCGGAAGTCAAAGTCAAAGTCAAGATTGAAGTCAAAGGAGGAAAAGATTGCTAATTGCAATCTGTCGCTCCTTGCTCAATTCCTGTTTTGACTTCTTTGACTTATAATTAGTCTATTTTATGTTTTACGTTAGTTGTATTATGTGGAGTAATTGTTAAGAATCGCAGTAATCGATGTATATTTATCGCTACGAATCACTTTATGACTGTGAACAATAGGAAGTAACAATGCGATAAAGTCAATTAAACGCTAATCGAACTAAACTAATCAACATCGCGCTCGCAACTCGAAATATGCATACTGGTTACTGTTATACGTGTGTGTGCCTTACGTGTTACTTGTGCATGTTTATTTACGTTATGTGTGGTAATCAATCGAATCACAATCGAAACGCAATCGAACTCAATCAAAATCGAACTAGGATAATTAGTGGAGAGGAGATAGCGCGAGATATGAATGGTTGGGATTAAAAGTAATTTGAATAGGAAAGTCTATCGTATTCGCATTGCTCGCAATCGAAATACCAAAAATCGTCGCACCGAATATTCGAACCAGATGCCAACCGACTGGATTGCCATCCGACCGGGCTACCATCCGGTCGAGGTGCCATCCGACCGGGCTGCCACCCGGGCGAGGTGCCATCCGACCGACCAACCCTTTCCTCTTTTGGAATCCTATAAATACCCTATGTCACTTTCATTCTTTCTACTTTTGGCAACTCTCTGTCCGACCAGCTCATGCTCCTCACCTTTTCTTCGATTTCTCTCAATTTCGGTAAGATCTCGTCCTAAATCCTGTACTTCCTTAATCTACACGCACTCCTACACCTTTCTATCTTTTGAATCTTAATTTTTAACTGTGAAATCACTAGATTTGAGGTGTTCTAGGATGACGTCATCATGGTGTTCTTATGAACTTCATGTTTTGGCTTCAATCCACCAAGAACAACTTGGATCTAACCAATTTCCACACAAATAAACAAAGATCTTGCATAGATCTAGACGCATTCATGGTGAAAAAGGATTGAAAGATGGTTTCTAACTTTCCTTCAACTCTTTTACACTTAATGCACTCAAAACTGGTAGAATCGGACCTTGTTCTAGTCTTCTACTCATTCTTAGTGATGTGCTAGTTCGAGATCTGGATTCTATTCACGAGACCACCGATTTCGGGTTAACCAAGAATAACCGTCTTGAACCGGTTAAGTGGTCAAACTAGGGTGATTCTTGTTTGATCGGACCACTTGGGACAAGATGTGGATTCTGTTGACTAACACGTTATCAAAACGTCTCGATAAAAACGACAAACAATCAAACAGCCAAGTGAAAGACGAACGGAACGACCAGGATGGAGAGCTATCCGACCGGACTACTGTTCGAACGGACAGCCATCCGAGCGACTGGCCATCTGAACGGCTTACACCTTGGGTCCCACACTTAACCAACTTTATCTGAGGTTGGAGTATTGAACGGATTGCTATCCGATCAGACTACCATCCGACCGAATTGCCCTTCGGATGATGAGATACTTGGACTTTAACACTTAATCGATTTTTCAAACATGTTCAATGCACTAAGGATGCCACCCGACCGGACTGCTGTCCGATCGAGTGACAACCTGCTGTGAACTTGTTCTCACTGAAGTGTCAACCTATCGGATTGCCGTCCGATTGGACGACCGTCCGATCGACCGTCCTGAAAGGTAGAGATACTTCAATGTTTTCAAATTGATACAACAAAAACTTCAAAAGTCAAGCCATCATACACAAACACATCCTTCTCAAAGGAAGAACCAATCCACTCGAACAGTTATCCGACCGGACTACCGTCCGATCGGACCACTGTCCGAACGGATTACCATCTGCACGGCCGGCTGTCCGATCGGATTACCATCCGATCGAACTGATGTCCGACTCACTTGTACTTTGCATCGTTTTACGCGACTCTTATTGTTATGCTATCAATCTAATCAGGCTAACCCTACTCTCAAGCGCTCCCTTCAATCCATCAACCGCTATGAGTATACTCGATCCCTTTTTGCTTTAGCACTTTTGGGTGTTACATACGTTAGTTATACTAAACCACAATCGAACACACTACGCAATACTTTAAACGCTAACCGTTATCGCATGTTATACGTGACTTAATGAATGTTGTTTGTTATGTTTACACATGGAATGCTGTCTACCTGCCTTAGCAACGATAGTACTATAGTTTGGACTCAGCACCCATTAACACGAGGGTTGTTAAGGACAATTATTTGCATGGATTACAGTGGTGATAATGTATTACGAACTGCCTTGAGCTGTCAACCCGCAGTCATTGGTATCGATAGGTTCATGTTGATAACTAACATGCTTCGTTTTACTCAGTGTACGTGCTGGTTATGCGTAAACTATTTCGAACTCTATATGCTAATATCAAACTTGTATACTCGCCTTTACACTATGTGTATTGACTTTTATTTTAACGTATGTGATAGGTGCTTAAGGTGTCTATTTGCTTGGAAATCAAGGCTAGGAAAAAGTCTTAGTAACCAACAAATAGTTGTCTGTACTATTGAAACCTGAGTTGTCGAAACAGAACAATTTGCCTAGATTTTGTCTGTAATAATTTGTTTGCCTTTTAAGACATGGTATAGGACATGTTATTTTAAATTGATTGGTAATGATAATTGTTATGGAAACTTCTGGACAATCTGTTTCGCTCAGTGCCATGCCCCGATGTTTCCGCCATCGGTTGGAGTGTGACAGCTTAGGGTCTCAAAAAACGTAGGAACCGCCCTGTATACATACCCCATAATATAAATCTCACGTGATAGAATATATTATATACACAAATAATGTATTAAATAATTTCATGTTATATAAATTATCATATACAGAAATAATGTATTAATCAGGAGAAGTTTATTAGATAATGTATTATTTAAGAGATGTGAGAGAACAAATTAAGAACTATTACATAGAAGACTTGTATCTTACGCACCAAAAGTTGAATTAGGCGTCTTAAAATGGAGAGTAAATTATAAGCTTACTCTTGTCAATGTATTATATAGTAGTGTTTGTGTTAGGATCTGAGTTTGGATTGATTGTGATTTGTGTTTGAACTTAGATGAACAAATGAAAGAGTAGTGCAGCGGAATTTAAATCGAAGCAAACTTTTCACAATCAAACAGAAGAAATACTTTCAATCATACATTTTCAACACTGAATCAAATGATTAAATTTATTTTCAAACTCTGATTACAATGTGTGTATGATATGCAAACTCCCCCTCAGCCCGAGCTCAGTGTTTGTTCGTGCGGAAAGAAGATGGTGAAAGAGCTAAGCGGAACAGTACAGAGTACTGTTCTATTTATAGACACATGCAAACCACTAAGCATCTAAGCTGACGTCACCATGAAAGTGACATCTAACCTCCTAACAAACTCTAACCTCTGATCTATACAAACACTGCTATGCTAACTACTGATATTACATTTCAATACATAAAGCAAATATAAACTGCTGCTGCATCCTTCAACTGCTGTGAACCCAGCAGTACTTGTCATGATCAGCAGTGCTTGAACCATGGCAGTAGATTGAGTAGCAGAGCTTTAGTTCTTCAGTCAGACCTTAACTTGATCAGCAGTTGTAGGTCAGCAGTTTGCATGATCAGCAGTTAGGAGGTCAGCAGATGTTGAAACTACTTTCAAGGGGAGAGACTTGCAATCAAACATCTGTTTATTCTGGATCCACTGCCCTGATCCAGTTTTGGCTTTCATTATCTGTTCCTTTGGTAGGGTTCAATCCAAACAATCTTCCCCTGGAACAGATAATGCCAAAACTATTCATTATTGTAGATCTTTATTGTCTCAACAACAGTTCCCTTATTTGCCCTTTGAATTGCAATTCAAAAGTTAAGGCATCTGTATCATCATCATCCCTGCTAAGTGGAAGATCAAGGAGATCCTGCAAATCTTCAAGACTCAGGCCAAGAGCTTGTTCCCTTGTTAATTTCTTCACTTCGCCATCAGACCTGATCATAGTCAATACGTGGGTCTGTTTATCAGTTTTCCACTTTTGTACTTTTGAGCCTGATGGGTTTCTTGAGAGATTTTTATTTATGGAGGAATTTGGTGATGCTGGCCTGTTCATGACTGGCTGAGCAGTATTTGCAGATTGTTCCAGTTCAGATTCTTCTTTCATCATTAACATAATGGCCTTTTTCACAATGTCATTTCCGGCAATTAGATCTTGAACTGTTTCAGCACCCAACTGGTTTTGACTCCTTCTTTTGTAGATGGTAGCACCAGTAGGAGCAGTGGTTCTCTTGACTTGCAGCTTTTGTGGTCTTTTTGAAACCTTTGCTTTGGAGTAATCAGGTTTTTGTGGAGCTGTTGGATCTTTCTTCCTAAGTTCCTCCAACCTTTTATAGGTGGCCCTGACCCTCGCTTCTCCCCACTTAGACACAGAGTTCTTTGACCCATATTCGGCAATTATCAGCTCCTCTTTCATTCTCTTCAGCTCTAAGGCTTTGTCAGCTTCAACCTGTTTGAATTTTTCATGGGGAATCTGCTGGACATTATCTTTGATCATTTCATGAATCCTGGCTACTTCTTTTTCAAGCTTAGGAATGGTCCAGTTTTTATACATGTGTTTCTCCCCCTTGTATTTCTTGTAGGTCATGATATTTTCAATGTAGTCTTTTCTTATGGTCTCAGCTGCCCTTTCTAAAATTTGTTGACTAACATTTTTGGCAAATTGTTCCATTGATCTGACCTGTGTAAGGAGAAACTGATAGTTTTGCTGAAATTCCCTATTAGATTTCCCTTGTTTGTTTTTGTTAGCGATATCCTCTGCTTGTTTGGCTTTGATTTCCAAATATTCTTCAATGTTGTTTGGCCTGGGATATCCTCTAACTGAAGGCAAGCTCCTTTTGGCAGGGTTGTCCTCATAGTAGAAAGATTTGATTTCATCTCTAACTGCTATGAGTTCTAAAGGAAACACAACACCTGCAGGAGGTAATGGCTTTTGAATTTGAGTTGAAGAAAGAGGAATGGGTTTTGAAACTGTGACAAGTGCTTGGGATTTTGAAGCTGTTGGTGGTGGTGATGGAGAATCATCATCTGATATGATAACCCTTCTCCTTTTTATTTTAGGAGATGCAGATGATGTTTTGGGTGGAAAAGTGGAAGAGATTTGAGTGGCAGTGGTTTGTGACTAACAAACAACTGTTGAAACAACTAGTGTTTCAACCACTGTTGTCATTACAGCAGATGTTGTAACATCTGATGTCTTCTGCTTTATGGCAGGAAGTGATGGTAGAGATGTTGTTTTTGGTGGTGATAAGGCAGTGGTAGTGATGTGTGTTGAAGTGGTGTGTGTTGAAGTGAGAGCAGTTGTTGTAACAACTGAGGTATCAGCAGATGTTGGTACAACAGAGGTTGCAACAGCTGTTTGGGTGGAGGTTTGATGTTGGTGGCTTTTGGATGGTGGTTTTGGAGTATGCTTTTGAAAACTGGATGGTGTGGATTTGGGTTTCCTTACTTTTCTAGTAAGATTTCTTTTTGGAACAGGATTTTGATCATCCTTTTCACCAGAACAACCCTGTTCATTCAGCTTCATGAAAGCTCTCTTCTCCTCATTCCACCTTGATAGATCCTTTGCCGCTCTATCCCTTTTTACACTTATGATACTATCATCAAGTGCATTCTGGGTCACATCAACCTTCTTGCTTCCATCTGGCAAGGGAATTTCTCTGAGCATTGCATCTTTTTCTGTATCAAGATATAGTCCATTATCAATCCCTTTCTTTATCCACTCCTGAATTTTCTCCCCCTTTTTGGCATTATCTGAGGGGATTTCATCAATGAAGAGAACTGTCAAAGGAGCAGTGCCAGTGGTTGTCAACAAATGGGCCTTGAGAGCCTTAATGTCATCCTTTGTATCTTTGTACCTAGACTCCATTACATTTTTGAGCTCTTGAACATGTTTTTCATGCTGCTGCTCAGCCATCTAGTGTTGTTGGTGGAGAAATGGTTGAAAAAGATTCCAGAGCTCATTTGTAACATCTGCTGGTGGTGGAGCAGGTGCTTGAGGTGGAGCAGTAGTGGATTGCACATTTGAACTGTCAACAACTGATGCAGCATGTCTTTGATTTCTGCAACGGTGGTATCCAGTTTTTCAACTCTGTCCGTCAGTTCTTGGTACTTTAAACAATCACCCAATTTAATGGGATCATCAGATTTCCCACTAGCAGTGGTTGTATAAGAAGTTGAGGTAGGGAGTGTACTCCAAACATCAACAACTGATGCCCCTTTTTCTTGGTACTGGAGTCTTCTTCCTTCAACACTTGATAATCTTTTGATGGAACCAGTGGTTAATATAAACTCACTAGCAGATAACAGAACAGAGGTGTTATGGAAGGAATTGCCTCTAAGGAAGTCTTATTGATGTAACCACTGTCCAAGTGTAAACCTGTAGGTTCCACACTTGTAGTGGCTGCTTCACTTGGAATACCACCAAGAGTTACTTGTAACTCAAGGGGTGTAACCTCCTCAGGTTGTGTTGGTGGGTTAGCAAAGATTGATACATCAGGCCTAGTCTTTTGTTGAGGTATATTCTCATGGACAGGTGATTGAGAAGGACTGGTTTGTGCCAGGTTCAGATTAATTGCATCCAACTGTAGTTTGGTGTTTGGTGGAATTGGGGATGTGAAGGTAGGTTTAGAAAGCGAAATTGCCCCGGGTAGTGGGCTGTGGAGGATGGAAACGAGTGCTTCCAGAGCCTCATGATGTGGTGACCCTTGTTGTACAACCTGTTCTTTTTGTGAAGAGACAGGAGGAGTTTTGGCTAGGGTTTGAGATATTTTTACCAACTGCTGTGAGGAAGTAGCAGCAGTGGTTTGTTGTGACTTTTGTGTTGTCACAGGCAGTTGCTCAGGTATCTCAGCCTCCAGAGTTGCCTTTTTGATGGGTTTGGGGGGTTTTTGATTTTTCTTTTTCGGTGGTTTTTTGGTGATTTTAGGTGTGGGTTTCAAGGAAGTTGTTTGGCTACCTTGATCACCTTGAGCAGTGGGCTCATCAGCAGATACCTGAGGAGTAGTGTTTGTTGCTAAAATCTGCTCAGGCACCTCTGCTTGTGTTTTGCAAGGTGTTGACATTCTTGTAAATGTTTCAGACGTTAAGCTTTTTATTTGAAAAGAGTCACCTTAATTTATTACCGCAATATCATTCTTACTGAATTTTTCTCAAAATAATAGCTTAAAAATCTTGGAAACAGTAAGAATGATTTCGTTTCAACATTTTTAACCAAATCATTGAAGATTACCTTGGAATAGTTAAAATTTTCTCCTTGTAAAATAGCATATCCCAAGTGTTGAATCTTCAGTGGTATTTCATTAAAAGAAGTGGTTTTATTTGAAACACACACGAGGAGGGTATAGAATAAAAATCTTGTTGCAGGAGGGAAGAAGCCTTTTTCTAAGGTATCCCTCTTCATCATTGTGTCTGCACACCCTCGCTCAATGAAGTCAATTTTTAACTAGTTTTTAGGGAAAGAATTTGTACCTTCCTGATCAGCGAGCTGAAAGACCTCAGATATGGATTGCGGTGTTATTCGGACTGCTTTCTTCTGCAGAGTAGAGTTAATGGCTATGACATCTTCTCCTTGTTTTTCAAGGGTACATTTTTTCCAAAACTCTCTCTGAGTTTGCAGGTAAATGGGTGCATCAACGGTTAACAAGGTTTTGTACTTTGATGCGTTGATAATATCGAGGATGGAGTCAAATGTATCGATGGTGCCGGGTTTTGTGAGAAGACCCGGTAGATTATGAGACGGTTTGTGTGGGATTTCGGTGGAGGTAGCCTTTTGAGAGGCCCCTTTGGAAGATTTTGCGAATGATTTCGATTTTGTCATTTTGAAGATGAGAATCGAAGATGAGAATGTGGAGAAATTTGATGGAATGGATTGGAAACTGCTTTGAGAAGAGAATTTTTAAGAATTCAATTCGACAATGAAACCCTGTTTGGGTTTTGAAAGAGGGTTTTATTGATGAAAAGTGAATGCTGACGTGGCAGCGGTTACAAAAGATCTGACCATTAAGTACTGTCCGCATGCCATCCCCTGGTGAAGTGAAGGACAGAACTTTTGAACAGTACAGTTTGTGAAAACAACTAGTGAAGGCAGTAGTTGTAATGGTAATGGAGGACAGTGGATGCTTTTCACTATCAGTAGATAGCTCAGCAGTAGATACAATGCTGATTATGACCATCAGTGGTTGTCAAAGGAAAATGAGAACAGGGGATGACTTTCAGCAGTGGACAGACTTTTGTAAGAGCACAAACTTTTGAACTCAATAGTGGTTATGGCAGACTTTTAGGATTTTAATGAAAAATTCATTTTTAGCTATTTTTAAGGATGGATTTTTGATTTTATGAAAACATTTTAATGCTTTTATGTTAGTGCAATAACGTCTGTAGCTTCCGTCAACAAGTAGTCGTATTTTGTATAGTTGTGTATATGTTTTGTTTGTATGTATGTAAAGCAGGACAGAATCGGTGAAGTTTTTGTTAAGTGCTGTTGATGCCAGCCGATCGGCTAGACCAGCCGATCGGACAGCCCGGCCGATCGAGCAGGCTACTCGATTGGTTAGGATGTTCAGCCGATCGGCTAGTCCAGCCGATCGGCCAGCATTCTCTTATTATGTCCTTGCCTATAAATAGCTGGTAGGTTAGTTTATTTAGAACCTTTTGACACTTTCACTTGCTACCTACCTTTTGTATGTCTGAGTTCTTTCTGGTTCCTGTATACTTTCACATCATTCAATAAGATCTCAGATGGTGATTCAGAGTAGAATATTGTCTTTGTATATCTGATATGTGATTACATGAATTCCGCGCATTGATCACTTTACGATTCAACTACGTTTACGAACAGGAAGATCCCATCAGAGGGACCAACAAGTGGTATCAGAGCTGTAGGAAGCTGAATCGAGATCTACAGAGACGAATTCACCGGAATTCAAGCCGTTCTTGTTGATTTAGAGACGAAATCACCGGAATTCAAGTCGTGTTTGCTGTGTCAGAAACAAATTTCACCGGAAATTTGTTATTTCTATCATTCCGACTCAAATTTCACCGGAAATTTGACCGATTTTTCTATATTCTTCTCAGATCTAGCTTTACCTTTCACTTTTACATCATAAAATTAGAAAAACTTAAAATTCAGTGAGATTTTACGGTTAAAAACTGACAAATTTGCTATCAATCGAATCGAAATCATTTGAATTACAATCCTACAAAGTTTCATAATCAAATTCAATCTAAAACTTGTTCAAATTGATCAAAATCCATGGAAAACTGTTCATGTTTGCTGATGTCAGCCGGTCGAATGACCTAGCCGATTCATGTACTTGCTGACGTCATCATTCCAGTTGCATAACCGTTCAGATATTCTCAAATTTTGCTGACATCATCAGTGTTAGCCGATCGAACGAGCAATTCGAACGGACAGCATTGTTGATTTTTGACATTGTTGCTGACATCATATTGCTAGCCGATCGAATACGCCACTCGATTGAACAGTAATTGTGTTCTGACTACATTGGTGTGTTTGTCAGCCGATCGAAGAGTCACTTGATCGAACGAGTCAGCCGATTGTGGGTGTGCTGGTCGATCGAGCGAACCATTCGATCCAAGTGTCTTTGTGTTTACATCTTTGAAATTCAAAATTTTACTAAGTGTTTGATAAATATCTCAGGTACTTAACAATGGAAGAGTTCATGAACCCATTCAGTGAAATGTATGCGTTTGCTGGAAATGGTGGAGATGATTCAACAAACCGAACAAATGAGAATACTTCAAGTACGAGAAAGACATTGACAGAAGCACTTAGTGTGGAAAGCGCTTATGGAACCTACAATAAGCCACCAAAGCTGTTAGCAATTGAAGATTATAACCGTTGGGCAAAGAGATTCGAGGAATGGTTGAAAGCCTTCGCGTACCCCAGTTGGAAAAGCTTAAAAAATGGTTTTAACAATGGAAGAGAAGACTTTGAGAACATGTCAGAAAGTGAAGAGATTGAATATTTTGTGGCTGAACAAAAATGTTTAGCTTTGATTAACCAATCAGTGAGAGAATATATCATCTCACTAATTGATTATTCAAACGCAAAGGATCTCTGGGATAAATTACAAAAGAAATGTGTCGGTACTGCAGAAATCATTAAAAACAAAAAGAAACTGCTAAAAAAGGAATTTGATCTGTTTGGTTGTCTTAAAAATGAGTCTGTTCAAAAAATGATTGAACGTTTCGGGCATCTAAAGCTGGAGTTGGCCAGGCATGGAATTGTTTTTACCCAAGAGGAGCTTGTAGACAAAT
The DNA here is from genome assembly GCF_002127325.2 of Helianthus annuus. NCBI lineage: Eukaryota > Viridiplantae > Streptophyta > Magnoliopsida > Asterales > Asteraceae > Helianthus > Helianthus annuus. Next base: position 134,546,606 of record NC_035445.2, read on the forward strand.
TATTTGATTCGTTACCAGACGAGATGGATTGGCAATATTTTGCAATGATGATCAAGAATACAATCCAACCAAGTGTTCTGACAGTTGATTTGCTAATAGAGAAACCTAAGAGTCATGAGCTCGAAATAAAGAAAACACATAAAGTCAACCACTCTTTATATCATCAAAATGTGGAACTCTATTATCCAAAGAGCTTGATTCAAAAGACAGGATCTCCAAAAACAGCCTTCACTGCAGAAAGTTCACAACCCGTGACTCAAGAAACCTCACACAGTGGTTTTCATGGAGGAATGTCTTCCAACACCACAAGTCAAGGACCTTCTTCAAGCACATCAAGCCAATAGCAAACTGCACCAAAGAATGTTTTTCAATGTAACATTGCAGTTGACTTGAAAAATGGTCAGAATTTTAGTGAGGAGTCGGCGAAACAACAGATGATTTTCTTGGCATCTGTATTGGAGTCATATGAGGGGTTAGTTGCTGGGAAGATAGGTAACACCAACCTGACGAAGGAAGACTACGATCAAATAGATCCTGAAGAAATGGAGCTAATTGATATTCGTTGGGCTATGGCCAGTGCTGTTCGTCGAGCACAACGCTTCATGGAAATAACTGGCAGGAAAACAATTGGTGGTCCATCAACCAAATTGGGTTTCGATAAGTCTAAAGTGACATGTTTCAAATGCAAACAAAAAGGTCACTTTAAACGAGAATGCAGAAACGAGTATGTTGATGAATCGGCTAATCCGTTCCGAGAAGATTATTATAAGAAAGCCGTTTATCATCAGAACAAATCGGAACCTCCAAGGCTGAAGCAGATCGAAGAAAAAGAAAAGGAAAAGTCAAGAGCTCTAGCGGTCATTCATGATGATGAGGGATACGACTGGAGTGACTTATTGCCGGAAGAAGATGCGGTTGGTTACGCATTCGCAGCAGGAAAGATTGTTCCGTTCAAAGATACAAGAACAGAAGAAGAGAAGTTTGTGAACAGAAGAATGAAGGCCCAAACAAAGGTAAGCAGAATTTATACCATTTACAAAGAAGCAAAAAGGGCTAAAAGATGGGATCCAGACAGAGAATGTTATCTTGATCCTCAAGGTAATATCGCAATTGATCCAAGTTCACTCAGTGTTGAAGCAATCATTCAGCAATATGCTGAAGAAGAGGAAGCTAGACAAAGAGAATGGTGGGGTGAAGGTGAAAAGAAAGTGGAAGAGAAAGAAGAAAAGGCGAAATTGGCAGAAAAGAAGATCGATGATGGAGTGATAGACACATCACAAGAGCTCACAGCCGAAAATCTGATGAAGATGGCAGACAAAGTTCTAGCTGCAAAAGAACTGGAGGTAGAATCTAGTTCTGGAACTGAGTCAAATGCCAAAGTCAGTCAGATAAGCATGAATGTAGTGTCAGGTAAGAAAGAAAAAAGCGAAAGTGACTGCAAGAATTGCATGAAAAATTGCAAAGATTGTAGTACTATCGCTTATCTCAACAACAAAAAGGTTGAAGATCTGACTAGACGAGTCAGAGAGGTTGAAAACCAAATCTTAAACCGGGATAAATTGCTAAAAGCTTCAAATGATCGTGCAAAAGAATTAACAGAAAAAATAGAAAGTGATAAAAGTGACATAGAAAGAACTAAGAAAGAAAATGAAAAACTCATTCTTGAAAATCGTCACATCACTGAAAATTTCGAGAAGCTTAAGCGAACGGTTAAAGATTCGGATGATCGAAATGGGAAAACAACAAAAGAAAATGTTCAACTGACGGGTGTGTTAAGGGTGAAAGAAGAGTTAATAAACAAACAATTGGATGAAATTGCTAATCTGAAGCTTCAATACCAAGAAGCAAAAATCGAAAATGAACGCATCCAATTAAAATTAACCAGTTACAACTCCGCGAGCTTTGTTCTGCAGCATATTGTTCCCAAACCAATCGGGAAAAACAAAGCTGGCGAAGATGTATTTTCGGACGGAGCTGGAGTGGGATATCATCAAGTCCCACCACCTGTTTTAAACAATTTCTCAAAGAAAAAGTCCGGACTGGTTAATAATGATGAAAATTCAGATGAAATAAAACTTCCAAAGTCGATTGATGTTACATTCTCAGCATCATCATCTGATGATAGTGTTCAGACTGATATTGTCAAAAGCATGGCAGAAAGTGTCTTAGAGTCTGATTCAAATGAAGATGATGGTTGTTTCTTGGATAAATACATTCCGAAACAAAAAATCTAAGAACAACTTAAATGAAGAACCAAATCTTGTCATGTACAAGATGTTGGGTTCAGATAAGTTGTTTTCGGATACTGAGTTTCCGATTGAGAATGTAAATGTCAACAAATTGAAAAATGTTTACAAATTAATCGAACTTGAGCTGACAGAAGTGAAAAGTTTGAACCAAATAAAAAGACAAATGAACTTTGAAAAAGATAAAGCTTACTACAAGAAACCCGTTATTCCTCCACGTTTTTCTAATAACAATCAAAACAATTGGTCGGGTGGATATCAGGGAGGTAAGTCTTATCAGAAGAAAAATGTTCAAAACAAGAAATTTGTTGAAAAGAAAGTTTTTGTGAACAGTTCGAGTTCGTTTTCTAATGAAGAACCTGAATTTTTTTCAAAATCAAACAAAGAGTTCTTTGAGGAAAAAGGCTCACAACCTCAGTCTGAAGGCACCAGTCGGGTTGTTGACACCCGAACTTGCTTCAGATGCAATCAAGTTGGGCATATTGCACGAAAGTGCACCAACTTGAAGTCTAAGACTGATGTTGTTGAAAATCGAAAGAAGAAAAATGATAAGAATGAAAAGGCTCCATTGATTGTTGAGAAAAAGAGTTTGAAAAATGATAACCCAAAAGTCAAAACTGAATCTGTAAAGAAGATGGAAATTAAAAATGGTAAATTTTACAAACGGGTCGCAACAACTCAACAAACATGGAAGCCAAAAGTTGCAGAAATGAATGCAAGTGATTCAAAATCAAAGGTTTCTGAAACGGAAAAACAATCATCTTCTACCACATCGGTAAAGATGAGTGTTCCTGAAAAGAAAAGGGTTCCACTATCTCAACAAGTTTGGAAACCAAAAAGTGAGAAGAAAATTTCAACTTCCGAGGTGAAAAAGTCTGAAGAATCAATTACGGTTGATTATGATGCAAATTTTCCACCTCTCAAGGCTGAAAATTTCAAAATTCAAATTGCAAGAGTCAAAGTTACACCTAAGGCTGATGAGGCCTGGGTGGACTCGATGTTTGACTGAACAATCTGATTTGCTGGAGCTTCCTTGATCGCGAAGCATGTATCGGCACCTTTATTGAAATGTTTTAATCATGTTTGTGTATGTGCAGGATCTTCCACAAATTGTTTCAAGATGGATCATGGACAGTGGAGCTTCCAGACATATGACATGGAAGACTGCATTATTGTACGATGTGAGAAATATAAATGGAGGATATGTCGGATTTGCGGGCAATCAAGGTGGTCGTATAGTTGGTGAAGGAACGTTGTCGAACGGAATTGTAACGTTTGAAAGAGTCAATTACATTGCTGAGCTGCAGAACAATCTACTAAGTATTTCTCAGATCTGTGACAGAAAGTACACCACTCATTTCACTGACAAAGAATGTTCGATTCTAAAACCGGGATTTGTTATTCCTGAAGAGTGGGTCATCATGAGGGCACCAAGAGTCAACGATCTGTATGTGTTGGATATGAGCATAGCTACTACAACAACAGGCCAGGCTCACTGTTTTGTGTCAAAGGCAACTGAGAAGGAGTCAAGATTGTGGCACCGAAAGATGGGACATATACATCTTCGAAAAATGAATCACTTGGTGCATAATGATCTGGTTACAGGAGTTCACATAAAAGGTTTTCATCTAGAAGGGGAGTGTATAATTTGTATTAAAGGCAAACAGAAGAAAAAGTCGCACCCCAAAAAGCAAGTCAATTCAGTTTCACGACCGTTGGAAAGACTTCACATGGATTTATTTGGTCATGTGAATGTCAAAAGCATTACAGGAGATTATTATTGCTTGGTCGTCATTGATGATTACTCTAGATTTTCTTGGGTATCTTTCTTGAAGACAAAGGATGAAACATTTGACAGTCTGATGGCGCTATTCAAAAAGATTGAAAATTTGTACCAGAGACGTATCCGAAGAATTAGAAGTGATAATGGTACTGAATTCAAAAACCACAATATGGATGAATTTTGTGAAGAAAGAGGTATATTGCATGAGTTTAGTGCTTCGTACACTCCGCAGCAGAATGGAGTAGCAGAACGCAAAAACTGAACGCTAATCGAGAGATCCAGAACTATGCTCGCAGATTCAAAACTTCCAATAAATTTCTGGGCTAAAGCTGTTTCTGCCGCATGCTATACTCTCAACAAAGTTCTCACCGTGAAGAAATTCAACAAAACATGTTTTGAATTGATCAATAATCGCAAGCCTAACTTGAAGTATCTTGAACCGTTCGGGTCACCCTGTACGGTGATAGAACCTTTTGGAAAATTTGGTCCGAAGTGCATCGAGAGTATATTTGTTGGATATGCAAGTCCTCTGCGCCGTGTCTTCGTGCCAAGCGAAAAGCGGATTATTGAAGCTGCAAATGTTGAATGTCAAGGTAATACGATGCCGCCTCAGAACCCAGGAGATTCATGGCGTTACCACTACGACACATTGTGGGATTCCTTTGATGTTATGGAAGAACCTGAAGATGAAGAAGACTTCTTTGATGAGCTGGATATTCTTAGAAACTATGAGTCATTGGAAGAAAGATTTCCAGCACAATATTCTAGGAAACCTCAGAAAACTTCAAATGATGATGAAGCAGGTCCTAGTAATGCTGGTGAACAAGATGATACTCTAGAGAATCAGACAACAACAAATGATGACACAACATCTGATATTGGTCCAACTTTTGATCATGGGGATTCTGAATCTGAGGGGGAGCAAATCCAGATCTTAGATCAAGCAAAGCCTATCAGTGAAGAAGGTGCAAATCAAAATGTCACTAATCTGGAAGGCAATGTAGATGTTCCGAGTGAAATAATGCCCAGAACTCTTTCATATCACCCTGAGGAGCTGATCATCGGAGAGCTTCAATCAGGAGTTCGCACCAGACATCAAATTGACCAAGGGCTTACTAGTTTTTATTCATCAGTAGCACCTCTACAATCTGAATTTTCACTATGTTGTTTTATCTCGCAGATTGAACCTCGAATGTATAAAGAGGCACTTACTGAAGATTCTTGGGTCAACGTGATGCAAGAAGAGCTGAACCAGTTTGAAAAACTAGGTGTTTGGAAATTGGTGGATTTACCAGAGGGTCACAGGAAAATCAACACCAAATGGGTGTTCAAGTGTAAGAGAGACGACAGAGGTGTAGTGGTCAGAAATAAAGTTTGACTTGTTGTTCAGGGCTTCAGTCAACAGGAGGGAATTGACTTTACCGAAGTATACGCTCCTGTGGCACGACTAGAAGCAATCAGAATTTTCCTAGCGTTTGCATCATGGAAAAACTTTAAAGTCTACCAGCTTGATGTAAAGTCGGCCTTTCTCTACGGCAAAGTGAAGGAGGAAGTGTATGTGGGACAGCCACCGGGTTTTGTCGATCCACACCACAAGAATAAAGTGTATCTCTTGGATAAAGCATTATATGGCTTACACCAGGCCCCGAGAGCCTGGTATGAGACGTTATCTCAGCATTTGCTAGCCAATCACTTCATCCGGGGAACAATAGACGCCACCCTCTTCACAAAGATAGTCGATGGTCACCTGCTGATAGTACAAATTTATGTGGATGACATAATTTTTGGGTCAACAAATGAGGACTTGTGCAAAGATTTTGAACAAGTGATGAAGCAAAAGTTCGAAATGTCTTCAATGGGGGAAATGAAATTCTTTTTGGGGCTCCAAGTTGATCAACTTCCTGAAGGAATTTTCATACACCAGACAAAGTACGTTCATGATATTCTAGAGAAATTTGGAATGTCAGGTTCTACTCCTGCGGCAACCCCATTGGCAACAAATCATGGAATTCACCCAGATCTCACCGGAGATAAGGCAGATGAAACTCTTTATCGTTCCATGATTGGTTCTTTGATGTATCTAACTGCTTCAAGACCCGACATTATGTAACCGACGTGCCTCGCAACAAGATTTCAATCTAACCCAAGAGCTTCGCACTTGATCATTGTGAAAAGGATATTACGCTACCTGAAGGGAACTCCATCGTTGGGGTTGTGGTATCCTAGAAAAGGTGATTTTACGCTCGAAGGGTATTCCGACTCGGATTTCGGATGCTGCAAAGTCAATGCCAAATCAACAACTGCAGGATGCCAGTTCTTTGGACCTCGCTTGGTCACCTGGCAGTGTAAGAAACAAACGTCTGTGGCGCTATCCACATGTGAAGCAGAGTATATTTCTGCCAGCAGTTGCTGTTCTCAGATCCTGTGGATACAGCAACAGATGCGCGATTACGGTTTGCAGTTTCTTAACACTCCTCTTTTTGTTGATAATGAGGCCGCAATTAATATAACAAAAAATCCGGTACATCACGCTAAAACCAAACATATAGAAATTCGTCATCACTTTATTCGCGATTGTTTCGAGAAAACGTTGATACGAATTGAGAAAATCCACACTGACGAGCAAAAAGCTGATTTACATACCAAGGCATTTGATTGAACACGTTTTAAATATCTTTTAAAACTTAATGGTATGATGCTCTTATCGGTGAAGGATGGAATCGTTGGCGTTGATGAGGATACCACTATAGATGATGTTGATAATCTATCTGCAATGGTTTGTCGATTTTTTACCTGTTTTGGTCTTTAGGGGGAGATAGGTATATTTGTATATATTTTTTTAGAAAATCCAAAAACAATAAAAAATGAAAAAGAGCCTGTGTAAAAAGGGAAAATGATAGTACATCAGCTAGACTGTTACGGTATGCTAAAGATTTGTAAAGTTTTAAAAGGTTTAAACAGTCTCACTAATGATGTGTCGATAGGTTTTTGCACAGTTAATAGATTTTTTCGTGATATAAACTTAAAAAACATAAAACGAGACTTAATTTGTGGGGAACACTATTTGGATATATAGGTAACCCCTGAAATGTCGTTTGATAGGTCCCTTATTCTGAGATACTAGGTCTTTATACTCAGTGATATCTGGGGTATTATTCCGGGACTTCTGCTGAATGGAAGTTCTGACCTAGTCCCCAAATAATACTTTACGCAAAATGCTTGAAACATAGCATCGCCCTCAGCAAGCTGATGAAACAATAAAATTGATAGTCGCTGCTGTTGAAATCAAAAGATCCTCTAAAGGGGACACACCAAAAAGTCGAAGCCGTCATCTCTCTGCGTATACGGAAGTATCATCTGTGGTATACTCACCTGTAAGACTGAATATTGGGAACTTGATACGGGAGTTATTCAAAAGGTGGGACACATAAATGAGTCAAGTTAATAAGACATCTAAATCGTATCCTGAATAGATTGAAATCTGTGAGAAAACTTAAAATGGATCAGTATATCGACAATCGAGGTGAATTGTTTAATACTGAATATGAAATGAAGCTTAACGGTACTTGTAACATGTTTAAATAGCTGATATGATTCCCTGACACGCTCACAAAAATATGTTTGTAAATAGATTTCTTTCTTTATATTCTGTCTTTCAGTTTCTGTTATACTTTTGCAGTTTAGAATCTGCATTAAAAATTCAAAAAGATTTTACTTTTCTGTTTTATTTTTGACAAACCAAAGCGGAAGATTGATCTTCAGATTCACAGTCTGATGCAAGGTGCAGGAAGTTGTTCTGAGCTGAAAAACAAGTTGGGAGCTAATCTTGATACAAACAAAGAAATTAAAAAGTCAAAATGCAAGTTCATTAAGTTGAAACTTGTAAAATTTTTAGAAAAATGATTAAAATATCAGTTTGTTTTTGCATCAAGTCAACCAAGGTCATTAAATTGAACTTGGTCGACAAATTAAGTACCTAGGGTCATTAGTTTGGACCTAGATACTTAAGTGGATTTCTCGAACACTGATAATGTGATAAAGATCAAAAAGTCAAATCTGTTTGAAAGTCAAAGTGCCTTTGATCGAACAGGCCAGTCGATCAGCTGGACCAGCCGATCATACTGCCTAGCCGATTCAATGACACACTATAAATAGGAGTCAACTGCTTCATTTGTTCTTTTTCACTCTCCGATCGAACCAAAAGCTTTCTCAGCCGATTCACAATTTCATATTGATCTTCATCTCTTTGCAACAATACTTTTGATTTGTTGGCTTACTCATCATCTCAAATGGCAAAGGTATGTTTCTTAAACATCAAATTCTTTAAATTTCTTAAGTGTTCTTCATGCTCATATTTGTCGATGCCTTCAATCTCAGATTTAGGAAGTTTTAAGATGTTTTGATGAAATCTAGTTATAGGGTTTTGTTCGCAATACAAAGATCTATAAGATTACCGGATCAATTTCTGATAAATCATTCTAAATCTTGATAGATCTAGGTTTAAGTTGTTACGTCTGTCGGCATGTTATTTGAGAGATTGACCTCTGTTTAGGACGTTTTAGACAAGAATGAACATAGGGTTTTGATCGCGACAACATGAGGAACTTAGATATGTGCTCAATTTGTGATAATTAGTATAAATTTTTGAATCAATTGTTTATGTTATTCAAAACTGTTCTTCATCGAAGATGCCAGCCGATCGGCTAGCCCAGCCGATCGGACAACATTCATGATATAGTTGTTGTTGCTTTAGGAAGTTCATGTCTTGAAAAATGTGCCTTGATTGTGTTAAGTGATTGGAATGAGGTTTTGTATTTTGCTAGCCGATCGGCTAAACCAGCCGATTGAATAGCAATGTGCTAGCCGATCGGCTAGACCAGCCGATCGAGTAGCATTAAAGATCATGTGTTTGTGTTGAGATTTGTGGTAGTTCAAAGTTAATGCCTTGAAATGTGTGCTAAAATTTGCTTTGAAATCTGTGTTGTTTGAATTCTTTGAAGAATATTGTTTGCTCTTAGTATTGCCAGCCGATCGACTAGACCAGCCGATCGAGCAGCAATGTGCCAGCCGGTCGGCTAGACCAGCCGATCGAATAGGAATTGCTAACCTTAGTCAAAAGGGCTGCATTACTTGTTGTAAGAACAGTATTCTTCACATACTTAGATTTCTGTGCATAATATTGAAAAGCATTTGCTAGTCGATCAGACACCATTTATAAGAACTTCCTTGTCACATTTTGTCAGCCGATCGGCTAGACCAGCCGATCGACCAGGCATTGTCACTTTTTCATTCTCAGCCGATCGGCTGGACCAGCCGATCGACCAGGAACTGTCACTATAATCATTTTCAGCCGATCGAATAGTAATGCTCTTCGATCGACCAGACCAGTCGATTCTATAGTGTTGTCACATAGGAATGTCAATTTGTTAGGAAAATTTTCATGTTCTTGTTTGAATAATTTTTCACTGAATAATTTTTACAGGGACGAGGGAAAGAGAAAGACAAGAGTCATAACATTTCCTGTGAAATTGATTCTGGAACAACCACTGGTACTGTGGTAGAAAGAATGGCAACATGTTTTAGAGAAAGCAGAGTAGCCAAAGCGATGTCTGATAAAACTGTGATTTATGAATCACATGTTAGAGCATTCTGGAACACTGCTTGATATGAAGAATCAGACAAGATGATACATGCAGTTTTAAGAAAGAAGGATCAAGCTGGAAAAGATGTTGATGTGGAGTTTAAGTTTGATGTAGGAGATGTGAGGAGAGTTCTTGACTTACAAGATTCTGACAATGATCCAACAATCATGTCTGAACGTCTTGTAAAAGGTTTGTGGTGTAGAATGGGATTCACAGGGCACATAAATGGAAAGATGTACAAGAGAAGTTTCTCCAAAGCATACAGGTATTTGATGCACTGTATGATACACTCAATGGGACATAGAAAGGGTGCATAGCAGATTACATCATGAATATGGTTACAAGTTTGGTGCTAAACAGAAGATATAATATTTCACAAGTGATTTTTGAATACATGAAGGAAAATTGCCAAGCTGGAGTAGATAAGTACATCATGTATCCTAGATTTATCATGATGCTACTAAATGACAAAATCAAAGATCTTCCGAAGGATTGTGAGGATGTGATGGAGATGAGTGTTGTAAATAAGACAACAATAGGAAGAGTTACAAAGGATAAGGATGAGAAAACTAAGGAGTTGATTTGTAGAATAAAAGATAAAGCTTATGTTGCTCCTAAGAACGATAGATGGAGATATGAAGACAGCAACTCAGACAATGAAGATTCAAGGATGAATTAGATGGTTGAGAAAAAGACTATGTGGTGGCATGTTAGAGATGGAAAAAGGAAAAGGACACCTAAGTCATCCCCTGCAGTTGTTATTCCTAAAGAAGGAGAAAAGGGTATAGTGAAAGGGGGAGCATTAAGACAATTAGATCACATATGATTTAAATGTTACTAATCTTGTTGTCTATGTTTGTCTTGTAGGGTCTTCTGGAGAGCCGCAGAAGAAGCTAGTGGATGAAACAGTTCTAGAGCCATCTGTGGTGATTGAACAAGGTGTTGATTTGTTAAAGCAATCTTTGGAAAGCTTTCTGAAAAAGAATGAAGAAGTTGTAGCTCAACAAACTCAAGAAACAAGTATTCATTCTGAAAAGGTGACCAAGGTTCAACCCGATTCAGAAGCTTTAAGGAGTTCAAGTGATGGAGATTCTGAAGCTACTCTATCTGAATCCGAATTAATTCCTGAAACTGTTGGTAAAGGAAAGGTTCAGTTGAAGAAAAGACCTTCAAAGAAACAGAAGGGTTCAGAAGAAGAAGATTCTCCTTACGATCCTAAAAAGTCAAAGAGACAGAGAAAGAAACGAAAGGCAGCTCCAGTGGGTGTAATTCCCAGAAATGTCAGATCAAAGAAATCAGGAGCTGAGTCCCAGAAAGATAAGGAAGGAAAGGCAGCTAAACATGTTCAGAAAGAAAAATCACCAAGTATTGATGTTCCAAAAGAACCAGAGGTGAAAACAAAAGAAGTTCCAGTTGTGGAAACAGAAAAGAAGACAGATGATGATGATTATGTAGAAATCACTGGATTCAGAGCTGCTAGTCCAAAACCTGCTCAACAAGAGATTCCTCAGTCATCACAACAGAAAGAAGACTTTAACTTTGATTTTGATAATATCGGATCAGCTACTGGTATTTTCTCTGAAGATATGCCTGAAGGTGAAAGTGACATGTTTAATGATCAAGCGGTTAAAGATTTAACTAAGAGAGTTAAAGAACTGGAAAAAGAGAAAGCAATAGCTGAGGAAGAACGTAATATGCTGAGAAAAGAAATTGATGAATTGATGGAAGCTCACAAGTTGCAGCGTTGGTTGAGAAGGAGAAAAGAATGAATCAGATGAAGGATGAGGCCGAGGGTAATTCTAAAGTGATTGAGTCATTAACACAAGAGATATCTTCCTTGAATGTCAAGACAAAGGATCTGGAGAATGTGAATCAAATGTTAAATCAGCTTCTTGATGAGATAAGTGAAGCTTCATCTAATGAAATGAAGGCAATAAAACTAGAGATGGAGGCCATGAAAGCTGATAAAGTAATGAAAGATCAACAACTTCAGATGCTGGTTGCTGTGGTTGAAAGTCATTTGAAGAAGAACATTCATGCTGCATTTGATGAAATTGATGTTATAAGAGCAAATGAAAGGAGACTGGAGCGTGAACGTCAAATGGCTGAAGAAGCAAATCTAAAGAATAAAGGAATAGTTGAAGAGGTTGAAATACTCGATGCATCTTCAAGACAGCCAGAGGTTGGAGGTTCTTCTTCACAACCTGATATTGAAATGATTGAAGAAATTGTGGTTCAAGAACAAGAAGTTGTTGATGATGATCAAGAAATGGTTGAAGCTGAAGCTCAAGAGCATCATGATCCAGAATACTTGATTGTTGGTGAACCTATTGAACCTCTCATTGCAGAAAATGTCCTTCGAAGAGTGGAAATTATTCAAAGAAGAAGAAGAGCAAGGGAAGTTCTACTACTGGAGTATACAACTGACAAATTTGTGTTAGTAGGAAATGCTTACCCTGTGCCATATAATTCTAAAGAAGTGGCAAAGTTGCTAAAGTTCATGGATCTAAAAAGAAAAGGAAGGATAGCACGTGGAGAGGTTGTGGATGAAGATTCTGATAGAGAGTTGTTCGGTGATGATGAAGAAGAAGATGATTCTGATGATAAAGATGATAAAGCTGATGATAAGTCTGATAAAGATGACAAAGGTGATGACAACAATGATCAGGGTGCTTCGGGTTTATTAATCAGTGAACCAAATATTCAAGAAAGAGTGGATGAGCTGATGAATAATGAGTTAAATGAGCAGGAGGATGAAGTTGATCATGAAGCATCATCATCTGGAAAACAACCTGTTGATCAGGTATTTCTGTCTAACCCTACTGTCATTTTCTTATCTGGTAAACAACAAGGAGAGGTAGAGGTTAAAAGAACTCGGGCTGAAATGTTAGAGGAGTTGGGTTTGGAAGATGGAAAATTTAAATTTGATATTGAAGACGAAATTCCTCACTCACCTACAAAAGATTTCGAGCCTAGATACCCTCATGAAGCTGATCATTATGATGAAGTGATTGTTGAAAGCGCATCTGATTCAGAAGAAGATAGAGTGGATTTTCATTATGAAGGTGAAGATGTTGCATTTCCTACTTTCACAGAGTTATTCCAGGAAAAGAATGAAGACGAGTTAAGAAGAAGGATTGAAGAAAGGGTTGCTACAGCAGATATTCCTAAACCAGTTCCTAGAGAAATAACAGCTGAAGAAAGAAAACGATGGTTCAAGAATATACCGAAAGAAAGAAAGACTCTCAGGGCTCTTCAATACTTTACTCATAACAAAGATCTTTCTTGGGGAGATATTTTATCTTGGGGATATCTGGAAGTTTTGAAAGTCTATGCAATCAGAAGGGAGCAGGGTGTACAATACTTTGAATTCTTAGCTGATATAGCTACTTTACCCTGGTGGGACGTAGATGAGTTGGTGATTACAAAGAATATCAAGCAATACTACTACGGTCCAGAAGTTCGAGAACGTGATCAGGATTTGTGGAATTACATTAAATGGCAAGCAAAGAAAAATTATCCAGATTGGAAGCCACAATATCCGAAGCAGATTGTTACTTATTTGGAGAATGGTGAAAAAGACATTACATTGGATGTGAAGCCTCCAAGATGTTTGAAGAATATGCCACTCAGAGCCATTGAACAAGATTTCTATGATCTATTTCAAGCTTGGCTATACAATCCCTCTACAGCTGAAGCAGTAATTTCTTTGTTTGACAAGACAACTGGAGAAGGACGAAGAATAAGTATTTTGGATCTTATGTGGTTGGTCAACTGTTCGAAGAAAGACATAGATTGTTTGTTTGTCAACAAGATAATCTATGATAAGAAAGACAAAGAGATAGCCATGCAGTATCAAGGCGTGATAGATGTTTGTTTCGCAAAAGAAATCAACTTAGGGAAAAATTGGAAGACAAAATGGAGAGATCTTGAAGTTGATGAATTTCTGAAGGTATACAAGCGAAGTCAAAGACAGAAAGAGATAGCTAGAAAAGCTGCAGAGAGGGGAAGAAGAAATCTTGGGTATGTGCCACCTACAGATCAAACGCCTATTGAATCTGAAGAGAACAAAATTCCAAAATGGGATCGAAAGCGTGATGGCGACCCAGAATATCGAAAGTGGTGGATAAATGAGGGCAGGCATAAAAGAAGGAGAATGTTAGAGGAACGAGCTGAACAAAGAAGACAAAAGCCAAAGGAGAGAAGACGCAACAGGAGGAAATAAAGACTATGTTGGAAGGAACTATAGCTACATCCGAGGGGGAGTCTGTTAGTGCAATAACGTCTGTAGCTTACGTCAACAAGTAGTCGTATTTTGTATAGTTGTGTATATGTTTTGTTTATATGTATGTAAAGCAGGACAGAATCGGTGAAGTTTTTGTTAAGTGCTGTTGATGCCAGCCGATCGGCTAGACCAGCCGATCGGACAGCCCGACCGATCGAGCAGGCTACTCGATTGGTTAGGATGTTCAGCTGATCGGCTAGTCCAGCCGATCGGCCAGCATTCTCTTATTCTGTCCTTGCCTATAAATAGTTGGTAGGTTAGTTTATTTAGAACCTTTTGACACTTTCACTTGCTACCTACCTTTTGTATGTCTGAGTTCTTTCTGGTTCCTGTATACTTTCACATCATTCAATAAGATCTCAGATGGTGATTCAGAGTAGAATATTGTCTTTGTATATCTGATATGTGATTACATGAATTCCGCGCATTGATCACTTTACGATTCAACTATGTTTACGAACAGGAAGATCCCATCAGAGGGACCAACATTTTATTCATAGAAAAACATGATTTTGCTTGTTATTCCATGTTGAGCATGCCAATCCTAGAGGTCAAGCTTTCAAAGGTGGATGCGTCTAATGCTTTGGTTAGCACATCTGCCAGCTGATCCTTAGTTGGAACATGATGCAGAGAAATCAAACCTTTTTCATAGCAATCCCTCACAAAGTGATGTCTGATGTCGATGTGTTTGATGGTTGAATGGGAAACTGGATTTTTTATGATATTTTCTGCTGCCTGGCTGTCCAACATAATTGGTGTCTTCAAGGCAGTGATACCAAAATCCAGTAACTGATTTTGAAGCCATAGCAGTTGGGCTGTACAGCTTGCAGCAGCTATATATTCTGCCTCAGCAGTGGATGTGGAAACAGCTGCTTGCTTTTTGCTTTGCCAAGACACTAAGCAGTTGCCTAGGAATTGGCACCCTCTTGAAGTGGACTTCCTTGTTTTATCACATCCAGCAAAGTCACTATCTGAAAAACCTGAAAGCTCAATTTTACCATCAGCTGGATACCAGATACCAAGTGTGGGAGCACCTTTGAGTTATCTGAATATCCTTTTTACAGCAATAAGGTTTGACTTTCTAGGGGCTGATTGGGATCTTGCACAGACACGTGTTGCAAACATGATATCTGGTCTAGATGCAGTTAGGTACAATAAAGACCCAATTATGCTTCTATATAAGGTCTGATCAACCAAATCATCCTTTTCTTCAGACATGACCAATTTATTGGTTGCAATGGGTGTACTACATGGCTTATAATCATCCATATCAAATTTCTTTAAAAGTTCTTTGGCATATTTGCCTTGATGGATGAAAGTACCATTTTGCTGCTGCCTTACTTGGAGACCAAGAAAGCACTGGAGTTCACCCATTGCACTCATTTCAAACTCAGCTGTCATGAGTTGCCTGAAGTCTTCAACATTTTATTACATGTGCTTCCAAAAATGATGTCATCCACATAAATCTGGACAATCATCAAATCCTTCCCTCTCCATTTTAAAAACAGTGTTTTATCAATCCTGCCTCTGGTGAAACCAATGGAAAGTAAAAAGGTGGACAGAGTTTCATAACAGGCTCTTGGGGCTTGTTTCAGGCCATACAAAGCTTTGTTTAGCTTGTAGACATGATCTGGATTAAATGGACCCTCAAAACCTGGAGGTTGACAAACATAAACCTCCTCTTGAATCTTACCATAGAGGAATGCACATTTGATATCCATTTGATACACCTTGATATTGTGGTTGACAGCAAAGGCCAGAAAAAGTCTGATAGCTTCAACTCTTGCTACAGGGGCAAATGTTTCATCATAATCAATGCCCTCTTCTTGTCTGTAACCTTGAACCACAAACCTGGCTTTATTCTTGACAACAATACCCATTTCATCAGTTTTTGTTTTTGAAGACCCACTTTGTGCCAATAGGACTTACATTCTCTGGCAGTGGTACAAGCTCCCATACTTGTTGTCTTCTGAACTGTTGGAGCTCCTCTTGCATGGCTTCTACCCAGCTGTTGTCTTTCAGTGCCTCTTGGTACTTGACTGGCTGATGGAGTGATAGAAAGCCAGCAAAAAGACAAATGTTTTGGGACTGCTTTCTTGTGAGTACCCCTTCATTGATGTTGCCAATGATTTGATCTGGTGGATGAGATTTCAAGAAGATTAGCTCTCCTTGGTATGGAATAATGGCATTGAGTGGTGAGGGATGCAGATGTGTATCATCTGAGCTAACCACTGCTAGAGACTTTGATGACCCAGCAATGGCTTCAAAAGGTGGTGGCATTGGGGGTAAAGGTATGGACACCTGCTGACTTTGATCCACTGTTTGAGGACTTTTGTTAGCAGTGTTTGATGAGGTGGAAGCAGTGGTTAAAGGGCTACTTTGGTCAACAACTGTTGAGGTAGGAGTGGTTGAGCTTTGACAACTGTTTTGAACAACTGATGCTCTTCCTGTTGAAGCAGACTTTTGAGGAATGATGATCTCATATCCATAGTCTGGTGATGAATCTTCTGATGTACCTGCACTGTTAGTCTTGACAGCAGTATTTTCAAAAGTGAATTTTTCAAGATCAAACAATTTTGCAGGATTTGCAGGGATTTTTATTGAAGAAAGTTCATTGAACTTTACATTCAAAGTCTCTTCCACTGCTTTGAGTATCCCAGGTGGTATCCCATATCAATTTTGGCTACAAACTTTGAGATAGAATCTTTTAAGTTTAGAATGAAGCATGGGCAACCGAAAACTTTGAAATATGAGATTAATGGCTTTATTTTATATAGAATTTCATAAGCAGTCTTTTTGTGCCTGGGGTTGATCAAAACTCTGTTTTGGACATAGCAGGCAGTGTTTACTGCCTCTGCCCAAAAAGTTAATGGCAAACCTGAATCTGCAAGCATGGTTCTGGCAGCCTCAATCAATGTTCTGTTCTTTCTTTCAACAATCCCATTTTGCTCTGGTGTTCTAGGGATGTTGTACTGCCTTACAATCCCTTTCTTCACACAGAAGGCATCCAACTCCTTATTTTTGAATTCTGTGCCATTGTGACTCCTGAAGACTTTTACTGGAAGGTCAAATTGCTTTTCAACCTGTATCACAAAGTCTTGCAAAATGCCTGCAGTCTCATCTTTTGAGTGTAAAAAGAAGGTCCATGTAAACCTAGAGAAGTCATCAACAATAACCAAGCATTATTTCTTCTTTTTGAGACTCGTGACTTGCACTGGGCCAAACAAATCCATGTGCGGCATTTGCAAACACTGGGTTGTTTTGGACTCTTCAATGGACTTGAAAGAGCTTTTGTGCCGTTTTCCTTTTAAACAGGAAAGACAGTGTTCAGGACATGAAAACATTTTTTGTGGTAAGCCTCTCACTAAGCCATTTTTTGAAACTTCATTGATTGTTTTGAGATTTGTGTGTCCCAGTCTTTTGTGCCATAGTTCTGTCTCTTTGTTAGAGGCAGCTGAGAACAGACAGGCATCAGCTCTGGGACACTCTCTTGACATGTCAACAACATAAACATTGACACTTCTTTGAGCAATAAGTTTAGTTGTGCCTTTCTTGATTATTGCTTCAATCTTACTAACCATTTCTGGTCCAACAATCCTACAACAATCCTTTGTGAAGAATGAGCCAAACCCTTTATCACTCATTTGAGACACACTCAGGAGGTTGAATTTTAGATTGTCTATAAGATTGACATTTTCAAATTTTACATTTCCAGACTTTACTGTACCAGACCCCAGAACTTTTCCTTTACTATTATTACCAAAGGATATATCACCCCCTCCATGAATTTTAAAATCTTGAAGAAGGGCTTTACATCCTGTCATATGCCTGGAGCCTCCACTATCTACATACCAAAGACTATCTAAGCATGCAGAAGCTCCCTGCACATGAAGTAAAAGAATTAGTTCATAAAAGTCTCCAAAGCCAACAGGGCTTTGGATGGGGTCTCAACAGTGTCTGGGATGGAGGCAGATGTATGGACAGTGGTTAGGTCAGGGGTTTGAACATTTTTGATAATGTTTTTCTCTAACCACTGTTGAGGGTTTTGACCCATCATCTGTTGATAACCAAAAGGATGCCTGTTCACTCTTGGTTTAGAGGGCCTTTTGTAAGCCTCATAAACGTGTGGAATCCTTTGGTATGATGCTTTGTCCTTGCCTTTTCTGAAATGACTGGCTGGAGGTGCATCAGTCACCTGTACATCCCTTTGAACAGATGTTTGGTTCAACTGTTTTGTGACAGCAGTTTAGACAGGGACAAACAGTGGTTGTTTCTTGGTGAACTTGACAGATGATGTTGATGGACTCAAGGATGTTTTTGCAGTGTACTCATTCTTTTTATATCAAAGTTTTTGAGATACACACATTCTTGAGTTTTGTGATTATCTTTACCACAGATGGTGCAGCTTTCAGCAGGTAAAATGATGCTTGTTTTGTTTATATCATATGCTTTTAAATGAAAACAATCTTTTGTTAGATGGTTCTTTTTTTCACAGAATTCACAAAACAAGTTTTTGATCTTTTCTCTTTTCTTCCTTTTCTCAGATTCCTTTGCAACAGAGTTTTGAACCTCTGTTGGGATATCTTTGATAGGAATGATTCTTGCTTTTGGAGCTTTGACACCATCAGTGGTTGTGAAATCCATTGGTTTGAAATTTTCTAGGATATCACACTCATCAAACCATGTGGGTTTAAATTGGTATTTCTCAATTTCCTCAAAAGTTGAGGATCCCACAGATCTTTCCAGAGTAATTTTGTTACCAAGTTTGTCGGTTATTTTAACCTCTTGGACATTTTTGTTGGTTGGAATTATCTCAGTTGAACCAGCTTGTTTCCCAGCAGTGTTTTAGCTTGTTTCCCAGCAGTGTTTTCAAGGTCATCATATTTTCTATGTCCAATACCAAATTTAACATTGCTTTCAAGCTGTTTTACAAGCATAACCACATACCCTTTACAAGACTCTACCCATCTTTCACATGTAATTTGGGTAGACTCCAACTCCTTTTTGCAAACTTTGTATGTTTCTACCATAGTTTGGAGTTGAGTTTTGGTTACACTCTGCTCTTCTTTAAGACTGCTGATTTCTTTATCTTTTTCAACCAATTTGTTTCTAAGTTCTTTTAATGACTTTTCAAATTTAACCTCATCAGACAAGATTTTATTCCTAAGATTTCCATTCACCTCTTTAATGTTAACAAATGCAATAATACAATTGCCTGAACACAGTTTTTCAAGAACTTGAGGTGTAACCTTAGCAGCAGCCATCATGGCACAATCACATTGATGATCATCCTTTTCATCAGCTCTTTCTTCTTCCTCACCAGCTTTCTTCAACTCTTCTTTCTTTTTGTCATCTGTGGACCAAGGGTCGGTCCGTGGTTCAACCAGGATTTCTGAATTCTCTTCCAGCAGTAGTTCACCAGCAACTGCAGTAACCACTGCTTCAATAACTTCATCCACTGTTTCAACACTTAGCTGTTCACCTTCAGTTTCAGCCCCTTCTGGTATTGACTCTAATGCCATCAAACAAAATTCATCATTAAAAGCATCATTAAAAGCATCATTAGAAGCATAGAGAGCAAAATTTTCATCACCAAGTTCATCAGGCATGATGCTCCAATCAACAAAGCCTTGTGTGAAGAAGCTTTGCTGATCTGGTTGTGTCACTGTTGGAGCAGCTGGTTGAGGTGCAACAGGTTGCACTTGTGCCTTAGGAACAGGGGTTTGAACATACTGAATTTGTGGAACAGTGGTTTGAACATAATGCACAGGCACAGGGGTTGCAGCATAATGAGCAGTGTTAACATGTGCTGCAGGGGCATATTGGGTATAGTGCACAGTGTTTTGTTGTTGTGGTCTAGGGTTTGAGCCAGGGTGAGTAATTATGGGACCAGTGGTTTGACTCCTACATTCCCTAGCAAAGTGACCTAGCCTATTACACTTGTAACACTTGATTTTTGACTTATCCAACCCCACCCTTAAATTCCCATGAAGCCCTGGGAATTTTCTCCCTGTTCTTTTGTAGAATTTGCTTGTTCTAACACTAAGCAAAGCCAATTGATGCAAGATGTCCATCTCTTCTAAGTCAGTGGGATCAAAAGGTTGCAAATCATTCAGCTCAAAGCACAAATTATCTAACATCTGGTTTTCAGTATTTGCAATGAATGCATAATTTGCAGAGTGAGAATCAGAGTTGACAAAGTTACCCCCAGCAGTTATGTCAATAAAATGATCATAACTCTGATCCTTACTACTGTTACCAGATTCTTCCTGACCAAACAGAGCTGTGATGCCAAATGAATAGTCATCAGCAACTTTACCAGACTCTTGCAACTTCCTTTTCTGGTTTAACTCCTTTTCATAGGTCAGGAGTCTACCATGGAGTTGGGTCAAGGTCAGATCTTTGAATTCAGCTGAATTTCTGGTGACAAAAGCAATTGTGTCCCATTTTTCTGGCAGTGATCTAAGGAACCTGCTATTTTGGGTTGCATTCGAAAATGTAACCTTAACAAGCCTTAGTTCACTGATGAGACAACTGAAACATTCAAATTGTTGGGTTAGTGACTTCCCTTTGATATGACAAAATGTTTCATACTGCTGATTCAGAATTTCCGTGTTGTTTTCAATAACCTCTTCCGTTCCTCCGAATTGTTCCTTCAATGCATCCCACAATTCTTTGGCACTGTTACAATGTAACAGCCCAGCATAGATTTCGTTGGGTAGTGCAGAGGCTATGATGCTAAACGCTTTGGCATCAAGTTCGAACTTCTGAAAATCCAATTCAGTGTAATTTTCAGCTGGTTTAGGAACGAACTTTTTAGTGTCCTCTGCGCTTGGCACCATAGGAACATGAGGACCGTAGACGACAGACCTCCAACATCCAGTGTTTTGTTGAGCGAGGATGTGACACATCCTTCGCTCCCAGATGTTGTACTCATTTCTTTTAAGCATAGGTGGTTTAAACAAAGAGCCAATGTTATTTTTATCATCTTGTGATTGCGACATCTTTCGGTTGTTTTACAGGCACTGGTTAATCAACTTTATCGGTGATTAAACCTTACTCTGTTTTTCAACACAACAAACAAACTATCAGTATCAACAATTTCGAGCTGAACTATTTACGTCAAAATGATTATTGAATCAAATTTGACTGTCCTTGCTCTGATACCAATTGTTAGGATCTGAGTTTGGATTGATTGTGATTTGTTTTTGAACTTAGATGAACAAATGAAAGAGTAGTGCAGCGGAATTTAAATGGAAGCAAACTTTTCACAATCAAACAGAAGAAATACTTTCAATCATACATTTTCAACACTGAATCAAATGATTAAATTTATTTTCAAACTCTGATTACAATGTGTGTATGATATACAAACTCCCCCTCAGCCCGAGGTCAGTGTTTGTTCGTGCAGAAAGAAGATGGTGAAAGAGCTAAGCAGAACAGTACAGAGTACTATTCTATTTATAGACACTTGCAAACCACTAAGCATCTAAGCTGACGTCACCATGAAAGTGACATCTAACCTCCTAACAAACTCTAACCTCTGATCTATACAAACACTGCTATGCTAACTACTGATATTACATTTCAATACATAAAGCAAATATAAACTGCTGCTGCATCCTTCCACTGCTGTGAACCCAGCAGTACTTGTCATGATCCGCAGTGCTTGAACCATGGCAGTAGATTGAGCAGCAGAGCTTTAGTTCTTCAGTCAAACATAAACTTGATCAGCAGTTGTAGGTCAGCAGTTTGCATGATCAGCAGTTAGGAGGTCAGCAGATGTTGAAACCACTTTCAAGGGGAGAGACTTGCAATCAAACATTTGTTTATTCTGGATCCACTGCCCTGATCCAGTTTTGGCTTTCATTATTTGTTCCTTTGGTAGGGTTCAATCCCAACAGTTTGTGGTAAGGTTATTGTATAAATGAGTATTCACATGTAAAACTTAAGAAATGAAAAAAAAATTGTTGAAATTATTTACCCATCAATCAAGTATGTATTTTAGTCCTAAAAGCTAATAATATATTGAAAAGTTGTATAATTACTCTATATAAGATTCATCTGTATTTAATCGTTACTTGTTTTTTTTGGCGTTGCGCGTTACGGCGAAACCGAGTAAATGATAATATAAAATAAACGTGATTTGAAAATAAAGTATGTTGTTTAGAAAGTCAAACCATTAGAACGGTTTAGTTTATTATTGTGTTGTTTATAACAAATAAATACTTTATTTTGAGTATAACTTTTTTTACCAAAACTTAAAAGAAAAAATCAAATACGACTACGTACTTAAGTTTTTGAAAAAAAAGTTATAAACGTAAACTATTAAAGAAGTATCAAATTAATTGATAAATTGATATATGTTTTACAAAAAGGGAAAAAATGATCAATAAAAATGGTAATGGAGATATATATGATTTAAAAAAAAGAAAAAAATTAAAAATATGTTATTAAAAGTAAATATAATAATAAACTATTATAATATATTAAAGAGTTAATTACATAGTTAGTCCTTGTGGTTTGCACAAAGTAAAATACTTAGGTACTAATAGTTTAAAATCACATTTTAGGGTATTAACTTTTCATGTGTAACGTTCGGAGGTATTAACGTTATCTGTAGGTTTAAAATCACATTCTATTAGTACCTAAGTATGTTATTTTGTGCAAACCACATGGACTAACTATGTTAATACCCTAGAAGTTAATACCTTCAAACGTTACAAAATGAAAAGTTAATACCCTAGAAGGTGATTTTAAACTATTAGTAGCTAAGTATATTATTTTGTGCAAACCATAGGGACTAACTATGTAATTATCTCTATATTAAATAAAAAAGTTATATATTATTATAAAAATAAAATTACTATTCATGCTCAAAAAAGAAAAAAAGAATTGTTAATAAAAATGGTAAAGAAAATATATGATTTTAAAAAAAGGAAAAAATTAAAAATATCTTACTAAAGTAAATATAATAATAAATATATAATAATATAAAATAAAAAACTATATATTATTATAAAAATATTATTAAAAGTAACTATATAATAAAATATTATAATATATTAAATAAAAAACTATATATTATTATAAAAGTAAATTTACTATTCATGGTCCTTCATTAACACACTGATGGATGTTTTATGAACACATATTCAAGCTTTGTGTGATAAGAACATTCTTATGAGTTTTTTTTATTAATTTCTTAAATCATTCATCATCACTTATTAAATCCTTATTTCAACTTTCAAGCACAGGTATGTTTTCACTGTTTTGTTTATGTAAAATGACTTCCATCTTCTACATTTTTTTAGTTAAATTTTAAGATATTATCTTCTTATAAATCACTAAGTAATATTGCATATTTTTTTCATGTTAAAAATATAATTAGCCAGTGTTAAATTAGTTAGGTGGAGCACTTTCAACTACAAACAAATTTAGCTTATGTTAGAATGTGCTAGGTTAAGTTGAGTATGATTAAGAAAGAGAATAAACTATTATTTTATTGTTATGAAAGATTGGTTCAGTTCATTTAATCAAGAGATTCATTGGTGTCCTAATTCTGAGAACTGAATTAAAACTAAAAGTTATAATTTTCTATCTTGACAGAATTCATTACAAATTTTTATGTACTGCCACAGAAAACTGGCTTTCTGCTACAATTAGTCTGTGAAAACCTCACTAACTTCATTCCTGTCTTGACAGGTAAGTTGATGTCTAGACAAAGTTAATGTTTTAACCAAAGTCTGTCGACTTTCGATAAGCTCGAGAGGACAACGATCAACTTAACATCGATCAAAACCATCTTATATTATTGTATTCGACCAAATCGAGTTAACTAAACAGACCAGAATATTTGTCTAAACTCTTAGCTGATTTGTATATAAAGATAAATAAAAGTTACACATTTATGACAGCGTTGATTACTGTATAATGCTGAAAACCAACGTAACATTTAAAAGCCACACAGAGCAGGGATAATGCGGTCCCCCACACCCCCAGGCCTCTTCCAAGAGCCACAACATGCACTTGCTAATCTTTGAACATTTGAAATTAACTCCATGTTCAAAGAAGATGTGCCAAATCTTAGATTCTTAGACATGATTCAGAACACTGAGTTCATACTAGCCTTTTTGTTAATTTAACTATGAAAAGAAGACAAATTCACACATAGTAATCGTGTTTCCTAAGTGTTCCACTAAAGTCACTCAACTTTTATTATTATTCTTGTATTTTTTATTAAAAGTAATCATGTTTTCTAGGTGTTCCACTAAAGTCACTTAACTTTTATTATTATTCTTGTATTATTTTATTAAAAAGGTAAAATAAAGTTAAAATTAGGTGACCTTAACGTTTAACAAATGCGAATCTTAATCTTAGTTACTATTTAGTGTTTATCTTTAGTTTCATTATAGTTCAATTCAAATCGAATTTAAAAAAAAAAAAAAATCACAAACATACCTAAAACCCAGTTACAATTTAGTGATTTATCTTTAGTTTCATTATATTTCAATTCAAATTGAATTTAAAAAACAAGTTGCAAAATAGTAACCAAGACTCATAGAACCATTTGGGTTTAAAAAAAATCACAAAGTAGGAACATCTATTGAAAGTTGGGTAGCTTTAGAGAAACAAATAAAGTTTTAACAACTATTTGATGAAAATTTACCAAATCCAAAGTTTGTAACCAGCACAAAATCACTGTATATTAGCTAAACCATCACTAAATTATAGAAACAAATAAAGTTTTAATAACTGTTTGATGAGAATTTACCAAATCCAAAGTTTGTAACCAGCACAAAATCACTGTATATTAGCTAAACCATCACTAAATTATTAATAAACATGAGTAGAAGCGTACTGACTAGATAAAAGACATTTTTACTAGAGCTATAAATAGAAAAAAATACATATAACACAAAAAACAAGATTGCTGATTAACTTTGAATGCACACTCCAACCAAAATGTTTGATTAAAATGGAACAGATATAATCTTGAAGATCAAAAAGCCAATAAAGTATAGCACAATCAATGGGTCTCCATGTAGTAGAAACTTCCAGCATTTGGAAACACAAAACTGCATAAGTTATTAAAAGTAGTAGAGCTTATCACACTGTTGATTGCTTCAATGTATAATAGCAGGTGAGCCTTACAGTTTATTGATACAGATGTAACACAACCTTCAAAAAAGCAAAGATGCAAAATAAACAGAGATATAACTTCTTCGAAATATTTATAACATTTTAAAAGCATAGATGTGCATACTCACCTCTAGAACAAGTCTCGGGTTTGAATCTTGCCTCCACCGGTTTCCTACTAGAAGATCTTAAAAGCCATATTCCGATCACAAATAACGGTTTATCTAGTTAGCAATCTATTGGCGAATGTAAGCTAATGTAAATTACAGTCCATAACAAACAAAAAAAAAACAAAAAAAAACAAACAGCTTCAGTGGCAATGTAAGTTGGTATAAATTACCATCTATAAGGGCATAGAGAATTGTCCTGTTTTCCCTATTTTTCCCGGGTGATACGTCAGCAACATATCAGTTTTCTCCTTACTATTCTCATACTTCCCCAGATTGCATAGTGTCGTTCCAGATTTCCCAAAAGTTAATTATTTTAATTTAAATTAAATTTATATATTTAAGATGTTTTAATTAATTTTTAAAGGTATAAAATAACATATAACAATGAAAACTACAAATAACATATTAAAACTGCATTAAACTTAACAGCAAGAAACAATACTAGATTAGAAAAAAAACATAATTAAAACAATAAAACATTTCACTAAAATGGTATGCATTTGAAGGGTTGAATACAACACAATTATTTTCATTAAAGTATCTGTCATATGATCGTTGAACACACCCACCTTCACTCCCAATGATTGGTGTCATCTCACCGTGTTTCCGTGTAAAAATAGTCCCCCAAAACCGGGTGTCGTGTTCTTGTCCGGGGCTGGCCTTCCCCATGAGTTCCCCAGGCTCAACTCCGAATGATGTCATAAATTCAATAGCATTTTAAAACACCAAACACAAACTACATAAAATCAAATTTTAATGGGTTATTGGATTTTAATAATCCTAGGTTTCACGTGTTGGCCGACAATAATCCCAACTTTAAAAATTGGGTAAATTACATTTTTCGTCCTTTATGTTTGTATCGAATTGCAATGGATAAACTTTAACTTCAATAATTACAGCCACAATCCTTTATTTGTAAAACCTATTACACCCTACGTCAATTAGCACTAACCATATTGAAAATTTCAGTTAAATATGACATGTGAAAGGCACATGAGGGTATTTTTGTAATTTTACTCGTTTATCTAAAATAAATTTAAAAATAAAACACAAAATCAGATGCATCACACACACCACCATTTCCATCTAAAAGCTATAACACAAAATCATAAACAATAATATCATTCACTAAAGTTCTAAACTCAAACGCAACAATTAGAATGCAGATTCATAAAAAAAACACCCTTAAAATACAGAAAGATCAATGTCTAACGCCGAAAAAAACGAAGAATCAGAAGAAGGATTCAAAGAGAGAGGTTGTAGATCTTGCTCCGCCGATGGTTCCGACGGTTATTGCGAAGAAAAAGAAAGCGTCACCGCCGGAAAACACGACGGAATGTTGAATAATGATGTGATCGGACCAAATATGAAGGAAGATGTGACACCTAGGGTTTTATCATCATCGATGAACAATTGTGACAATATTGTTGATGAGTTTTCAGGTTCTTTTGTGTTTACTCCTTCTCCACCGCCTAGCAGCTTGTCGTTGCCGACTTTTTTTTCTCCGGCCAAAGGTCAGTTGCAAGGCGGATGCTTCCAGCGTTGATGTCGGAGCTACGGATAGTCTCCGACGACTTCTCCGGCATTGTAGGTCTATCTCATTCCAACGATTTAGAGGCTAGGGTTTGATGAAGACGATGTTGATGATAGTGTGCCTCAGAAACCGCCGATGGTGGTGAGAGAGAAGAGGTGGACAATGGCGGTGTTGTGATGGTTGAGAGTGGTGGTGAGATTCTTTAATTTTGAACTAAAAGAGAAGCAGAGATAGAAAGTGTGTGTGCTGAGAGAGAGAGAGTGTGTGTTACGAGGAAGAGAGTGAGCTTTTGTTTTAAATGTATATATGAAAAATTACAGAAATACCATTATGTGCCTTGCACATGTCATATATAACTGAAATTTTCAACATGGTTAATGTTAAAGGACGTAGGGCGTAACGTGTTTACAAATAAAGGATTGTGACCGTAATTATTGAAGTTAAAGATCATCCATTGCAATTCGATACAAACATAAAAGAAGAAAAATGTAATTTACCATTAAAAATTCCCTTCAACGATCACAAGTAAGAATTTGGCCTCCATCGATCATTTTCTAACATATAAGAATTTGCTCTCCTCAATAGATTTAAGTGCGTGTGCAAACTCCTTACCTATGTTGGAAAAGAATCAATGGGGCAAAATTCTTACAAGTTGTGATTATTACCGGCCAACAGGTGAAACTTAGAATTATTAAAAATAATCCAATTTTAATCTTTGATGTGATTCAATGAAGATCTGTTATGCAATTATAAAAGCCCTTACAATTAAGTCGATTACTTAAACTACAAAATAGTTGATCACAAAAAAGAAAAGTATAGCTTAGGTTTAGGTTCCACATTTGGATTTCTTTAAAGAATTAGATTATTAACGAAATAGTTAATCACAAAAAAAAGTATAGCTTAGGTTTAGGTTACGCATTTGGATTTCTTTAAAGAATTAGATTATTAAATTGACTTCAAACACATAGAAGGAAAATATTTGGTAAAAACCCTAGAGAGTACCTAATGATCAACAAAACCAAACATTATATTTTGATTTGTTTGAGCTTTTAAGATCAAATCAAAATGAAAAAAAAAACAACAATAAACAGTATGAAAAATAATAACAAAGAAATGTTGAAAGAGAACAAAAAACAGACATCATATGACACTACACATGAGAAACTCAGTAGTCAAAGTGATGTGATGTAAAGAAAAATAAGATCAACACACAAGAAATTAAATATAGCAACAGTCTCACTGAAGTAGGTTACAAATTAAAAAAACATACCTTAATTTTGTTTATTTATCTGGATCAAAATCATCTTGTTTCACAATTTTGACATGGTTGTTAGAAGATCATAATCTGCAAAAAAACAAATCTAAGGGATAGAATGCAAAACAGATACCCTTGATTGTTAGGATTTATAGATTCAGATCACAAACATTAAAACCAGTGAATACCCAAGAATTCTCTGTGAGAAAAAAGTCAAAATTAAAAAAGAAAGAGAGGGTAAAGACTAAAGAGCAAGCTTGTTAAGACAATAGTGTCATAATAATGTCAGTTTTCCGTTAATCTAGAACAGTAAACCATGAAAAGTCTCACTCTCAACAAACTAAACCCTACTGCTAATTAACAAGTCTAGCATTAATATATATTATTCAAGTACAACCATCATTATTTTATTTATTAAACCCCAAAACAAACACACAAACAAGAGACTATTTCAGGTGTGTTTCTTCCATTTTTGCCACAAAAATCCCAACATAACAAACACAGTAAGAATGTTTTAATTTTGATAGACAGACACATCAGTCATCACACCCTTTGAGATGATTAAGAATGAAGATGACAGATAGAGCAGTGAGCACCCAAAACAATCATACAACAAGTCACTTCGGTACAATTTGGCTTTGTGTGCTCACTCTCTTCTGTCATTTCTATCTATATCTGATCTCTAAATAGGGTAAGCAAGACATGAAATAAAAACAAAAAGATTACAAAGTCAGATCTGTAAACACACAAAGCAAAATACCCATTTAAGGAAAGGTAAACATCATCTAGGGTTGAATAAAAAGGCACAACAAACCTCCAGAAAACCAAAACAAGAAACAACGATGACAAAACTCTTACTCTCTGAGTGGGTATGATTAAAGGGCATTGAGTACTTGATGTACTTTGGGGAAAAACAGGTGTCTAAGGGGCATATGAAACAGTACCGGTGGCCACCACATACTATAGTAGAATCTAGAGAGAGAGAGAGAGAGAGGAGAGAGAGAGAGTGGGTGGTCAGGGTCGAGGGATGAGATGAGATGAACAGTTGTAGAGACTTTCGGGTTCTTATAGCCTTGCGTTTGGCATCTTGGTTTAATTAACAAACCTACCTTTTGATTTCAATATTATGAGGGATAATTACCTCCTCCGAAAGGGCAAAAGTATTATATATTATGGTCATCAAGATTCAACAAAACTTAAATAATTAGGAAATCAAGGAACCAATCTTATCACAAGATTTAGTTTTACTCAAAAAAACAAGTTTTTAAGTCATACCGGGTTGGGTTCTGAAATGGTTTAACCGGTTAAGCGCGGTTATATCAGGCGGTTGAACCAAGTTACAAGTTAACCCTATAAATTTCATAAAATACAGATTCATCTAAAAAAACAATCTAATCTCAACTAGGATTTATATAACTTATCATAATTGTATCTAAAAACAACTATTTTTATTGTAAACTGTTAAGCATTATAAGAATATTTTTATTAGTTATAAACAATATTGCATTGTACGAGTTGACCAACAGTTTCAACAACGATGAAATATTAGAATAGAAGGCACTAAGGGGCTGTTTGGCTAAGCTTATTGGAATGACTTACTTACTTATTTGAAAAGCAAATAAGTCATAATGGAATGACTTATTTACTTATTCCTCTCACATAATAAGCTAACCCAAACACCTTTTAACTTTTCAAAAAGTAAATAAGTAAATAAGTCACTAAAATAAGCTTAGCCAAACAGCCCTTAAGTTAATTACCGGAAATATGGAAGATCAATGTTACCTTAATATCGTATTTTATTAAAATTAAGAAATCAAATCCTAAGATAATGCAAACCGGTTCAACGGTTAAAATCGGTAGAACCGTATTTAGCGCCGGTACATTAGACATGCCGTATTCGGATTTTACCGGCCTTTATCGTATCAGACTCATGTCCAATATCCGGTTTAACCAGTATAACCGGCCGGTTCATACCGGTATATAAAACATTGGTTTTACTAATCACTTCAGTTAAGGTCATGTAACCAATTTGTAAATGAAGTGTAATCATCTTTTTATTTTATGAATTTACTTAATCATGTCAAATGTGGGACTTGAATTCAAAATCTTCAAATCTAGATTTTCCTAAAAACTATGTCTTTGTTGACGAGTCACCAACCACATTAGTGAAATCGTGTTTTCATTAAACTCGACACTATTAACTCCGCACATATCCTAGTCTTTATTTTGTTAAACTTAAATTATATTTAGTTTCTTCAAGATTTTGTTTGCGCTTGATGAATTATATGTCACTTGAAAATGTTTTCACTACAAGAATGTTGAGTGATAGCGACGACACCAATAGCGACTATCGTCGCTATTGATCGATCCGGAATACGGTATCTGAGATTAAACCCCAACCACTCATTCTTTATCTCGAACCAACGGCTGGGGTTTAACCTAGTTAATAGCGGCGACATCTATACAATTTGACTTTAAAATACAAGTCGCTATGAGCGCATGTTATGTACTGCAAAGTAAATATGTTTATAGTGTATTTTTTTTGGTCAGTTTTTGGTTATTTTGAGTCTAGTTTAGGTTATAATTTCGATACTGTTGACATTAAGCTATGATTTCAGGTCTCGTTGCTTAAAGTGATGAAAAACGAGTCAAAACGAGCAGTTTGGAGGAAAACGGGATTCGAATGCGAGTCGGAAAGCTGGAAAAACAAGAAAACAATAAAATTTCACCAGGGGGGATGCCGCCGTACGCTAAGCCCTAAGGGGGGACCCTACGCGTAGCACCTAGCCCCTTGATTCGCAGAGAATTTGATTAGCAACTAGGGTTCCACATAAATTTCCAAGAAACTTAACAGGAAAACCCTAATTACGAATTGGAGTTGTCTTGGGCGGTTTTGAGAGCAAGTTTTGAGCACTTTCGGAGATTGTGAAGCCTACGAGTCAGTGGTACGAGTTCGGGATGAAGGATCGAAGACTATACTGGTTTTCAAGTTCTTTGTATTTGATTTTTCTCACGAAACTTGTTATCATGAATTCTAGTTTGAACTTCTTTGATTTGTTTACGCTTATAGACATGCTTGGCTAAACATTTATGCCACCTAGACTTAGTTGAATGGATTGAATAAAGTTTTTACCATTTTCGTTATTTGCATGAATATTATGGATTGATTGTGTTTAGTAAGAAGTTTGTTTTATTGATTTGATGCACATGCGTACTTTAACGTGGTTTATTATTTTCTTTTGCTTCGTATAATCCTTAGTGACGGTCTATATCACAACATAGGGTCATATTAGGGTTTAGGATTTTGGTGAGTGTCGATATCACGTAAGAAATCTTAACTATTTAGGGTGAAATTGCGCAATAACCCCTAGAAGTGATTGGTAGTAATTTGCTATGTTTTGGTGTTCTGCTAGTCCTAATACCTGGAAAGTGAGGGGCTATTGATAGGTCTTACCCAATGAATTGCTTTAGACAGTCCTTGGAAAAGGTCATGAATTGGTTTACCCGTTGGTTTATTAGTCTATCGAGTCAAGTTAAATAATTCAAACTACCCTAGATCTATTATTGGAAAAGAGTAGGTCAACATTAGGGTACTTACACAATAATTAGACAACTGGAAAGGCGTCTAATAACCGGTAGGATTAACGGCCTAGGTAACGCCATAAGTTTCACCTCGAGAAGGGTTGATGGGCTTAGTTGGTGTTTAATAGGTTTAGTACTTTAAGATCCCGGTTCCATAATTCGTGCATTTAACTTAATCGGTAATTCTTAAAATCAATCCAGGATTCTAGTCTAGGTGGTCTCGTCTCTCATATAAGAATCGTCCTTGCTTTCTTCCGTATTTAGTCTAGTTTTTTTAGTTAATTAATTAGTTTAAATAGATTTCCTTATATTTTCCATAACCCCCCCCCCCCTTTAAAACAATTAAACAAGTTTAAGTTGCGTCTGTTCGTGTCTATTAGAGTCTAGTCTGCGTGATACATAGAGTCTTGTGGTTCTATATCCGGACTTCCTAGGTTTATACTACATTGATCGGTACACTTGCCAATTGTGTGGTTTTAGGTCGAGTCTAGAATTAAAGCTTTGTAGTGTCTAGTTTAGAGAGTCTAATATAGTTAATTTTTATAGTCTGTTCAGCACACATTAAGTTTTTGGCGTCGTTGCCGGGGACTCTTGGCAATTGCGATCATTAGCTTTGATAGACTTGTTTGACATATACGTGTTATTTGTTTGTTTTGTTTTCGAGTCTTTGTCTTTTATTCTTAGTTTGAGTCTTAGTGACTAGTGTTTGCTTTTCTCACGTTCAGGTTTTTGCTTGTAGTGGATGCCACATCTGCGCTCGCACGGACCGCCGAAGCCGCCAGTCACCGAGTCATCGTCTCGATTGGGCCAAGGCCCACAGGTTAGTTCTTCATCCTCTTCTCAATTTCCTAATTTCGATTCTACTCCGTTACCCACCCCACCTCCAACCCCACCACCTTCACCAAACCATTCACCTAAAACTTCACCTAAGGTTTCCCCACCCGATAGCCCTACTTCTAGCACTTCTAGCATCCTAGAAAACTTAGAAAACATGACCAACTCTAGGCAAACCGTTCACCAGCAAGCCACTTAGAATTTCACCGGTCTTGCTTCACCCATTACCGTTCCACCCATAGTTAGTGAGAACTCATGGCAAATTCCATCTTATGCCATGCAGACTATAACCAATAGTATCCAATTCCATGGCCGCGAGGATGAGGACACCCCGGCCCACATTAACCGTTTCTCCCGTATCCTAGCTACCTTTAGCCTTCACGGTGCCCCTAATGATGCTACTTCCTTGCAACCATTCCCAATCAATTGTGCGATGTTCCATGAGATTAGTTTTCACAAATTTCACTAGTTTTTCCCTTTCTTCACTGTCTTCTTCGAAATCCAAGACTGGGTGATCAACTAGCCTTTCAACTCGAGAATAAACTCTCCTATCTTTTCCTCGATGTTGGATCTTCCTTTTCTTTGGGTTAACGGATGAGCCCTCACCTGACATGTTCCTGTAAAACACAAAAGATTTAAGCGATATGAATCAAACAGAAGCTATATTTTTAAATTTTTATTTTTTAATTTTTTAATTTTTTTTATTTTTTTTATATTGCTTAAATCTTTTGTGTTTTGCAGGAACATGTCAGGTGAGGGCTCATCCGTTGGCCAAAGAAAAGGAAGATCCAATATCGAGGAAAAGATAGGAGAGTTTATTCTCGAGTTGAAAGGCTAGTTGATTACCCAGTCTTGGATTTCGAAGAAGACAGTGAAGAAAGGGAAAAACTAGTGAAATTTGAGACAACTAATCTCCTGGAACATCGCACAATTGATTGGGAATGGTTGCAAGGAATGGGAGTTAGTGACCGTGTAGCGGACTTGCTTAGGTAGAGACTGAGAGCGGCGATGGATTGCCGTTGGCCACAGCATATGGAGCTGACACTTGAGTTTCATTGTACTTTTCTTCATAAAGAGGGTACTTTTGCTGAGAAAAATGCGGTCTCGTTTTCGTTGGGCAGGAAATTGTATGAGATGAGCATTGCTGAGTTTGGGGTAGCTTTGGGTTTCTACACTGAGCGGGAGGTGCGAACGAATGATTTTGTTAATGGGTTGAGGGGTGTATACAATCATGCGCGAACAAATTGTTTGGGTCCGGAGGAGTTGGCTAGATTCTGGGAGACGATTGCGACCACACCGTTCTCCGGCACGAACCTTATCTCAGCGGTTCGTGATCCGATCCATAGGTATGTTTTGAAGGTGTTGGCGACTACGATTGTGGCAAGAAGGTCGGGTGAGAACAAGGCTAACTGGTTGGATCTATTTGCCTTGATGTGTATGGTTGAGAAAAGGAATTGGAATTTGGCGAGTTTCTTCGCATGGTCTTGTAATCGGCCTCGTAGAGGGGGAAACCGGGCGGCGATGGATCTTGGACCATACATTACTAGGTTGGCAACGAATTTGGGTGCTCTCACGAAATATAAGTTGGAGCAGATGAGAGAGAGTTTTCCAACGACTTACTGGAGTGTTGGGGATCTACAGTTAGCAGGTATTCTGTCATATTCGGACCCACCGGAATGGGAGTTCAGACAGGGTGCACAGGTTCAGCCACCAGCAGGTACTGAGGCGGCTAATGTCTTACAGGGTGCTTTTCCGCCACGTCAGCAGAGACCTCGGCAGAGGCATGAGATCCCAACTCCGTAGCACCCACTTCGCCAGCCTCGATAGCCACGACCCGACCCGACCCGACCCGACCCGACCCATTCACTCATGAAGCTGCTTATGACCTGACCCAGCAGCGTTTCGATCAACTAGAGGACAGAATGAGAGCTGATCATCAGTGGACAATGCCGAGCCACCACCGCCAGGATGACATGCTTAGGTACATGATGTCAGGTATGCGTCTATATGTTCCTCCACCCATTTCTGGATTACTTCCACCACCGGTTTATGGAGGTGAGCAGCAGGCTCCGTACGTCTATGGACAGTATCCGGGGTATGATCAGCGGGGTGGACAGAGTGGTTATGGTTATGGTGGACTGTATGGATGGCAGCAGGCAGGAGGTTCAGGAGTAGAGCAGATAGATGAGGAGGAAGGCGAAGAGTGATGGAGATGCACTGAAGCAGCATATATCCTTTTATGATTATTTTACTTTATGCTGTTTTAGTAGTTCGATTGGGTTGTATTAGTAAGACATTATGTTTTTATTTTTCGTTTGAACTTCGGATGTTGGTACTTTGGATGTTTGGTAGTAATTTGCTTGGTATGGTATGTTTGTTTTAGGTTGATGATTGGAGCCGCTTTCGGTTCGTGTGAGAGAGAGTTTTGGTATTGTTTGCTGAGCACGTTCGGTATTGGAGGGCGCTTATGTGGAAACGACTGGCACTTTGACAGTCTCACATATTCAGCTAAGTCGTTTCCCTTTTTGTTGTTGTATTTCATTTATTTATTTCGTCTTTAGTTATCGTTTTTAGTTTTTAGGTGGTTAGTTGAGTCGTATTCCCGTTCTTGCATTAGGGACAATGCAATATTTAAGTGTGGGGATGGGATGCATGTTTATAGTGGTAGTAGTCGAGTTAAAAAAATTGAAAAAGCAGAAAAAACGTCCTTTGATATGAGAAGTTTGCATAAATAAAACGGAAAATGATAGTAAAGATGAATTTTTGCTTGGGTCGAATAATAATAATATGAGATTATAATAAATCGAGCTTGCGTCTAGTTAGGGATGTGTGGATAGGCCCGGGTTTGGTTTTAAGTCCCTTTGAGCTAATATACCTTAATTGTCGGTCTGCTAGTGGGTTTTCGCCTGGGAGATATGGGAAATCAAAACTGCCAATAAGAGTATAAGGGACACCGTTATAAGTTAAAACTGTTAGAGTTTGTGATCATGCAAAAATAGGAAAAAATAAAAAGTGAGCTAGAAACTAAATGAAAGTAGCGCATTCCTATGTAGTCTGGGTTGGGGATAGTGACTTTACAACCGGATTACCGCTATGGTGTGTGAAATCGACCGTGCAAAGAAAAGAAAAAAAAAGTATCGAAGCTTAAGTAATCCGAGTTGGGGATAGCGACTCTACAGCCGGATTGCCTCTTGGTTAGGGAAAGCAACGTCTACGCTCATGGAAAGAAGGAAAAAAAAGGAGAAAAGCGAAAAAAATTGGAAAAAGAAAAAAAAATTGATTGTAACTCTCTTGGTTTTGATATAAGACGGTTGGGAATTGGTCCAGTGATCGTTCCTTTAGTCCTATAAGCTTGAGGCGGGAATAGGTAGACTGTAGATTCTAGTGTGAGACTCTAGGTAGACTGACCGCACTTAAATTAAATTCACATGATAAGGGCTTGAGATTGGATTCGGGTTTAAAGGGACAAGTATATTCGCAATCGCGGCTAACGAAAGCTTTGGTTTTAATAAGATATAAATATACTTTTGACCCGAGTGATTATTCATCTATGATTCCATTGTATAATTCTTTTTCGAGGACGAAAAAAGAGTAAGTGTGGGGATGTTTGATGTACTGCAAAGTACATATGTTTATAGTGTATTTTTTTGGTCAGTTTTTGGTTATTTTGAGTCTAGTTTAGGTTAGAATTTCGATATTGCTGACATTAAACTATGATTTCAGGTCCCGTTGCTTAAAGTGATGAAAAACGAGTCAAAACGAGCAGTTTGGAGGAAAAACGGGATTCGAATGCGAGTCGGAAAGCTAGAAAAACAAGAAAACAATAAAATTTCACCAGGGGCGCCGCCGTACGCTAAGCCCTAAGGGGGGACCCTACGCGTAGCACCTAGCCCCTTGATTCGCAGAGAATTTGATTAACAACTAGGGTTCCACATGAATTTCCAAGAAACTTAACAGAAAAACCCTAATTACGAATTGGAGTTGTCTTGGGCGATTTTGAGAGCAAGTTTTGAGCACTTTCGGAGATTGTGAAGCCTACGAATCAGTGGTACGAGTTCGGGACGAAGGATCGAAGACTATACAGGTTTTCAAGTTCTTTGTTTTTGATTTTTCTCACGAAACTTGTTATCATTAATTCTAGTTTGAACTTCTCTGATTTGTTTACGCTTATAGACATGCTTGGCTAAACATTTATGCCACCTAGACTTAGTTGAATGGATTGAATAAAGTTTTTACCATTTTCGTTATTTGCATGAATATTATGAGATGATTGTGTTTAGTAAGAAGTTTGTTTTATTGATTTGATGCACATGCGTACTTTAACGTGGTTTATTATTGTCTGTTGCTTCGTATGATCCTTAGTGACGGTCTATATCACAACATAGGGTCATATTAGGGTTTAGGATTTTGGTGAGTGTCGATATCACGTAAGAAATCTTAACTCTTTAGGGTGAAATTGC
Source organism: Helianthus annuus (assembly GCF_002127325.2). Lineage (NCBI taxonomy): Eukaryota > Viridiplantae > Streptophyta > Magnoliopsida > Asterales > Asteraceae > Helianthus > Helianthus annuus. The sequence goes on from NC_035445.2 coordinate 134,583,536, forward strand.
GCAATAACCCCTAGAAGTGATTGGTAGTAATTTGCTAGGTTTTGGTGTTATGCTAGTCCTAATACCTGGAAAGTGAGGGGCTATTGATAGGTCTTACCCAACGAATTGCTTTAGACAGTCCTTGGAAAAGGTCGTGAATTGGTTTACCCGTTGGTTTATTAGTCTATCGAGTCAAGTTTAATAATTCAAACTACCCTAGATCTATGATTGGAAAAGAGTAGGTCAACATTAGGGTACTTACACAATAATTAGACAACTGGAAAGGCGTCTAGTAACCGGTAGGATTAACGGCCTAGGTAACGTCATAAGTTTCACCTCGAGAAGGGTTGAGGGGCTTAGTTGGTGTTTAATAGGTTTAGTACTTTAAGATCCCGGTTCCATAATTCGTGCATTTAACTTAATCGGTAATTCTTAAAATCAATCCAGGATTCTAGTCTAGGTGGTCTCGTCTCTCATATAAGAATCGTCCTTGCTTTCTTCCATATTTAGTCTAGTTTTTTTAGTTAATTAATTAGTTTAAATAGATTTACTTATATTTTCCGTAACCCCCCACCCCCTTTAAAAAAACTAAACAAGTTTAAGTCGCGTCTGTTCATGTCTATTAGAGTCTAGTTTGCGTGATACATAGAGTCTTGTGGTTCGATATCCGGACTTCCTAGGTTTATACTACATTGATCGGTACACTTGCTGATTGTGTGGTTTTAGGTCGAGTCTAGAATTAAAGCTTTGTAGTGTCTAGTTTAGAGAGTCTAATATAGTTAATTTTTATAGTTTGTTCAGCACACATCAGCATGTTACTTTGCTAAATATATGTTGGTAGTATGTTAAATGCTAATTTAGGTTTTGATTTGTATTAATGTAGGAATATGTTTCGATTTTGTTCCAAACCCCGGAGTTTTTAAATCAACTCGATTCCTATCTTGCTATGAAGGGAAAACAAGCCGCAAATGACGATGACGACATTTTTAACAACGACGATGAGGATGACGATGACTATTAAGTATTATCGACTTGTAGTTTTCGGATGTTATTATACGGATATTTTAGGATGTTATTGTACGGATACAATTTATGCGATTTTAGTATGTAAAGTGTTATGTTTATTTAGTTTGTTTGTTTGTGTTGCGTAAAACTGGAAAATCGACAACTTTGTCTATAATAGAAATATAGAAAATGCAGCATAAAAAAGAGTTTTAGCGGCGACACATGTCGCCGCTATTGATCCACACCACTAGCGACGACTTTATTCCGGCGACATATGTCACCGCTATTGGGTTATATCAATAGCGGTGACAAGAAGAAATAGCGGCGACACCAGGACCTTTACTGTCCAATCTTTACCGGCGACCCTTTAGTGGTGACATTTATCGCTGCTATTACCCCGTTTTCTTGTAGTGTTTTAATGCTATCTCTTTGTTTGCTCTTGATGAATTATATGTCACTTGAAAATGTTTTTAATGCTACCTCACGTAACAAGTTGTTAGGGTGGATGAGGCGCACATCAAAAAACCGTTATACCATCAAAGCTAGTCATCAGTCATTAGTCATTATTTGACACCTCACTTTTTCATATTCCATCATATTTGCAACACCTGTTACATTTCAATACTAAATTTATTTTCTTAAATAAAATATAACATTAAATAAACTAAAATCCAACATTTTTGAAATACTTAAAATTAAATAAAACTACACTCAACAAGAAAAAAAAATACTCAAATTTAACAAATAAAATGAACAAAAAAAACTACTCTTCATCAAAATCGGGTAATTGAATATCTAAACCACCAACGTGTTTCGTTAAAACATGTTGTAGTCGAAAGTGGGTGTCTTTATTCAGCAACTCCAAGTGAATATCCTCGTTAACGGATTCCTAGGTCGGAGACTACATAACGTCTGGTGATATTGTGTACCCACCATCCTTTATGATCATATTGTGTAATATGATACACGTCTAGAACTCGTTGAGTCGGACGAACTTGATGAGTCGGGTGTAAATGTACTTGGATGCTCCAGCCCTCCATTGGTATTTTTCAAAAGTTTATGAGAAAGTAAATAGAATATTTTTATAGAGTTGAGAGGAAATTTATGAAGTGAGGTTGTGTGAAAAATTAAAGAAGATTGGATATTTTATGGAGTGGGAATGAATTTCTTTTTAGGGTTGTAACGGTCATATGACTGTTTGAAATTATTGTTCCCGCTCACAATAGCCATTACGGAAGAACACTTCAAGACTGCGGAAACACCGCCTGCGCCCTTATAATGTTATTCTATTTTTTTGTTTGTTAAAAATGACTTGTTTTTCTACATCTAAAAAATGACTTAACACGGAAATTGTGCAAATATTAACGTTTGACAAATTAAAGGAATGGTGCATACCTCATCAAAGGTTTTGATGCTAGTTATTAAAGTTGTAATAGCTAATGATGAAGGATCTTATTCTGAACTGATTGAGCTTTGTTTTTATAAACATGACATATGTTATTATTCTATTCGCTAATAAGAAAAAGTAGATAGACAATCAAATATAAAAGTGGTCTATGAAGGGGGGAAGAAAGGAATAACTGGTTAAATGCTAAATTATTTGTCTTCCCGTCAGAAGGCGGTGATTGAGTGCTAAAAAGGCCTCCATGCGCAAGACTTTTTGACTGTTATTTCGATTGAGGGGCTGGGGTAATGCATGTCGGCTGTTGAGTATAGGGCTATCCTCAAATACCGGCTGATGATCCCTATGTATCCAGAAGACGAAACCTGCCCAATCTGCCATAAAGTTTGCATGGATAAATACGGGGAGCATGTTGTTCAGTGTAAGGAGCTCCCTGGTTTCAAATATCGGCATGACTGGGTGAGGGATGTTTTGAGGGACATCTTGAGGAGAGCGGGGATTTATGCCAAGAAGGTGGCCCCTGTGAATTTCCTTACAGATCCCATGGAAAGGAGATCTACATTGAGACCAGCGGATCTGCTCGTCTTTGGCTGGGCGGTAGGGAAACATGCTTGTGTGGATCTCACAGGAGTCTCCCCTTTAGCTGGTTTAAGGGAAAGCGGGCTTGTTAAGATTGGAGGCTGTCATAATTATGCTTGTTTGTAAGAATTTGACAAATCAATGGATATAAAACAATGTAAAGTGCAGCGGAAATGAATACAAACTTTGTAAACATAATCAAAGAAGAGAATAGTTTGATAAACACATGCTTTCTCATTAAGTTGAATGATTACAATGAAAATAAAAAATGATTACCAGCATGCTTACATAACTAAACTCCCCCTCAGCCTGATACCCCAAGGTTGGTTGCACAAGATGAAAGGATTGAATTGAGGAGAAGAACTCACTCAAAACGATCAAGTGTAACAGTACAAAGTACTGTTACATTTATAGACAATCCAAACCACTGAAGCATCTCAGCTGACGTCACCATGAAAGTGACATCTAACAACCTAACAAACTCTATCTACTGATCTATACAATTACTGCTTTGCTAACTACTGATATTGCATTACATTACATGAGATGAATAAAACTGCTGCTGCATCATTCTACTGCTGTGAACCTAGCAGTACTTGTCATGATCAGCAGTGCTTGACTCAAGGCAGCAGATTGAACAGCAGGGCTTTTAGTCTTCATCAGTCTTTGTGTTGATCAGGAGTTGTAGGTCAGCAGATGTTGATAGAGGCAGTACTTTGGAGCATATCAGATGTTTGAGCCACCTTCAAGGGGAAAGCAAAGTGTAAACTGATGCTTATTGTGAGTCCACTGATGTGATCCGGTTTTGGCTTTCATTATCTGTTCCTCTGGTAGGGTTTAATCCCAACAATCTCCCCCTGGAACAGATAATGCCAAAACCCTTCATTATTCTGGACCTTTATTCCTCATCAGAAGTTCCTTAGCTTGTTCTTTAAACTCTTCTTCAAAATTATTGGAACTTAGGTCATCTTCATCCCTACACAGTGTAAGTTCAAGGAGATCCTGCAAATCTTCAAGACTCAGGCCAAGAGCTTCTTTCCTTGAGATGTACTTCACTTCACCATTGGTTCTGACCAGAGTCAATACGTGGGTCTTTTGATCAGATATCCACTTTAGTATTTTTAAACCTAATGGGTTTCTTGGGAGAGATTATTCTTAGATGAGTTTGGAGATGTTGGCCTTGTGAAAACTTGCAGACTTTCATACATTCTTTTGAAGGCCATCTCAATGACATTGTTAGCTGCAGCTATGTCTTCTGGAGTCTCTTTTTCGATCAGCTATTGCCTTTCAAAGTCTGTCATGCCTGTCGAAGTGTTTGGTGATGCAGGTTTGGTTAATACCTTCTTAAAAAGGTTCTGAAGCTTTGTTGAGTTTTCTTCTTTTAGTCCCATTTTCATGATGGCATCATTGAAGTACTCAGCTTCCTTTTCTTTGACCTCTTCCTCAGACAGTTGTTTTCCTTTTTCTTGGTTTGACACAAGAGTAGGATTATCTGCTAATTTGAACAGTGTTTTGAGGCTTTCAATCTGCTGTTCAAGCTTCATCATTTGTTCACGTTTCTTTGAAGCACCTGAAACAGTTATCTTTCTTTTCTTTAGCCTTTCATAGGCTTCATCAGTCTGCTGCTTTGACCATTTTGATATGGCTTCAGAAGTATCCATTTTTGCATCCACCAGCTCCTTTTTCTTTCCTTTATACTCAGCAGTTAGGTCAGCAATGAGCTTTTTGTATTTGCTCCAGTTTGGAGCATTCTTCTTCTTTGTAGGATCATTCTTGATTTTTTCAATCCTTTCTGCCTCATGCTTTAAAGCAACTATTGGCCATTCTTCAAACTGTTTTTCTTCAGCAGGATAGAATTTCTCTTTCATGATGTACGCTAGATATTGTTTTCTTAACTTTTTTCGTTGATCAGCCTTTTCTTTGTTTAGTTCTTGTGCAAACTCTTCTATCTGCTTTACTTTTGTGAGGAAGAAATCCAGTCTTTTAGCAATGCCTTCGTCACTTAAACCTTCACTTTCACTCTCAACTTTAGCTCTTATTTTAGCTTGCCTTGCCTTGATCTTGAGGTAATCATCCATATCCTCTGGTGCCATGTAGCCTATGAGTGAGGAGAATCTTCTTTTTGAAGGATCTTCTTCTGTATAGAATTGCCTCATCTCATTTTTGATAGCTTCAAGTTCCAGTGGATATTTTGCAGCATTGGGATCATGTATGCCCTCATCGGCAAAGATTGGCTTTCTTTTTCTGTTGAAGAGCTTTGGTTGTGATGTAGAAAAGGTGAGAGCAGTGGTGGATGGTTGACTAACAGCTGTTGAAACAACTGGTGCCTCAACCGCTATTGTCATTACAACTACTGATGTATCAGCAGATGTCTTCTGCTTTTGAGCAGGGGTTGTGATGGCAGTTGTTTGAGTGGTGATGAGTGGCTGACTAACAGTAGTTGGAACAACTGGTGTTTCAATCACTGTTGTCATTACAACAGATGTTATAACATCTGCTGTCTTCTGCTTTTTGGCAGGAGGTGATGATGGGTTGGTTGTTTTTGATGGTGATGGTGGTTTTGGTGCTGTAGACACAGATGGTGGTGGAGCAGTAGTTGTGGTGGTGTGTGGTGATGTGGTATGTGTTGATACTGCAGTTTTGGTTTGACTATTTTCTGGCTCAACATATATACCATCATCAATTCCCATTTTCTTCCACTTGATCTTCTCCCCCTTTTTGGCATTATCTGGGAAGGGTTCATTCATGAAGAGAACAGTGGAGGGAACTTTTCCAGAGGCACTTTGAATGTGAGCTTTGATAGCTTTGATATCTGCCTGGGTATCTTTGAATCTTGATTCCACCATATTTGTCAGCTTTTGAACATGTATAGCATGCTGCTGATCTGCCATCTGCTTTTGTCTTTCCAGCAGTGGTTGGAACATGTTCCATAACTCATTTGCAGCAGGTGCCTGTTGAGCAGGTGCTTGAGCAGGAGGAGCAGTGGATTGGGCTTTCTGAGCTTCTAACAGCTGCTGCACCATATCTTTTATTTCAGCAACAGAGGTTTCAAGGTTTTCGACCCTGCCCGTCAATTCCTGATATTTTGAATCATCACCTGAATTAACAGGATCATCTGAATCCCCACCAGCAGTGGTTGTACCAATGTGTGACTTTGGATCTGAATCCCAGAAGTCATTCATTGATGCCCCTTGTTCTTGGTACTGGGGACTTCTTTCTTCAACACTAGATAACCTTTTGAAGGTACCAGAGGGAAATACATACTCACTGGTGGTTATCATAGGTGTTATTGTAGAAATTGCCTTCAAGGGAGTCTTACTAATGAAACAACTGCCCAAATGCAGATCTGTTGATCCAACATTTGTAGTTGTTGCTCCGCTTGAACTACTGACAGGAGTTACTTGTAACTCCTGCAGTGTAACCTCCTCAGTTGTTGCTGGGATAACAGAAATGTCAACATCAGACCCAGTCACCTGTTGAAGTATACTCTCAGTGATAGGTGTTTGAGAGGAACTGGTTTGTGTCTATGTAACATCAGCTGCATGCAATAAGGGTATAGTGGATGGTGGTATTATGTGGGGTGAGGGTAAAGGGGTTGAAAGAGACATGTCCTTGGGATCAGGACTGTGGAAGATGGATCCGAGTGGGTCCAGAGCTTCATATTGTGGGGTCCCTATGCTTACAACCTGATCCTTTTGTGAGGATGCAGGAGGAGTTTGAGGCGAGGGTTGAGATCTTTCTTCCATCTGCTGTGAGGAAGTAGCAGCAGTGGTTATTGGTGACTTTTGTGCTGTCACTGGCATTGACTCTGGGATCTCATCTTCCAGAGTTGCCTTTGGTTTGGGTTTGGTGGGCTTTCTGGATGTTTTTCTTTTTGTCTTTTTAGTGGTGGCGGGTGTGGGTTTCAAAACAGTGGGTGTGCTGCTTTGATCACCTGGAGCAGTGGGCTCAGCAGCAGATACCTGAGGAGCAGTTTCATCTGCTAAATTCTGCTCAGGCACCTCTGCTTTTGTTTTTATTGGTGCCAACATTCTAGAGAATGTTTCAGGTGTTAAACAGTTTATTTTAAAAGAAGCACCTTGTTTGGGCAAATCTGCATCTTTCTCTACAAATTTTTGTTCAAAATCGTAGCTTAAAAATCTTGGAAAGAGCAGAAATGCCTTATTATCAACGTTTTTTTACCAAATCATCAAATATTTCCTGAGAGTAATTAAACTCTTCATTGTTTAAAATTGCATACCCCAGGCATTGGATTTTTGTTGGTATTTCATTAAAAGACGTTGTTTTATTAGAAACACACATTAACAGTGTGTGAAATAAAAATCTGGGTGCAGAAGGAAAATAACCCTTTTGTAAGGTATCCCTTTTTGGTTGCTCTGCATAGCCCCTGTTCATGAAATCCTTTTTCAACTTGGTTTTAGAAAATGAGGTTTTACCTTTCAAGTCATCGAGTTTGAAGACTTCAGAAATAGATTGTGGAGAGATTTGAACCTTCTTACCCTGTATCGAGGAGTTGATGGCTGTGATGATGTCTCCTTGTTTTTCAAGGGTGACATTTTTCCAGAACTCTCTCTGGGTTTGAAGATAAATGGGAGCGTCTGCTATTAACAAAGTTTTATACTTTGATGCAGATAGGGTATCAATTATGGAGTCGAAGGTGTTGTCAGTTGTGGGTTTTGTGAGTATACCCACATAATTGTGAGGGGCTTTGTAACGGATTTCTGTGGTTTCGACGGCCATTTGAGTGGCGTCTGTTGGGGTGGAGGAAGAAGATGGTTTTGATTTTTACTTCAATTTTGGTTTCGTCATTTTTGATGAAGAAGATCGAAGAAAGTTTTTGTGAAGAAGAGTGGGAAACTGCTTTGAGAAGAGAATTTTTGGAATTCAATTCGACAGTGTGAGCCCCTGTTTGGGTTTAATCAGGGTTTTATTTTAGGGAAAAAGTGAATGCTGATGTGGCAGCGGTTATAATGATCTGACGGCTAAAAGCTGACCACGTGCCAACCCCTGATGAAAGAGTAAATAATGGAGGACAGTTGTTTGGGGGGGGGGGCACTGATGAAACAAATATCAGTGGTTACAACAGTAATAAATGATGCAGTGGGTGATTTTTACCATCAGTGGATGACATATCAGTGGATATAACACTGATTTTGAACATCAGTGCTTATCAAAGGAAACTGAGAACAGGGGTTGACTTTTAGCCGTGGACAGATATTAGGGAGCAGATGTTAAGGCACGACAGCAGTTAAGGGAGAACAGTGGTAGAAAAATGAGGACCATTTATACAACAACTGTTAGTGCAGCAATGGTTTAACTTTTGACAAATAATGTTAGCATCTGCTTGTTCAGATGTAGGAATTGATTTTGGCTTGTGTGAACACAATATCATGACAGTGGTTTAGCATCCCAGAGATGAAGACTTTTCTACTAAGGCTACTCATTTTATGTCTAATTATTTGAATTAGAACATGAGTATCTTAATATTTCAAAATCATTTTACAATCAATTTTTGATTAGTGATAAACTAACTTGACATGACCTTGACATGTGTATCATTTCCTTTTGATTAGTTTTAGGAATAGTAATTTCTCACAAAAATAAGGAAATTACATCCTGACCAGAGATGAACATTTTACTATCAAAAATGAGTAAAGGTCCAAAATATATTATTCAAAGAAAATGAAGTAATATATCCGGTTTTATTTGAGAAAAAACACCTTAAGAAATAGTTAAAGGTTGTTTTGAAAATAACATCAAAAGGATCTGACAGCTTTTCAAGTAAGAACATGATCATATCATTCTCAAGTTATTTTGACCATTGTTTAGGGTCATTTTCTTGACAATTGATTGTAAATTCTCCTTTTAAGGACAATTACTGGAGATGCCATTGTTACCTGAACGATTCCTGTATTTGATGAAAGCACACAGTTGCATGATGACCACTGATTACCTAACTTTGACCTCATAAGTGTTTTATGCTTATACTCTTTTTCTTTTGGCTTCAAGAGTTTTGAGATAAGCACATTTTTGAGTTTTGTTCATTTTCTTTCTTCCCTTTTTACCCTTCCCATTCATAAGTAATAAATTACTTACTGGGAGGTTTTTATGAAAGAATCCTCAATCCAAAATCATTTTCAGCAATGTTTTGAGAGATCTGGCTACATTTGTACATGTTTTATTACCAGTTCTCACATTACATATGAGTTGGACAGTTTTGACCCCAGATTTTCTTCATGTGTTTTAACAGAGTTGATTTGGTCCTTTTGAGGATTCTCAACCTGCCTTTTAACACATAAGATTTCATGACTAAAGTTTTATTTCCCTCTTTCTAAGTTAGCAAAACACTAGTGTTTATTTTGAACATAGGTTTTGTTAATCCGAGGTTCATACTTTAGCATAAAATATGATGAAATCATCACAAATTTCATAACAATAGTTGAAAACAATTTTGAATGAAGATATATCATAGTTACCAGATAAGTTTCCAGATCTGGACACTGTGAGCGATTTGTGCATGACATCACTTGTTGTTTGAAATTTGTGTATCTTATGACATCTTGGTTGTTTTACAGAGAATCAGATTCATTATTTTGAACATGATTTCACTTGCTCTGTTTTTCAACTAAATACAATCAACCTTAGTATCAATGAATTTTGAGCTGAACTGTTATGTCAAATTGATTGTTAGATCGAATTTGACTGTCCAGGCTCTGATACCAATTGTTAGGATCGGAGGCTGTCATGATTATGCTTGTTTGTAATAATTTGACAAATCAATGGATATAAAACAATGTAAAGTGCAGCGGAAATGAATACAAACTTTATAAACATAATCAAAGAAGAGAATAGTTTGATAAACACATGCTTTCTCATTAAGTTGAATGATTACAATGAAAATAAAAAATGATTACCAGCATGCTTACATAACTAAACTCCCCCTCAGCCTGATACCCCAAGGTTGGTTGCACAAGATGAAAGGATTGAATTGAGGAGAAGAACTCACTCAAAACGATCAAGTGTAACAGTACAGAGTACTGTTACATTTATAGACAATCCAAACCACTGAAGCATCTCAGCTGACGTCACCATGAAAGTGACATCTAACAACCTAACAAACTCTATCTACTGATCTATACAACTACTGCTTTGCTAACTACTGATATTGCATTACATTACATGAGATGAATAAAACTGCTGCTGCATCATTCTACTGCTGTGAACCTAGCAGTACTTGTCATGATCAGCAGTGCTTGACTCAAGGCAGCAGATTGAACAGCAGGGCTTTTAGTCTTCATCAGTCTTTGTGTTGATCAGCAGTTGTAGGTCAGCAGATGTTGATAGAGGCAGTACTTTGGAGCATATCAGATGTTTGAGCCACCTTCAAGGGGAAAGCAAAGTGTAAACTGCTGCTTATTGTGAGTCCACTGATGTGATCCGATTTTGGATTTCATTATCTGTTCCTCTGGTAGGGTTCAATCCCAACAGGGTTTGTAGCAGGACAAGCTATAAGTAAAGCGTAATCAAAAAAGGTGGATAAACACGCTAAAGCCTGTGCTGATAACCAACATGCATTTGTCCCCTTCGTCTTCGACACCTATGGCTCCCTAGCTCCAGAAGCTATCCGTTTGTTGACTAGGGTCCAAAAGGTTGTCCACAACAGTTGCTCATCAACAGGGGGCAGAGTTTGTTTTTAATAGGCTAGGGTTTGCTATCCAGAAAGGGGTAGCGACACAACTTTTTGCTCGCTTACCTGCAATATTGATGTAACTCGACCAGTTCATATATATATATAATTAATTAAATAAAAAAACTGTGATAATCAATATAAGCATTATATAATCGAAAGAGAAAAATGGAATACAGTTAAAGTATGGTTTTGTTTATTATATGAAACACCCTCTTATTATAAAATTATATCTTGTTACGTTCTTTTTTCAATCACATTGAGAATCATTGTGATTATAACCATATTTTAGTTCATAAAAAAGTTGACCTCTTGTTATAATAACTTGTATTATTTACGTAATTTAGGGCTTTTGGCATCCATCATTTGGCCCACCAAATTACCCATGCGTATACATATAAAGTAGAGATGAGCTTAGTACTGGTACTGAAAGCACTAGTTCTTAAAATCATCAAAATTGGGTATTGGTACGGTACCGAAAATGCTCAGTATGGTACCGATACCATGATTTGAATGTAAAATCGATAAAAAAAACGATACCGAACTGAAAGTACTAATGTAAAAAACGTCAAAAAGTAGGTATCAAATGAATACAGAAAATGATTCGGTACGAAAAATTTAGTACCGGTACCAAATGCTCGTTTCTAAGATGAAGTGCAAATGGTTCCCTCACACCAGAACAATCTTGAGCACATGCTTTTTATACATTTCTAAGGATATATGAAGAAGTTGCTAGACTAAGTGTTATGGGTGGTTTTATTTGGGTCTATTGGAAAGAAAAGTAAAGCCACGTAGACATCTTGTAAAAGACCATCATCGACCTTCTTCGAAACACGCCCCATAGGCCATATTGTGCTTCCATTCCCCTCCCCTTCACACTTCCCCATGCCATGCAACGTCTCTATTTCTTTTTCAATGCCGGCTATAGTGCAAGCTAAATGAGGCATTAGCTTAGGGCCACCAACTTTTAGGGCCTCTCATCATCTTGAATTTTTTTCATATATATATATATATATATATATATATATATATATATATATATATATATATATATATATATATATATATATATATATAGGTAGAGGATCCTGTAAAAAAGGCCCAAAGTGTGAGAAAGGTAAGAAAGAATCTTAACCATTAGATCTTTTGATCTAATGGTTGAGATCAATAGGGACCAAAATGGTTAATATTTTTCTTAATTTGGACTGAATTGAAAATTATAGGGGTAATAAAGTCTTTATATGCATTCAAAATAGGAAACTGTAAATCAAAATTCCTATAATTCCGATCTCTCTCCAATTGATCGTACAGTTTCTCGCTCTCTCTACAAAAACCCTAATACCGATAAACCTCCATATCGATAGAACAGCGGCGACGACGAGCGGCAGCGACGACGGCGAGCGACGAGCGGCGACGGCGAGCGGCAGCGGCAGCGGCGACGGCGAGCGGGCAGCGGCAGTGGTTGTGGGGATCGGCATTGGTGGTGCAGCAGTGGTGGTGCTGGAAGTGCCAGTGGTGGTGCCGGAAGTGGAGAAGATGATACAGAGGTTTTTTTTGTACTGAATGGTGTTTTTTTTATTTACTGCTGAATGGTGTTATTTTTGTGCTGAATGGTGTTATTTTTGTACTGAATGGTGTTGTTTTTGTACTGAAGGGTTTTTTTATCTAATGTTGAATGGTGTTATTTTTGGGCTGAATGGTGTTATTTTTGTGCTGAATGGTGTTATTTTTGTGCTGAATGGTCTAATTTTTGTACTGAATGGTGTTATTTTTGTGCTGAATGGTGTTATTTTTGTACTGAATGGTATTGTTTTTGTACTGAATGGTTTTTTTATCTAATGCTGAATGGTGTTATTTTTGTACTGAATGGTGTTATTTTTGTGCTAAATGGTGTTTTTTTTATTTACTGCTGAATGTTGTTATTTTTGTGCTGAATGGTGTTATTTTTGTACTGAATTGTGTTATATTTCTTGTACTGAATGGTGTTTTTTTATTTACTGCTGAATGGTGTTATTCTTAGCTGAATGGTGTTATATTTTCTGAATTGTGTTATATTTAAAACACCATGTATGAACATGCTCTGAATGGTGTTATATTTATGGACGGTTATAAGTCCTAAAATCCAGGTTTTTCTCTCTCCAAATCCTTAAATCAAGGATTACCATATTTGAATTTGTTAATGCATTTACAATTCTACCCTTTTCAATTAATTTTAATCTAATGGTTGAGATTCTTTCTTACCTTTCTCACACTTTTGGTCTTTTTTACAATAACTCCACCCTATATATATATATATATATATATATATATATATATTTGATATATTTGGGTTTGTGCTGATTGTTTTGAGTTAACTAAATGAGAGGGAAAGCAAACAAAAGAAGGTGGTAGTTGTGTTTGCTTGTAGGCCTAAAAGTCAAACTTAGTTATTCTAGTTTTGCCTAATTTGCTTGCTATTCTATTAGCTGGTTTTGCCTGAAGGTAATCGTTGTTAAAACTATTGATTTTGAGTGATAATTTATGCCCCTAGTTTGCTAATAGTTAAACACTTGATTCTGTTGATGTTGTTAAACGCTAGTTTATACCTTTATAGTTAAGCACTTGATATGGAAAAGGACCTCAAAATTTTATTTTGCTTTAGGCCGCCAAAAACATTGAGCCGACCCTGTTCTTCTTGATCACATCCGCAATTTTTTTCTAACTCTTCACTCCCGCTACTAGAAACTCAATGGGTATGAGACCGGGTATGGACATAGAAAAAAATATTTTACAGGTATGGGGCGAGTATGCGATTAGGTGATACCTCAACCGATTACCCGAAACATATTTTCAAAATTTTTAAGTTTTCCTATTCTTTTCCTTACCCCTGTTTAGTAAAGTTTCATTTTAACAGTTTCATATATATATAGGGGACCGTTAAAATGAAACCACCTCCAGTTGTAAGAACCATGAGAACTACACCGTACGAGGCGAGTTGGACCAAAAAATTTTTTCATAAACGTAGATGCATGTATTATAAACACATTTGTAAAAAAAAAATTCAAAAAAAAATGTCGTGTGTGTAGTTTTGAGCACCACAAGTTTGTGTTTACGGGTACGGTACCCGTAAACACAAACTTGTGGTGCTCAAAACTACACACACGACATTTTTTTTGAATTTTTTTTACAAATGTGTTTATAATACACGCATCTACGTTTATGAAAAAAAATTTTGGTCCAACTCGCCCCGGATCAAAAAGTTCTCATAGTTCTTACAACTGGAGGTGGTTTTCATTTTACCGGTCCCCTATATATATATATATATATATATATATATGGTAAGGTTCATGCGAGAACCACCCTTATTGCGAGAACCGCGAGAACCAATGTGAACACAAAATAAATTCTAAAAAAAATCAAAAAAGCACTCAAAAATTTTTTTTTTATTTTTTTTAATATTTTTTAACAAAAAATCGCTATATTTCGTTCCATAAAAAAAAAAAAAAAAAAAAAAAAACTTTTTTTTTTCGAGTAACAGTTATCCATGCACATGTGCATATGTATCATTACTTCAACAAATTCGGTAATACATTATCAGGAATAGACAATTGCACTTTAATTTACAATACCATTAGTAATACACTACTTTTTACATTACCAATATTCAAAATGCACATGTGCATAATTAGGTATAACCATGATATAACGTGTTTTGATACAAAAAGTTTGTGATTTTGAATGGAGAAGTAGACCCATATACATGTTTTTTGGTTAGTTATATCTAGTGGTTGATGGTTTGGTTATAGTTGTCAATTTTTTATGTAATATGTTGATTGGATGGTATAAAATGGTGTTTACATACATGTAATAAAGTGAAAATATTGTTAATGGTATTGTATTATGGATGGTAGGAGGTAATGGTATTGTATTATGGATGGTAGGAGGTAATGGTAGTGTATTATGGATGGTATGATAGATGAAAGGGAAAGTGTATTCAAAGTGGTGTACCAAAACACCTTATTTCATGTTGATACATATAATGCACATGTGCATTTCTAATATTGGTAATGTAAAAAGTAGTGTATTACATATGGTAGTGTAAATGAAAGTGCAATTGTCTAATATATGTAATGAATTATGGAATTTGTCAAAGAAATGACAGAAATGCACATGTGCATGCTTGTGTATTATGGATGGAATGATAGATGAAAGAGAAAGTAGTGTACCAAAACACCTTATTTCCTGTTGATACATATAGATGCACATGTGCATTTCTAACATTGGTAATGTAAAAGATAGTGTATTACACGTAGTAGTGTAAATGAAAGTGCAATTGACTATTATTTGTAATGAATTACGGAATTTGACAAAGAAACGACACATATGCACATGTGCATGGATAACTGTTACTCGAAATTTTTTTTTTTTTTTTTTGAAATTTTTTTTTATTAACAAAATATAGCGATTTTTTCAAAAAAAAATAGTAAAAAAATAAAAAAAAATTTTTTTGGGTGTTTTTTAGATTTTTTTAGGAATTACTGTTTGTGTTCACACTGGTTCTTGCGGTTCTCGCAATAAGGGGTGGTTCCTAACGGATCTTTGTCCTATATATATATATATATATATATATATATATATATATATATATATATAGGGTCAGGATTTAGAGAGAATGGTGAAAAGTGTGAGAACGATTTTGGAGTTGACATGTGGCATTGATGTTAAATTACACTAAGGGGTAATATTGTCAAAAAAAAAAACCACACACATGAACTGGGAGTTCAAATAAAATGCCATAAAAACGCCATGAAAATACCCAATTAAAACGCCATAAAACACTCAGTTCAGAAAAAACGCCATGAAAAACTCGGTTTAAAACGCCATAAAACACTCAGTTCAGAAAAACGCCATGAAAATGCCTAGTTAAAACGCCATAAAAACACATAGTTCAGAAAAACGCCATAAAAATAACGAGTCTAAAACGTCATAAAACACCCAGTTCAGAAAAACGCCATAAAACCCATTTCATTTTTTTTCGAAAAGTATATCAATAGTATACTCGTTGGAAAGATAAAAAACGCTGAGTTTTATGGTGTAATTTTTTTAGAAATATAATCACGTATAAAAAAATTATTGGCGTTTAAATATGATGGGGGAAAATGGCATGTGATTAGCATGTGCACCCTTGTTTAGATCTTCCAATTTTACCCCTCCTAGTAGTTATAAGGTTCCCATTATTTACAAAAATGCCACCGCATCATCTTAGCCACAAATCACAAAGATCCTATGGCTGAAAATCGTTCTCACTGTTCTCACACTTCAAATCGTTCTCTCCTGATCTCGTTCCTTTATATATATATAGGGTGAGGATTTAGAGAGAACGACTAAAAGTGTGAGAATGGTGAGAACGATTAGGAACCGTCAGATCAAAACAATCTATGGACTACATGACGCGGTGGCATTTTCATAAATAGCATCACTTTTATTAGTGTGGCGCGCTTCCATAAGGGCAAAAAGGTAAATGTCCATATATAAAACACATCAAAGCCTGACCGAAACATATATACTTCCTAGAAAAACCTCCCCAAAACCAATGTAAAACGCGAAAACCCTAGAAAACGCGAAACAACAAAAACTATGGCGTCGAAAGATCAAACCAGATCCAGAGGAAAAAAACATAGTGAGTTAACTTCGATTTACATTGTGCTAGTTTATGCTGCTTTTGGCGTTCTAATTTTAACAAAAAATTGCAGTTTCTACAAGGGGGGAAGGGGAAGGGTCATCTGTTCCTAAACACCAAAAAACGAACGAGCAACGAAAGAAGACAACAAGAGGACATGGTGCACAAATGTTACTTTTCGTGATGTAAAAATACACTTTCATACTTTGTTGCCAAAACGCCAAAATATGTATTGTTTGTTACTAAAGGCCACAACACATGAATCATGTCATAGCTTTGTTACTAAATGCCAAAAAATGTATGGATTCTGTTATATACGCCATTTAACTGTTATTGAGTTATTCAACATCTATAATCTTTTATTGATATAAAACGCCATAAATGTATCATAGCTATGTTAAATTATACTATTAAAACGCCATACAATAAAACGCCATGAAATCATTTTTTATAGGCGGAGAGAGGTTAAGATTGAGAATAAATGTGCATACTGGAAGGGCCCAAAACGCCAATAAGAGAAAGGCATTAAGTCAGAATGTGGAGGTTGAGGAAGAACCATATCATGAGTTCAGTGGGGCTAGGATCTTGTCAAGGGTAAAACCTACAACTTGACTGGTTGGTTTATGAATCTAAACGAAAACCAAAGAAAGACAGTACACCAAATGGGGTTTGGTGCTACACTAAGGTTGAAAATAGACATCGTACCGACAATGCTTGCGTACTGGTTGGTTGAAAATTATAATGAAAAGATAAACACCCTAAACGTTCGCAACCATACCATACATATAAATGAAGAATTGGTAAACTCTTTTACGGGTATACCAAATGGAAGGGTGCCCGTGAACATGAAAAAAAGACCAACAGCTAAAGACCACGTGGTGGCTGAGTGGAAAGCATAGTTTCGAGGGTTGGGCTGGGTTAACAGACCAAGTGTGAGGATATACTTTGATAACGTTTTGCCTATGATGCATGGCTTTAGGAGAAATTTCTGCCTAAATTTCCTTGTGGCATTCTTCACTATAATGGGGCATGCAACTGACAATGCAGTCGTCAACAAACAATTCTTGCACAATGTTACACCAGATGTTCAAATAAACCAAATGAACTGGTGTAGTTATATCATCCAATGCTTGCAACACGCCAAAACCGTATGGGCTCCCAAAAAGCATTACACAGGGCCACTGATCATACTTGCGGTAAGAATAAAATTTCACTATTCATTTGTGTGTCATTAAAACGCCAAAAAATATCTGTCATTTGAAAAATCTATTTTGTTACAGCTTTCCTTGGTGAACGATGCTTGCAATAGGAAAAAATGGGACCGAAAAGAAGGATACCCAATTGAGTGGGTTACAACAGAAACTCTTGACTTATTTGAGAGTTCAATGGAAAAACACCTTGTGGGAAATGAAGTAAAAAGGAAAACAGTCAAAAAAGGTAAAGGAAGCAAGCCCCAAAAAACAAGAAAAATGCAGGTTGTTGTTCATGATGAAGATGATGGTGATGATGTTGAGAATGAAGATGAAGATGATGTTCACAAGGTCGATGAGCATGATGATGAGTTTGATGATGATGATGGTTTTGATCATGATGATCATTATAACTATGAGGTGCAAAACGCCATGCCCTTCAATGATGATGAAGAGGCTTCACTTCAAAGGATGGTGAATGAGGATAGAGAAAGCCGGGAAACGATTTTTGAAGTTTCTGCATCAGGAAACCATGCCCTTATCAGAGGAGTAACACAGTATGACAACATTTATCTCGATGAAGAAGAACAAAACAAAGAACCTAAAGAGGTATGTTGTTCAAATAATAAATTTAAAAGAAAACCAAAAAACACCATGATAAACAAAATCCTTTTATTTAATATAACAGGAAATGGCTGATAATTTGGATGGAGCATACAAAGAATTAGAAGACTGTTACAATAAAATGAGCGCATTGTTAAAACAGTCAAAGACTGAATACCCAAATAGCCTCCTGGTACACCTTAAATACTCACAATGTATGACATTGCTGGAGAACATCTCAAAATTTGTTGATGAAAACGCCAAAGAAATGCCAGCTGAAACAGAAGAAGATACAGATGAAAATGAGGTGGTACTAGGAGATGAAAATGAAGAAGAAGGGGAAAAGGAGATGGCTAAAAAAGAAAACGTCATTGAAGAGCAAACAATTCATGAAAACGCCAAAGAATTTGAAAATGAAGAACAAGGAGAGGAAGGATGTGAAAATGAAGAAGAAAGGGAGAAGGAGATGACTGGAATTGAAAACGTCACTGAAGTGGAAACTGTTGAAAAAAACGCCATGGAAGTGGAAATAGTTCATGAAAACGCCATTGAAGTTGAAAATGAAGGAAAAGGAAAAGAAGAAGGAGAAGGAGAAGGAAAAGGAAAAGGGGAAGGAGAAGAAGAAGAGGAAGGGGAGTGGGAAGGGAATAGTGAAGGGGATGGAGAAAGAGAAGGAAAAGGAGAAAGAGAAGGGGAAGGAGAAAGGGAAGGAGAAGGGGATACAGGGGATGTGGCAATAGAACAAAACGCCGAACCCTCGACTGCTACAACAACCCCCATATATGATGATGAAGAGGATACTATATCATCAGATGAAGATGTAAACGAAAATGATATTGAGAGGTGGAGTTGTGATTTCAAGACACTTGAATATCACATTTCAAGATACAATGGGGAAAAACAATTAAGAGGAATATTGCTGAGATTTTGGAGCTGCTAGGATAAGATCTAAAACAAATGATTGATATTAAAGAAGGTCTTGATAATTCAAGGATGGTGGATGAAGTAATTAAAGCAATAAAAAAAACATCTGCAACCAGCTGAAGAGACCCCAAAAATGCCTGTATTTGATAAGACACCAAACATCGCCACGACAGAAACACAAGACAGTCAGGCATTCAACACTGAAAAAGAAAAAACTGAAGGGGAGATGGTGAACAAAAGTGTTGACCAACAAGGGGCAGTGTTTGATAAAACGCCATATGAACAGCCACCAACTACATCTGCGAAAAACCTCTTGAAAAGTTTTGAAGAGAAAGAGACACCCAATAAACCCCAGGATGAAAACGGCCATCAACACATCACCACCAAAAACGCCAAACATGTCAGATATGCAGGAGAAAGGTGATGAGGACAACACTCCAGACATCACAAAGTTGATGCAAGAAAATAAAATTTTAAACCCTGAAGAGCTGCCTGGTGATGAAAAACTGATAAAGATGATGAAGAAGATAAAAATATAAAAAAAAATGTGGCTGAAGAGGAGAAGAGAGATAAAAAATTGAGCAAGGCATGTTTGTCACCTTATCTAAGGAGGCAAGTGGTAATACATGAAAAAAGGATAAACCCTGAAAATAACCTTTCCACATACATCTTCACTGGAATCGACGATTATGAGTATGTACACTACTCTCAAAATAAAACGCCAAACTTTCCATTCATAACGTTTACTTGAGAATATGCATGCAAAAACAATCAAAACGCCATGTATTATAATAGAATGAGTTTGTATAACTAAAACGCCAAATGATGTTTTTTTTAGAACTGAGCTATTCAAGATGGGAGAACAGCTCAAAATAAAATGCCAAACTTTCAATTCATAACGTTTACTTGAGAATATGCATGCAAAAACAATCAAAACGCAATGTATTATAGTAGAATGAGTTTGTATAACTAAAACGCCAAATGATGTTTTTTTAGAACTGAGCTATTCAAGATGGGAGAAAAGTTTCTCATGAGGGTGATCTGTGAGAGCATGAAACCAGGATTTCAAGCACACGTCTCAATTATTCTATGTTGGGCACATATCCTGAACTATGAAGAAAGATACAAGGCTCATGAATCACCCTCAAGGTTATTCTGCACAGAATTACTGTTGGTAACTCTTTTGCTATATATATATTTGATAAAATTATAATAGGACATTGTTTTGTTGTTTAATTATGTGGTACTCAATATTACAGAATACTCCGGCATACTACGAAAGGACAACAGAAGATGCACGAAACAATGAATTCAACATAAACATGGAAATTGTTCTGAAAAAAACACACGTTTCAAAGGAGACAAGAAACATAAAACCATCAAGGATTATGAACTGGTTTCATGCCAATAATCTAGGAAAGACATTTCTATGTTGTCTGTTTCAACATGAAACACAAAAGAGTTGATATATTGGACAACAGCGGTGTAGGGGATAACGTCAGCATAAAAAAAATGTACGAAGGATGGGTGGAAAAATTGGTAAGTATCTTAAAAACTTTGAATATAGGAACTATGTTGACAAAACGCCAAACTAATATATGCAAAAAAATGTGAAAACTGCAGCACGGAGCTTTTGCAAACTACTTGCGTATTAAAAATCACCCAAAGCATAAGATCATGAGCAAGGCGAAGGTTGTTAGACAAAAGATGGATTGGAGGACAAAGTTGTAACATCTGTGTCTGAAATCATTGTAAACAGTTCAAGTATCACTAAAACAAAGTTATTTGATCCCAATGTTTGTTTGTTTTCATATTTTGACTTTTGTTCAATTTGAAATTCTATATCACTTTCTAGAGAGTTACACGCAAACTGGTGCGTAAACGCAATCAGTTTAATGCGACAAATACTCCGAAACATCAACATATACTTAACATACCTTAAATAACCTTTACATAACTTAGAAATAAGTTTTGAAGGCTTTGGTATGGCAAAAACAAGTTAATTCGCCTACAGGAACTAAATTTGACAAACTGCGAAAGTATGCCAATTTGAACTGTAACAGACATTCTGGAACATAACCATAAGTTAAACACACCTTAAATATCCTTTATATAGCTTAGAAATAGGCTTTGAGGGGTTCGGTGTGCTAAAATAAACTTTTGGGTCATTCAGGGACTAAAAGTGTCAAAAAGTGCACAAGTTTGCACTTCCGCGCATAACTTACGTTCTGAATACATCCGGACATCCAAAAATTTATGTAAGCATCATAATATTATGCTTTAGTGTTTGGCTTGTCAAAATTCCATTCGTCGCGCATTTTGGACCGTTTTTACGTTCGTTACGACTTCCGTCGTAATTAACCGAACATCGCAATCGTACGACCAAACGAACCGACATCCGGCATATTTTTTAGCATGTTTCATGTCCACAATGTTTAAGCATCATTTTAGGGCCTTAAAGTTGGCTTAACGGGCCTTAAACATGTCGAAAATGGCTTTAAACACCAACAGGGACTAAAACTGTCATTTTTCAAAGTTGGTTGCAGATCAGAACACTCAGGCAGAAACTCGTCTGTTCCTTACGCGGGCCGCGAGGCCTCCCCAGATGCAGAAACTCGTTTTAACTGCTGTTAACAGCCTTTCAACACTCCAAAGGCCAATGCCTCTTGCCAATCTGTGGGGGTGGGGGCAAATTGAGTTACCATAACATTTCGACACATGTACGGATGAGATTCGAGCACGTTAATCGATAAACGATCCTAACGGTCTTGCATATCCTATAAATACCCCCCCTTTCTTGCAAAACCCACAAAATCTGATCTAAAAGCTCTAAGTTGAAGCCATTGCTTCATACCTGAGCTACTTGGATCAAGATTAGCTTTCGGGGACCCTTTGTAAGTGTTCCTTCGTTCTTTTATCACTTTTCGAGTCCGAAAGTCAAACTTTGTTTGACTTTCTGCATTGACCAGTTTATGGTCAATGCGAAGTTCGTTTGAACTTCATAACGTGAGCGTAATCACGATGGTTATAGCCCCTAATGACTATACCTACTGATTACCACGCTTTCTAGGCTTAGTGACGAGTCGTAGTTTCGGCCAAAATACGTGTTATTGCGTATTTTGTAACCAAACTACATTTAGGTATCAAAACCGTTTGTTTTGATACCAAACCTATTTTCTAAACTTAGTTAAGCATGTTTTAACATGCTTAGCTCGTCACTTTTAGTTTAGTGCTTATATAGGGTCGTAAGGTAAGCGATCTAAACAATCGCTTATACTTTCGAACCTGACCCGTTTGGTCGATCATTAGGATCCGACCAAACGCATTAGGTGACCACAGTTGTATAGGGAATAACCTTTCGAGGTTATACCTTATGGTCACGACGTTTATTTAGTTGTATGATAGGTAGTTTATATGCCTTAGGTAAATTACCAAAATGCCCTTTTTACGCCAAATTTCATATTAAGCATATGTAACATAACTTTTGATATCTAAACTGATTTGGCAACAATATTAGACATGTTGAGGCATATTTTACTTATCATAGGGCTAGTTAGGCGTTCCGAACGCGTTTTACGCGAACGACGCGTTAAAGTAGCATAAGCTACCTAAACGGGTCGTAATGGGTCGTAAGCACTTAGGTTAGGTTTCATTTTAGTATGTGGGCTTTGTTAAACCATATTACATGAGTTTCCATACTCATCTGGTTTACGAACCCTCATTCTATCCAATCCTCCGATTTTAGGTCCGGTATATTAACATAGTTACCTATATTAGGTGCCGTTTGATATCCGTGATCTCTTGCATTGTTTAGTTGTTACTCAAGGACTACTAAGCAATCTCAAGTGAGTACATAGACCCCTCTTTTACTGTTTTCAAACTATTTTGGGGTGAAACACATGTGCCTACTTGTTACTTTCATGCCTTTCATGTTTTCATATCATATGCTTATTATGTTCATTAGTACATTATAGTACATGATTACATTACATTTCATGCTATGTATGTACATTGTGTGCATACTTAGTACATTGTTTTACATTACATTTCACGCCATGTATGTTCATTTGATTACATACTTAGTGCATTGTTTTCACATGCTTACAATTTTGGTATGACATTTGGTTTGTTCAAATGGGACAATATACATTCATTAACATTGATCACGCTATTCGTTAGTAGGTAGTGGTACCATAGGACTTGACAACTCCCATTCCTGAACCCTAGGTTTGTTTGGGTGGAAGGAATGACCGAATTCGATAAACATAACACAGATAGACCTTTAATTTGTTTAAAGGTCTATCACCACAGTCACATGCTTGAATGTATGCATTTTCACAATACCGCATAGATGTTTGTATCAGTATAGCATGTATTTGCTCCACAAAACATAACTTTGACTTAAACTATATTTAATTCAATACCCTGTTTTTGTGCATTGTACCTAGGGTTTAGTTGATATATTTCACATGCCATACATGATATTTTTGGATACACATTATATGATTTACATTAGACATGGACATTTTGATATGGTTTACACAATAACACTTGACAATTGATTTATACATGAACAATTTACATTGGTGGTTGGTTTGGGTAAATGGTTTGAGTAACGAGGCGTGTGTAATATGATACAAACATGGTGGATACGCCGCCAGTACTTCCTATATATAAGTGTTTGTGTAATACTACATATCATAGCGTTATTTAAATCATTTCAGTTTAGACATATTACATTTTACACAAATAACATATTCTTTACAAGACATTGTTTTACAAAACAGTTTATTATATCCAACTCATTTTATTTGGTTATTTCTTTAACCATACTCCTTCCTTTTATATAAATCTGATTTCTTATCGAGTTTTCATATGATTTATAACAGAAAACACTTAACAAGATTCATGACTAACTTTTATTAAACCTTTCTTCTAAAACCCCAGTCATGAATCCTATTTTCACAAAACCTATGTATCTCACAGACATTTTTATGCTGACGTACCTATTTTCACATGTGTTTTCAGGAGCTGTCGCATAGGATGATGATCGTGACACTAGGGCGGACCTGTGCCTTAGAGACTTAAAATAAAGATAGAACTAGTTTAATTATGTTCTGAACTCTTTATTTCCTGTTTTGAGACAATGTAACACTCTTGTTTGATAAATAAAATGTAACTTTAATTTCCATGGTTGTGAAACAATAATTCTGTTTTAACACTCCCCGACGTTTCCGCCACGATTTGATGTTTTATATGGTCGGGGTGTGACAAAAGTCTATCGTCATCGACTGTGGGATTTTCGCAATGAGGCATATGGAAACATACATAGGGGATATAGCTCGTTGGAGAAGTGGTTTGGCAACAGAAGATGCCCCAAATCAACTCCAACAAAGACAACTAAATGAACTAAGGGTAAAATACATTGGAAAAATCCTGTTTCATAGCGAAAATGAAAACATAAAACTACTGGCAAGTTGTCTAAATACATTCATGGCTTTAGGGGGAGAAAAAATACGTAAATTGTTTGACAAAGCAGACGAGAGAATAGCACAAAGAATGTTAGAATATGTAGATTAGCTAAACGCCATGTATTTTAATGTTGACTATCGTGTTTTACTCTTTACATTATTACATCTACATGTTTGGTTATGTGATCTACTACCGTATTTGTGCAAATCAAAGAAAACGCCATGATTAGAATAATTAACAAATAGTAACCATTTAAAACATAAACAACATTAAAAAAAAGGGTTAAAAAAACTAAATTAAGACAAGTAGAAAACACAAAAACGCCAAATCTATAGGAAATCAATAAAACGCCATTAAAACATAAACGCCATTCGTAAAAAAAATATTTTTTAAAAAAACGCCATGAAAAACAAGCATAAAGATGAAAACGCCATTAAAGCATAAACGCCATTCGTAAAAAATACACTATAAAAAAAAGGCCATGTAAACTAGCATAAAGATGAAAACGCCATTTATATTTAATTATTTTCGGGCAAAGGAATTATAACGCCATTGTTTAGCGGGAAGTGGACAATAACAATCGTCCCTGACATAACAATTAGCGCTCCCTGCCACGTGTTAGACCAGGATCCGTTCTCACACTTTTCACCGATCTCTCCTGATCCCACGTCTATATATATATATATATATATATATATATATATATATATATATATATATATATATATATATATATATAATATTTATATGTGTTTGTTACGAATACGAAATATCTTTTAAAATTTATACCATCATCATATAAACATATCTTTTTAGATATTTTAACTTTTATGGTGATAATAATATGTATGTAATTAATCATATTTTTGCCAATGTGGTGGTAGCCCACTTGGTAGAGGCATAGTCTCTCAAGGGAGAGGTCTCAGATCCTGGGCAAAGGTGAAAAATTTAGAATATTGGTTAATAGTAGTGGAGAAAGCGTTGTCATTCAAAAAAAAAATTAATCATATTTTAACTTAATTTAGTTTATAAGATTATAAAATTATATAAAAATTAAAAAGGTAAAAAAATGTATTTGGAAATCCAAACATATATCTTTTAAAGAAACTAACGGGTATATCTAATACCAGGGGCGGAGCCACCTTATGTGGGTCGGGGTCCCGAGACCCATTCTTTTTTAAAAACATGGTAGAGACGGTTGTTAAATTTGTCAAGAACCCCGTAAATATAATTAAGTGAAACACATAGAAACAAGATTAAGCTTTGATTAATGGTAAATCCCTTGTATTCTATCTTGAAGGTAAGTAGTTCGATTCTAGCTATTCCCATTTTTATGCGTTGTTTTTTTTTTAATTTAAAATAAGCCATCGACTTTTGCTTGGTGTTTAAAAAAACAACCTAACACAAGTTACATAGCAACATACAACAAACACAACACACTTAAAAACTCAAAGATGGCCTTCTATGATGACCTTAAAGCATGATATCACAAGGGTTGACGGCAACTGTTGCATGTATGAATGTTGTCTTTCTGTAGGACAACGCTCATCAAATTTTATAGCCTAATTAGGGTTGTAAACGAATCAAATGTCCAGTGAATAGTTCGTGAACACTTTGGCGGGAAGTTCGTTTACGTTCGTTCGTTTAGTTAATGCACGAACATGAACAAGAAATTTTGTTCGATTAGTTAAATAAACGAACACAAACAGGTGTCTTGTTCGTTCAACTGCGTCCGTGAACGTTCGGTAATGTGTTCGTGAATATTCGTTCATGTTCATTTGTTTATGCTGTTCATTAAAGAGTTTTTTTTTAGCATTTATTTGTTTTATCAAAACCTTTTGTAGTCTTTGATTCTTATTTATCTCATTACCCAAAGAAATAATTTAAGGAAACCCTACATCCACCTTGTTTATACGTCGTTCCACTTTCCTTCTCATTATTCACATCGAAATATATTATCGATCTTAAGTCAACAATAACGGCTTCAAGGTCTAGAGTCGCTCCCTCTCACCAAAAATCCCTAGCCATCGCCGTATTCGTTGATTTTTCTGTAGGAAGTAGGTTCACTTTTTATTAAAAGTATTAATAAAATAAATAATAACGAGACTCTCGTTATTTGTGGGAAATTCTTCTAGTACAATACTGGTTACAAAAGCTAAATAAACGAATATAAATACAATATAATTGTACCAATCTTGATTCAAGCCAACATCTTTGGAAGAACTTCAACCGCACCATCTTGTACAAACCTCCGCTGCAATAATCAACAAACTGTCGTTGACGGTTTTGGTTGAGGATCGTGTTAGACACGGGGCCCTTAAAACAGATTCCGCGCCTCCTCTCAGACGGTCTGTTTCCAGGATACAACAACCGAAGCAGTAGTTGTACTGCCGGAGATGACACTCGCGCCCGAGATTACACCGGGTATAATTTGGTGTTATGAAAAAATATGAAGTTGATAAAAGGATAATTTAGAGAGTGCTCCTCTCTAAAATTTCATGGAACAAAGGATCTCTTTTGTGTGTATATCTCTCATCTGTTAGAATGAATCCTCATTCTATTTATATTCATACACATAAAGAGCTAATTAAACCCAATCAATATTGTCGTAATTTAGACAATTAAACCTTGTAATGAATAGGGTTTAATTTCTCATTAATCTTGTACTAAACAAGATATTTAATATTGTAACAGACAATATTAAAGTTCAATCAAATGGATTAAAGTGGTCAACTCGAAACGCTCATTTTCATTCATGACTGAATTAAACGAGTTGAGACCATTGTTAACTCACTAGTGGTTGACCAGATTTCCTGGTCGCGCGCGCTAGAACTGATCCGCCAGTCCGCGCGCCACGCTTTAAGTATCTCATGCCACGCCATATGGAGTCGCGCGCCACACGGATCCCACTACGCATAACAGGACGCCACCTGGTTATGTGTCATCCATGTGTGTGCGCAACCTGCACTCTCCGCCTTAGCCAATGACGTGCGCCATGCGCCTGAGGAGCTCGCGCCGCATCGATATGCTACATACCATGGCATCCGCCTACGCCACCCAAGGGTGCGCCATAAGCGGACCCGCCATGTATCTGACCACGCGCTCATGGACAAAAATACAAAGGCGGTGTGCGAAGTCCAAAGTGCACTACATAGGGCCTATAGCCCACGGCACGCGCGCATATGTGGATGAGTAAGGGTGCTCCGCACCCTTTAGGGTCCCCACTAGTGTTTGCCTTTTGGAAACAATATACAAGGAGTGCTCCTCATTATAAACCACTTTAAGTTTTGTCATCCCACCTATGTGGGACAAGTTCGACAAAACTAATCCATTTTCTTCATCTTTGTTTGTTCCAAACATACAACTTCAAGCTTCGATATCTCATTCATCTTAGCTCTATTTGGACATAGTTTGAACACAAACCATGAATAATTATTTATACAACACATATATAAATATTATTGATGTCCAAAATATTTTGTGAAAAACTCATTTTCACTAAAATTTCCAACAATCCCCCCACATGAATGGAGATCGATTAAAACACACAAAATTCCCCGATGAAAACTCGACAGTCGAGTATTGTAGGATAGGTAGGTGTAGCCTTTGAACCTTCCTTTGTGAAGCATACTTAGCCTACTAGGGTTTTGTAGACGTGATGTCCTTGAACAACCCCCCATTTGTGTAAACGACAATATACATTCACACAATACTTTCCCTAGCCGGGCCATCTCCTCATGTATGTCTCCAATAATGGTCATGGAGCACTTTCCTGGTTATGCGGGAGCTCTAGGAATTATGCCCTAATTCCATTCGAAGCGACCACACTTCTCTCCAACATAGGTGATTTCCCTTTAAATCATTAAAAGCATTATGGTTTACTATGATTTACCCAAATCATAAAACCACATATTGTGCTTAACCTCACAACAATGTCACTGAATACTATAGGAATGGACTAGGACGTATTTAAACACCCTTTTATAGTTTTAGGGGGATATATGAAACATATAAACTAGCTTATATATAAACGTATATATTAGCTACACCCCCACAGTGACTACCACTCGGTTCATGATTAAGTTGGCCTATTGAACCTAGATCTTGGGATCTCCAGTCAACTAGGTTAGGTTTCCCTCATGTCCCTTTTTTTCTTGGCTTTAGTCCCATTCCACAACCTGATCTCTTATCACCCCACTGGTTGTTGGATCCAAAATTATCTTTGACTTCGCTAAGTCACCAACGACAATCTAATTTGAGATCAGTTGTTCTAACGTGTTCTTGACTCGCTAGTCACCTTTGCCTTTTAGTCGATTCATAAGACTTATAACTCGTGATCTCAACCTGGATCCAGTTATGTACCTTGTTTTTAGAATGACATGAAACTCAATTCATGGCTAGACACGTTTTCACCATACCTTTGGTGTGTCATGACTGACCTCTTACTAGATTTTGAATCTAACCAATTGGCATTCGAGTCCAATCTACTCGATTGACTCCATATAACCATTGTGTACTCCACTAGGTCATGCGTTTGCAATATATGCAAGTCACCCCCCACATTTAAGTGTAATTAGATAGCATCCAAATGGGGAGATGAAAGGTTCTCCCTTTCATTTCGAGTTTGAGAAAACTTCTCAACTACCATTTCCACATTCAAATGCAAGTCACCCCCACATTTAAGTGTAATTGGATAACATCCAAATGGGGTGATGAAAGGTTCTCCCTTTCATTTCGAGTTTGAGAAAACTTCTCAACTACCATTTCCACATACCCTAAAGGGTTTGTTTCTTAAATGGCCTCCTCCCCCCACATTGCTTGCATTTTAATGAAGTTATATTTATAGTTTTGTTTAGCACAAAATGCGTTCTAGTGTTATCACATATTTTGAATGTTTAAAGTTAATTTAATCTCCGTCGAGCATATAAATTAACAAGTATTAGTCTAGCATGCTTTAGACCACAATACTCTAGCATGTGAACAGAAGATGCATCATTCTGATTCTTCACAGCCTTAAGAGATAACACACTATCTCTTTTGAACATTCGTTTCTTAGTTTAGACACAATAATGAAATTTTATTTCACCATTCAAAAACCATCGGTTTTTAGGAAGGCCTCAAAACCATAGTTAACTTCATCCATTAGGATCATAACTCGTTTTGCCATTTTATCTTCAATGCTTCACCATTGACTTCCTGAAGACTTAAGCATAAGTCTTAATCTAAGTCACTTTGATGAAAAATCTTTGTATAAAATCACTTGAGTCTTGAGATATAGCCAATTAGATTGACTATCAACAACAAAGCATTCACGTATGCCTATAGTGATATATACATTTACGTTGTTGTTTCATTAATACCATGTATTGAGATACTCTCCCAAATTGAGGACCAAGCCTCCACATAGTTTAAACAACATTGATGGTGGTAGAAGCATCTACAAGTCCATCACTATTGTAAATTTCCATTAATAAATTTTTAAATTTATTAAAACATTTACAATAATAACATATATTTCTTTCATATGTTATATTCTTTGAAAACTTACATGTGCATTTCCATGTTGATGCTCTCAACATTAGATGACATATCTCGTTTTCGTGTATTCCATCTCAAACCATACACCACGTTTCTCACGAACTCGTTATACTTTTGATGTTTGATTTGTGACTTATTACATAAGTCATGATCACAACCCGCTCGTTGTGTCCGTGTAAATTAGTTTTTACACTTTGTATCAAAATGTGTATCCTTTTGACAACTTATTAGTAGTCCAAAATAACGGATACATCAATGATATCTAAACATCAAATCCCAAAGTGTTATTATTTTCAACACACTTTAGAACGAAATAAACGCAATTACATCGTTCTGTCATGTTTTGAGGTACTCCCTCAATGGAACACGTATAACTTGTTTCGTTTTAAAACTCTAAACTTGTATAATCACAAGTTGTCCAAAATATAAAGTTGTTTACAATTAACTACTCGCAAGTAGTTGAGCAACTTATTATATTTATAACAACATCGAGTTGTTTTTCACCAAATAGTCTTTCCGAGACTATTATATGGTTGAACACGTTATACTTCTCGTGGAAGTAACGAATCACTTGTAATTTGCAGAGACATGTTTTATTCGTTCAAAACATTTCTCGTTTTTGCAAGTGTTTTAAAAATAAACTATATATTTTTTATGTTTTGATTACAAATCAATACAATAAACCTTATAATAGTTTATTTAATAAAACAGTTTCAAACTCGCTCATTTGAAAAAATAAAACGAATACACATCGTTTTAATAGTTGGTTTATCATATTCAAACCATTTCTAACCGCTGTTAGATAATAACGATTACCAATCGTTAAAATGAGTGGGTTTGTATGATAACCAATTCTAATATGCTAATTAGAATTTAAATGTTTAAGAAACATTCAAAATATTCGGTTTTATAAAGTAAACCGCTTCTAACGCGCTCGTTAGAAATAAACCGAATACAATTATTCACTTTTGATTTACTTAAATGAACGTTTTCTAACACACTCGTTAGAAATGAACACATATCTTTTCTAACACGCTCGTTAGAAAATATATAAAACGATTACAAATCATCTTAAATAGTTTATCATAGTTAACCCGGTTCTAACCCGCTCGTTAGAAATTAACGATTGCAAATCGTTAAAATAGTTGGTTATAAGATAAACTAATTCTAATACGCCAATTAGAAAATTAGACGATTATTTATTGCCATAAGCCGTTTTTGGTTTATATAAAATAAATTTCTAACCCGCTTGTTAGAAATAAACGATTGACAAAGTCGTTAAATTGTTTCTAACACGCTCGTTAGAAAATAAACAGCTATCAAACTCTTTAAATCGTTTCTAACACGCTCGTTAGAAATAATCGATTACAAAATTTGTTTCTAAGTTTATAAAAAATATAAACTATTTCTAATACGCTCATTAGAAATAAACAAATAAAAAATCGTTTAAACGTATGTGGAAAAAAAAAATCCGTTTCTAACTCGCTCGTTAGAAATTTAATAGTTTAGACGAAACCGTTACAAGGTTTATTATCCAAAATAATTGTCTCCAACACGCTCGTCGGTGATTATTTGAAATAATAATATCTTCTAACACGCTCGTTAGAAAATCTAAACGTATATTTTCTAGCACGCTCGTTAGAAAATCTAATCGTCTTTTAACAAGTTAGTTTTACACAATCATCGTATCTAACACGCTCATTAGATATAAAGGATGATATTAAAACTTATTATTCTATAAAATTCTAACATGCTCATTAGAGATATAAAAAGTTTTAATCTTGTTATTCTTTCAACAACGTTTCTAACACGCTCGTTAAAAAATATTAAACTAGTTATTATATAAAATAATTACTTTCTAAAATGCTAATTAGAAAATATAAAAATTTAAGACTTTTAAAACCAACATTAATCTCACAATTATGGTTACTAAAAGCTTATTAAAAAATAGAGTAAATTACGTTTTTGGCCCCTGTGGTTATATCACTTTTACTATATTAGCCCAAAATAAGAAGTTTTAACATATCTGCCCCCATGGTCTCTATAACTAACCATTTTGGCCCCTAAGTCTAGAGATCATGGGGGCCAAAATGGTTAGTTATAGAGACCATGGGGGCTAAAATGGTTAGACTTAGGGGCCAAAATGGTTAGTTATAGAGACCATGGGGGCAGATATGTTAAAAATTCTTATTTTGGGCTAATATAGTAAAAGTGATATAACCACAGGGGCCAAAAACGTAATTTACTCTAAAAAATAAATTAAACGTTACAAACATTTAATTTATAAGGGGTTACAAAAAAAATTTTCTAATACGCTCATTAGAAAATTTAGTATTACAAAAAACCTATTGAAATACATATTATTTTGTATATGTTCGGTTTTATCTAAACACGAACAAAAACCATGAATTCCAAAACTTGAATCAAAAAGTCGTTTTGCAACCCGGTATTCGGATTAAAGATTGTACTCCAATCATAAAATTAATCCGACTCATTGTACTAAATAAATATTTCCCAAAAAAATATTTTCAAGATTTTAACAAAAATCTCATTAAATATTTTAACTTTCGTGAACCTAAATCCTCGTAGATAAGGGGTTTAAGATTGTAGCAACAATCTTCACGAAAGTCTGTTTTAAGATTGTAGGAAGTAGGTTCACTTTTTATTAAAAATATTAATAAAATAAATAATAACGAGACTCTCGTTATTTGTGGGAAATTCTTCTAGTACAATACAGGTTACAAAAACTAAATAAACGAATATAAATACAATATAATTGTGCCAATCTTGATTCAAGCCAGCATCTTTGGAAGAACTTCAACCGCACCATCTTGTACAAACCTTCGCTGCAATAATGAACCAACTGTCGTTGACGGTTTTGGTTGAGGATCGTGTTAGACACGAGGCCCTTAAAACAGATTCCGCGCCTCCTCTCAGACGGTCTGTTTCCAGGATACAACAACCGAAGCAGTAGTTGTACTGCCGGAGATGACACTCGCGCCCGAGATTACACCGGGTATAATTTGGTGTTATTGAAAAATATGAAGTTGATAAAAGGATAAATTAGAGAGTGCTCCTCTCTAAAATTTCATGGAATAAAGGATCTCTTTTGTGTGTATATCTCTCATCTGTTAGAATGAATCCTCATTCTATTTATATTCATACACATAAAGAGCTAATTAAACCCAATCAATATTGTCATAATTTAGACAATTAAACCTTGTAATGAATAGAGTTTAATTTCTCATTAATCTTGTACTAAACAGGATATTTAATATTGTAACAGACAATATTAAAGTTCAATCAAATGGATTAAAGTGGTCAACTCGAAACGTTCATTTTCATTCATGACTGAATTAAACGAGTTGAGACCATTGTTAACTCACTAGTGGTTGACCAGATTTCCTGGTCGCGCGCGCTAGAACTGATCCGCCAGTCCGCGTGCCACGCTTCAAGTATCTCATGCCACGCAATATGGAGTCGCGCGCCACATGGATGCCACTACGCATAACAGGACGCCACCTGGATGTGTCATCCATGCGTGTGCGCAACCTGCACTCTCCGCCTTAGCCAATGACGTGCGCCATGCGCCTGAGGAGCTCGTGCCGCATCGACATGCTACATACCATGGCATCCGCCTACGCCACCCAAGGGTGCGCCATAAGCGGACCCGCCATGTATCTGACCACGCGCTCATGGACAACAATACAAAGGCGGCGTGCGAAGTCCAAAGTGCACTACATAGGCCTATAGCCCACGGCACGCGCGCATATTTATGGTCCCCACTAGTGTTTGCCTTTAAGGAAATAATATACAAGGAGTGCTCCTCCTTATAAACCACTTTAAGTTTTGTCATCCCACCTATATGGGACAAGTTGACAAAACTAATCCATTTTCTTCATCTTTGTTTGTTCCAAACATACAACTTCAAGCTTCGATATCTCATTCATCTTAGCTCTATTTGGACATAGTTTGAACACAAACCATGAATAATTATTTATACAACACATATATAAATATTATTGATGTCCAAAATATTTAGTGAAAAACTCATTTTCACTAAAATTTCCAACATTTTCTATGTTCGTTTGTGTTTGTGAACCGTTCATGAACATGTTTTTTTCCTTAATGAACGAACATGAACAGAAAATCACGTTCGGTAAATGTTCATGAACCGTTTGTGAACACATTAGATCCTTAAAAAATGAATTATTCGTGTTCGTTCGATTCGTTTACAGCCCCAAACCTAATTACTTTTAAGAGCAGAAATTTTAGCCACTATAACTGAAGGTAGGATTTGTTGGACCCTAGTAAGAAAATAAATACACATATAGATAGGCATGAATTGATTTTAAACAATAAATTATTAGTTCAATTGTATGAATATTTTAAAGGTGAATATAGCATGAGAACTATGTTAGAATTGAAGAGGTATGGCCCTAATTCCCTGTCTACATGGCAGGGACCACACCACTCTCTAAGTTTACTTGGCGACCACATCAGCAAAGCAATCCAGAAGCTTCTAGAGACTTCTGGAAGATCTGCAGGTGGCACCAAAGATGCTCTACCAGACAAAAAGGACAACACGTGTCACCACTCGCAAGACGCCACATAGGCTTGCGACAAATCAGGGGGCAGAGCTGACAACACCAGTACAAGGATTCCAACATGGACAAATGTAAGCGCGCCACGTGTATCACTACACCTGTCGTGACAGAGCAGACCAAGAGGATATTCCCCTTGGTCGGACAGCTGGCGCGCACCCACAGCTGCTCCTCCCTTCTTCACCCTCCGGCTATAAATAGGACCCTTCATCATTCAGGTTCAGGATCTTTACTCTCCTCATCATTCACTCTATACACACACTGTTTTATTCTCTCAGAGCAGTACTTATTCTCACGCCGGAGCCTGGTTAATAGGGAAAACCCCCATCTCCCCCTCTTAACGAGACTTAACGGTGTTACTGCTTTACAGGATTCGAGCTATTATCACGAGTAGGGAAAGAGGTTGAACCCACAGAAGAAATAACCCCACAGATTAACCTCAGTGTTAACCTGTGTTTCATCATTGGCGTCATCCGCTTTTGTGCAAAACCAATCTCATCTCTTTTCTTTTCAAGAAACACTCGTAAAAATGGCTGAACAAAACCCTTCACACCATGTAGATGGAGAAGTTTCTTCCTTTGAACTCGTTTCGGACACAACACACGTCCAAAGGGGTCAAAGGAACGAAATCATCCAGGAAGGGCAGACAAACAATGATTTTCCTAGTATTTTTGGAAGTGCATCCAGGGTCGCTAGCCAAACCACAACTGGACCCATTTTCCAAGCCCCCACTAGGATAATCACTCAGACCACAAACGGAGCCACTTTCCAACCTCCACCAGGAGTAGTCCAGCAAACACCTCCACCAGTGTAGACACCAAGCCATGGAGCTGGCCCCTCAGCTCCATCGGAAGAAATTTCTCTGCACTTTTAGGGCTACCCGAAGCAAAAACTCTGGCTTCCTAGTACGCCGAACAGATGGCATCTATAAACCTTGTTTATACACAAGTGAGCGCGCAACAAGCCCTACTCCAAGCACAGGCTAACCAGTCGGCATTCGCTACCCCACCGCAACGATCTCTGAGCACACACACGACTCAGCAGGTCAATGCGTGGACTTTACGCCCAGAAAAAGGACCTGCAACAAACATCCGAAGGCCCAGCGCGCACGACACGCGCGACACCTACGGCGAAACAAAAAGCAATTATGTGCAGCACTCCAACTTACAACGAAGGCCGATTCAAAGCCGCCTGGGCGCGCGCAATATGAACAATGAGTGGGAAGACGAAGAGGAAGACCCAACATACAAAGAAAGCACAGTGTTCAGCAGACTACACCCAGAACACGCGTCGTACAAGCCTGTTAAGCACGCAGGGTACAACCCAAAGGCAGAACATGATTATACCTTAAGCTATCGTCCAGACGACATGGCTGAAGATTCAAAATTCATCCTGGAGATCGCCACAGCTGCTATAGACAAGACAAAGTTGCCGCACAACATGGGCAAATACAATGGCCTGACAGACCCAGATGACCACCTCCAAGTTTTTAAAGGCGCAGGAGCAACAGGTGGGTGGAACCTACCAACTTGGTGTCATCTCTTCGCACAAACATTTGTGGGCGCAGCGCGCGTCTGGTTCGACAGCTTACCAGCAGGAAAAATTAAATCATGGGTCGACTTCAGAGAGAAGTTCCTTGCACACTTCTCTCAACAGCGAAGACACACCAGAGACCCGGCCGATTGTCTGAATATATGGCGTTGAGACCACGAGAGCGTGGAAGATTTTATCACAAGATATAACAAGGAATGTCTGGAGATCGGAGACGTAGGTGAAAAGATGATGCGCGCGCACTTCATGAGGGCAGTCAAGTGTGATGATCTAATCAAGCGTGTGAAAGGAAGAGACGGAGGACCCAAAGACTGGGAAACCTTCATTGAGGCAGCCAAAACAATAGCACAAACAGACAAACAGTTGACCGGTGACGACCACCGTCAACGCGCGCATAACTCTAATGACCGACACGGCAGAAAAGGCAGAGGCCAGCCATGGAAAACTTCCAGTCACAGAGAAAGAAGCCCACCAAGAGAAGACGCGCGACACACAATCAATCAGATAGCCCACCGAAAAGAAGTAAAAAGTGAAAACAGAGACAAACAGTGGACGCCATTGACAAAGACCCCTTCCGAGGTCTTGGCCACTGAAAATCACCAATTCAAACCACCCCTGCAGATGCGCAACAAAAGGGGTCAGGATCCCAATCTCTTCTGTGAATTCCACAAAGACACGGGTCACCTAACCGATGATTGCTTTAGTCTAAAGCAAGAAATTGAAAGGGCCCTGAGAGATGGAAAGCTCACTCACTTGGTAAAAGGCGGAAAGCGCGACTACCGCCAGATTCAAAGACGAGAAGAAGGGCCAGATAACAAAAAACTCAGAAAGTTAGAAACCCACATGGTTCAGGGAGGTCCACGAAGGCCAAGGAAAAACTACAACAAGGGCACACAAGACGATTCATGGCGTAAGAGGCAAGTTATTTTTCCAGTTGTTAGAGGAGGCCCGAGGGAAAAGCGACCAATAGTCATTCCAGGTGTGATTGGTCATTACCAGATAGACTACATTTTCATCGATCCAGGGAGCACCGCGGATATCATTTATGAACAATGCTTCCATCAATTCGACCAGGAGGACAAGGCGCACTTGGAACCGGTTGATTACCCGCTAACTGGTTTCTACAATGAAGCCGTCTTTCCCCTGGGACAGATATCATTCCCGGTGTTACTCTCAGATGGAAGAAATTCAAGAACAGAAGAGGTCACATTCATGGTGTTGCCAGCACACTCAAGACATGACATCCTCCTAGGAAGAGAATACCAAGGAGACTTCAGTATGATATGCTCTGCGCCACATTCAGCCGTTGGATTCCCAACAGAAACAGGCATAGCATTAATATATGCAAGCAAAGAAGTTTTAGCAACAGATGAGGTCAGGCCTGCAAAAGCAAGTAAACCAGCGCCGCGCGCAGAGGCAGAAAAATGGGTATTGAACAGCGCATACCCAAACAGTTACCCTAGGACCTGCGATGTCCGATTTAACACGCGCGACACTCAAGAAGTTATTGCACGAAAACATGGACATGTTTGCCTGGACACCAGCTGATATGGTTGGTGTTCCACGGCACATAGCAGAACACCGTTTAAACGTCTCAGACGAAGCAAAGCCAGTGGTACACGCCAAACGCCACCTGGGCGATATAAAGCACGACGCCATGAAAGAGCAAGTACTGGAGTTGCTGAATGCGGGCATCATTAGAAAAGTCAGATACAAAACATGGGTGGCAAGCCCAGTGATGGTAAAGAAACCAAATGGTAGCTGGAGAATGTGTGTCGACTACAAAGATCTAAACAAGGCATGTCCGCGCGACTGCTACGCCTTACCAGACATAGACGAAAAAATCGATTCTCTGGCAACATTCAGATGGAATTGCTTCCTTGACTGCTACAAGGGATATCACCAGGTCCAAAATGGTTGTCCAAGACGAGGACAAAACCGCAATCCGCACGCCGACAGGGTTGTACTGTTACACCAAGATGCCTTTCGGCCTAAAGAATGCGGGCGCGACCTACCAGAGATTGATGAACGAAACGTTCAGCGATGCCATCGGCAAATACATAGAAGTGTATATGGACGATTTGGTGATTATGAGCAAAGAAGAAAGCATGATGCTGGCAAACATCCAAAAGACTTTCAACACGCTGCGCAGCGTAAGTATCAAACTGAACCCAGCAAAATGCTCATTCGGTATGGAAGAAGGGAAATTCTTAGGCTTCATTGTCACAAAAGATGGTTTCAAGGTGAATCCAGAAAAAGTCCAAGCAATTGAAAGGATGCCTTCCCCATCAAACATCAAAGAAATGCAAAAATTAGCAGGACGTCTAGCCGCGCTCAATCGCTTCTTAGCTAATCATGCCGCAAAGTCCTTTCCGTTCATCAAAACATTGCGCAATTGTACGAAGAAAAGCCAGTTTCAATGGAATCCGGAAGCAGAGAGTGCATTCCGCGAGATGAAGGATTGCCTCATCAAGCTGCCAACACTAACCGCACCAAACAAAGAAGAACCTTTGGTACTATATCTATCAGCTTCTGATAGGGCAGTTGGAGCAGTGTTACTTGTCGATCGTCAAGGTATCCAAACACCAGTCTACTATGTGTCACGAACCTTGACCGACCCAGAAACTCGATATGCCATCGTGGAAAAACTAGTCCTCGCGCTGATTCATGCTTCAAGACGGCTGCGCAGGTACTTCGCCAACCACATTATCCATGTGTTAACAAATTACAACATCGGCAACATCCTCGCAAGGCCTGAAATATCAGGAAGACTAGCCAAATGGGTGATAGATCTGGGAGGTCACAATGTGGTTTTTAGACCACGACCATCAATCAAAGGCCAAGTCTTGGCAGACTTTATGACGGAAGTTCCAGATGACAAGGATCGAGAATGTAAAGCAATGGAAAAGGCTGAGAAAAAGCAAGTAGAAGAACCATGGTTGTTATACACAGACGGCGCGTCTAACGAAGACGGAGCAGGCGCAGGACTCCGGCTAGTGAGTCCTGACAAACATGAATTCACATACGCCATACGCCTGGATTTTAAAAGTACGAACAACGAAGCCGAATATGAAGCTTTCCTTGCTGGCTTAAGATTGGCGATCAAAATGGGGGTCCGACACATCGAAGCGCATGTGGACTCCATGTTAGTGGCTGGCCAGATCAACGGGCAATACGAAGCAAAGGGTGATGTAATGGCGCTCTATCTAAGTCAAGCAAGGACTTTGCTACAAACCTTCTATTCCTACAAGGTGCATCACATAAACAGAAGCGAGAACAAGCCAGCAGACGCGCTGAGCAAACTTGCATCTACAAGCTTCCAACACCTGGCAAAGGATGTGCGCATAGAAGTTTTGAGTAACCCATCTGTCCCACTAAGGGAGGTAAGCGTCGTCCAAACAGGAACAACATCTTGGATGACCCCAATAATCATGTACCTTCAATCTGGGATTCTCCCGGAAAACAAAGCAGAGGCAAGAAAAATCCAATACAAGGCCGAGCACTACCAGATGGCCGATGGAATTTTATACAGGAAGTCATACCTGGGCCCGTTGCTAAGATGCGTAGACGCTGAAGACGCAAACTACTTAATCCGGGAAGTTCATGAAGGAATTTGTGGTATACATGCCGGGCCTCGAATAGTGGTGGCAAAAGTGATGAACGCCGGGTACTACTGGCCCGGGATGCATTTAGACGCTCTGAAAGAGTTGAGGAAGTGCAGTGGATGCCAGAGACATGCGCCTAAGACAATGCGCCCCAAAAATGAACTAGTACCAGTCACAACCGCATGGCCCTTTCAACAATAGGGCATAGACATGGTAGGTCCTTTCCCAGAAGCACCACGGGCGGTCAAATTCATAATAGTCGCAGTCGACTATTCACCAAGTGGGTAAAGGCGAAGGCACTTGCATCAACCACATCAACAGTCGTCAAGCGATTCATATGGGAACAAATCATATGCCGTTTTGGCCTACCTCTCAGAATCATCACCGACAACGGAACGAACTTCGCAGCAGACGACCTCGAACGATGGTTCAAAGAATTACACATCGAACACACCTTCTCTTCGGTTGCGCACCCGCAAGGGAACGGTCAAGTAGAGGCAGTCAACAAAAGCATCGTCAATGGTATCAAGGCAAGGCTAGGCTAGAAAAGAAGAGGTTGGGTAGACGAACTGCCCAGCATACTGTGGGCCCATAGGACAATGCCAAAGACAAGCAACGGTGAGACACCGTTCAGCTTAGTCTATGGGTCTGAAGCAGTAATACCAGCAGAAATCGGGTTGCCGTCTCCACGAATGCACTCTATGAACTTAATCAACAATGAAGAAGAAATGAGGATTGATCTAGACCTCCTAGAAGAAAGGAGAGAGATGGGAGCAATCAATGAGGCAAAGTACAAAACGAAGCTGGAAAAATATTACAACTCCAGAGTCCGAGTCTGCACTTTCAACCCGGGAGACTACGTCCTAAGAGACAATGAGGCTTCCAACGCAGAAAAGCCCGGAAAACTGGCCCCCAAATGGGAAGGCCCATATGTCATCGATGCAGTACTCGGCAAAGGAGCTTACAAACTGCGCACCATCAACGACAAAGAGGTTCCACGAACTTGGAACGCTCAGCAGCTTAGAA
This sequence comes from Helianthus annuus, assembly GCF_002127325.2. Lineage (NCBI taxonomy): Eukaryota > Viridiplantae > Streptophyta > Magnoliopsida > Asterales > Asteraceae > Helianthus > Helianthus annuus. The sequence continues at coordinate 134,624,360 of NC_035445.2, forward strand.
AGTGCTATATGTAAAACAGCTATGTAATCGCAAAGGCCGAATCACCAACACATTTACTATAATACAAGAAGTGTTTGGCTACTTTTATTTCATGCAAATTTCTTGTCACAACTGCATTTATTACTTTGGGCGTACACGAAAACATCAACGGTTCGACCATAGGAAACGTTGTAGACCCCTAAGGCTCGTCACAACCAAGTGCGCAGCCGGGTCAAAAACACAACTAAAGCCTATAAACGCCAAAACAAAAACTTTGTGCCCACACAAACACGAAAACATCGATAGCAAGGCAAATAAACATTGTAATGCTCCCAAAGCTGAACACAGCTGAGCTCACACAATAACCTGCAACTCGATCACTTCGTAATCACGAACCTACTCATGCGCAAATACGACGGAATAAACGTTGTAGTTAACACAATATAACCTGTCAGCGCCACCATTCATTCGTGACACCTAATCAAAGTAATTGCACATGCACATATTGTGACGATAACAAAATTCGCATAACCAAAGTTGCGTAAAAACATAGACAAATGACATACCAAAAATCAGGTGAGTAGCTGTTCATAAACATAACAGGTGAAATAAAAGGAAATTGTTCAAACAAGTCATCAAATTACAAGGCCACCAAAGGCCATACGCGGCTCGCAGGCCGGGACGCCCCAATCAAGAATGGCTAGTACCAGCACCTCCTGCCGCACTTCCATCATCCCCGAGGGCTTTTTTCAACAAAGCCACACCGTTCCCTTTCCTTGCTAACTTCTCCGCACCCTTCACAACAGCAAACTCCAAGGACGCAAACTCCTTACGTTTTGCAGCATACTCACCATCACAATCTTCTTTGTAAAGCGGAAAATGGTAATCTTTTTCTTTATTTACAGCTGCAGCCTTACCCTCTGTATAGCCATGCTTCTGACCACTGTTATACCTTGCTTGACCCAACTCGAACATATACTTAGCAAGCTCGGGAGAATTTACGATACGGTCAGCAAGTTGCACAAGGCAAACGCCAAGATCAGAAGGACATTACCAAAAACAACAAAGACGAAAACAGGGAAGAAAAGCTTACCAAGGGAACAACGCGAGAAAGCAGCCATTTGCAGTCAGCAGATGCCTCCTCAGCCAGGAGCTCAGAAGCCTGACACTCAGAAGCTTTCTGCTGAGCAAGGAGTTCCAACTTATCAATCCGGTCAACGTACTCCTTCTCCTTCTTCTCAGCTGCAAGGCGCGCCTTATTAGCCTCATCCGCTAACTCCTTCTTCTCATTAGATAAGCGTATAACTACATCACGCTGAGATTGCATCTCAACATTGGTGCGCTCACACGCAACCTCCCGATCTTTCTGCTTCTGAAGATTAAGTTGTTTCTGTTCCTCAAGCTTCCGCTCAGCATCAGAAACTCTCCACTGTAAACCTTTCATTTCAGTATTAAACTTCTCCCTTTCCTCAGCTAACGCTCTCTTTGCGTTCTCAAACTCGGCTGACTCTTCCCCCATCAATCGCCATTCGCGCAGAATCTCTTGAGAGGTGGCAAAGAAATTAACTCCAGCATGGACATGATCGTCCAATAACTCAAATCGATTACGCCTTTTTTGAAACATTCTTTCCACAGGGGGGAGAGACATAGAGAAGAAGTCATGACAATTAGCCAAGTCACTCATCCGGGAACCTTGAGTCAGATTCCACCGAGGAACGTGCGGCAGGTCATCACAAGCCGGATTGCGCGTATCCCACGAATCAACATGAACTTTCTCAAATTGAGGGCTACGAATAACACCGGAGGTAGCACCATCACCACCCGGAGCACGTTTGGTATAGATAGTTTGGCGCGGAGTAGCTTTCACTAGACTCCAACTCAGTCTCCACACCCTTACACTTACCCTCAATACCTTCATCACCAGCAACATCACCACCACCTTCACCCACAGTCTCCGCAACAACCTCACTCGGTTTCTCCTTCTCCCCGGTTCCACCGCGCGGAGGGGTTAACCCAACCGTCCTTGATGGAGGAGAAGCAGGGGGAGTAATCTGTGAAATATCCACCTTACGCGGTTTTTTGCCAGCCTTGGCTTCTGTCATAAAGCAACCTCAACAGTTAAAAGGTACTCGAAGAAACATGAAAGAAAAATGCAACTATAAAACCATTACCAGGAGGGGCGGAAGCGGCATAAATCTCTTCCAAAAGATTCCCGCGGTTCTCACTAAAAATGCCCATGCCAATTTTAGATTCAGAAGGCGCGGGAAAAGCCTCCTTCTGGAGCTTAGCTTTCTTCGCCGCAAGAAGTGAAGCAGCCTGCTCATCAAGCTTGCGCTTTTTATCTTCAAGCGCTTTTTTCCTCATATGATCAGTCAAAGTAGACTAATCATCCGGGTCAGATTCCCGAGTTTTCTCACCAACTCCTAGACCAGACAACGTGTCAGAGACAACCGCATAATCTAGACAAGGAAGAGTAGAGGGTCGCTTACGAGAAGTACCAGCAGCTCGGCCCTCCGCCCTTTCCTTTTTTCCTTTCAGACTTATCAGTCTTCGCCTTTTTTCTTGTCTCCAACTGTGCAGAAGGATCAATAGGCATCTCTGCATCAGCAGCATCATCAACAACCTCATGCACAGGTTCTGCAACACCATCCCGCGTGGTACCTGCACGCGCGCAACGAGAGGTTAGACCTTCAGGGGTTTGGTAAGAACTTCCACTCGAAAGAACAACGACTTCCTCTCGAGTAGAGTCGACAGGGTCGCCCTCATCATCTTCACCTAGAACATCGGTGGCGTATTTACTAAAGCTTTCATCAGTTGGGTGCAGGAAGCGGCCTCGAATTTGGTCCAACCATGTCGGCCTTCCATCCTCCTGAATAGCTTCAACCATGGCACCCGCCGCCTTCGGGTCCAAAACATTTATCAAACTATAACCAACTGAAAAAGGACAAGAAGATAAGAGGAAACACATAAATATAACAAACATAAAGAAGGATGATTCAGAAGTTACTTATAAAAATAACATACATTTGCCTTGATAGCTATAAACGGGTTGACCCAGAGGATTCTTCGGTACCCACAGCAGACTCATTCCGGCACCAACCAGAGCCATCTCCTCCAACTGAGAAATGGCAGTTGCTTTTTGTGTTATCTTTTTATACCAGTCTTGCGCGGCATAATCCCCAACAACATCAACCTTTGGAATCCCTTCACTCACCAACCGATAATGCATATCCACCGGAATCACACCACGACGGATGTAGAATAATTTTTGCTTCCAGTCATGCAAACTCTTCAACGGAACAGAACACACCGGAGCAACACCGGTCCGCGCTTGAAACGAATAAAACCCACTGGTATATGTAACGCTATAAAAGACGTTGAACATCTCAAACGTGGGCTCAATACGGTAAGCCCTGCAAACATACTCGAAACGAGTAATACGTGGAAGCCCAATCGCGTTGATCTGCGAAATATGCAACCCATAATTCCTCAAGACGGAGGCAGTAAACTTCGTAATCGGAAGCCTAAAACTACCATCTCGGAAAAATGCAGCATACAGAGTGATATAACCTGGAGGAGCATCCAGGGCGGTGGAACCAGCAGGGGGATATTGGGCTCCCCACTCAGGGTGAAAACCCATCCCTTGAACAACATTATTGAATTCTTCCTCTTTCCATCCAATGACTGCCTGGTCAGGACCAGGACGAGCCCTCCCTTTATACTTTCTCTTCTTCTGAGTAGGATTTGTTCCAGACATGACGAAGATAATGGAAGGTTAAACAACTACTCGAGTAAAGAAAGATGGAAATGAAAGAGATGGAGAAAACCAAACTTGAGAAATTTGAAAAAGTGAAGAAGAGGGAGAAACAGTCTCCTATTTATACCAATCGCATTTAATGCGATGGGTAAGGGACCGTCAGAGTCCAGGAAAAGCAAGCAATGAGGGAGTGACACGTCAGAAGAGAGAGAAGACGTCACCTCTTTTTTCGGGAAGCATGGGTAACAGGGCCTGACGACGTGACAGAAAGTAACTGAAAAAGCGCCTGTTCACCTCCGATAAGACAGGGACATCAGACAGTCACATCAACACCTTCCCCAAGACACCAAAACTTCCATCAGAAGGAAGCAATAAGTACCATGCGCGATGCGCGATGAGTCCGTTTGGCTCAATTTTTATAGAAGTGCCAAAACCCATGTGCCATGCGTCCATTTGGCTCACTTTTTATAAAGTGCCAAAACTCATGCGCCATGCATCCGTTTGGCTCACTTTCAAAAGTGCCAAAACCCATGCGCCATGCGTCCATTTGGCTCAATTTTTATAGAAGTGCCAAAACCCATGCGCCATGCGTCCATTTGGCTCACTTTTTATAAAGTGCCAAAACCCATGCGCCATGCGTCCATTTGGCTCACTTATTATAAAAGTGCCAAAACCCATGCGCCATGCGTCCATTTGGCTCACTTTTTGTAAAAGTACCAAAACCCATGCGCCATGCGTCCATTTGGCTCACTTTTTATGAAGTGATAAAACCCATGCGCGACGCGTCCGTTTGCCTTAGATTTTTCTAATCACCAAACTCCATGCGCCATAAAAACCACTACTCTTATAAGTCCAAATTCCCTCCTAGACGATCAACTTAACTAGAAGGCACACTGGACTGGGGGGACTTGAAGAGGTATGACCCCAATTCCCTGCCTACATGGCAGGGACCACACCACTCTCTAAGCATACCTGGCGACCACATCAGCAAAGCAATCCAGAAGCTTCTAGAAACTTCTGGAAGATCTGCAGGTGGCACCAAAGATGCTCTACCAGACAAAAAGGACAACACGTGTCACCACTCGCAGGACGCCACATAGGCCTGCGACAAATCAGGGGGCAGAGCTGACAACACCAGTACAAGGTTTCCAACATGGACAAATGTAAGCGCGCCACGTGTATCACTACACCTGCCGTGACAGAGCAGACCAAGAGGATATTCCCCTTGGTCGGACAGCTGGCGCGCACCTACAGCTAGCACATCTGCTCCTCCCTTCCTCACCCTCCGGCTATAAATAGGACCCTTCATCATTCAGGTTCAGGATCTTTACTCTCCTCATCATTCACTCTATATACACACTGTTTTATTCTCTCAGAGCAGTACTTATTCTCACGCCGGAGCCTGGTTAAGAGGGAAAACCCCCATCTCCCCCTGTTAACGAGACTAACGGTGTTACTGTTTTGCAGGATTCGAGCTATTATCACGAGTAGGGAAAGAGGTTGAACCCACAGAAGAAATAATCCCCCAAATTAACCTCAGTGTTAACCTGTGTTTCATCAAGAATAATGGTTACTATAGTATAATAATATTGCAGGTTCAAAAATTGCCAAAATCGCAGGCTGATTTCGACTCGACCTAAAACCAACCCAAAAATTCAAGTGTTTGGTTGTGAAAAATCTAAGCATCGGAAAAGGGACCCCATTGAAAAAAAATATTAGGTCCTTCACTGCCTAATACCCACGGATAATTACCCTACATATACTCGACGAGTATTGGATCCACTATATATACTCTATATAATTTATAATTTGCTTTGGATACATATAATTTCTAACTTAGTTTCTAACTTTATAATTTATATACAAAATTCTATTTATAAAATCAATGATTTTACTATTTTTTAATTCAAAGGAACGGTAAAGATTAAAAGTTCGTGGGAAATCTGAGAATTTACTGTAGGAATGAATAAAAGTTATGGTATGGTGAATGGTAAGGTTTGTTAGGTTGAATGGGAATCACACTAGAGTTGAATTAATGTGTGGCGAGTGAGAGAAGTACGTGTTCTAGTGCTACGTCTCGGGAATCGCAATGAATGTGTTTTGATTCGACTGTGTCAGCTGGGGAAACAGGTGACGTCTACACCTTTTGTCACTCACCACCAACAAATTTTTCATCAACTAGGAATAAGACCCGCGCGTGTTGCCGCGAGGGTACGTCGCAAACATCGAATGGATTAGTCCAAACGTTATTGATGCGTTAATCATATGAAAACGCGTGTTTCGACATTTCCGATTGAACTCAATGTAACCTATATAAGCATTGTGATTGGATCAAAACATAAAGTAAATCAAATTTATACCGTACAATCATAACGTATTATATGTGACCTGACTCATACATAGAAAATGTAACACATGTAACGGAAAAGTTGACACTTATAACTAAAAGAGATTAATTAGAGCTTTTGAAAAAAAAAACGGAAAAAAAGAAACTCTGATTTGACTCCACTCGATTCGAAACAAATTTTACAAAACATTCATAAAATAAGCACGAAAACATATTATATTTGACCTGACTCGTTTCCCAAAATAGTTTACGTCAAAAGATACACCAACTTGAATTTATACCGAAACTTACATAAAAATATGTACCTAAAAATGGTTTTCTTATAGGAAAACGTATTATATTTGACCTAGCTCGTTTTCAGAAAAAGTTTACGTCGAAACGTGGAGCAAATTGAATTTATACCAACACATACATAAAAAATATGCACGTAAAAATAATTTTTTTTAAGTAAAGGAGGTATAGGGGTAAACTCGAAACAAATTATTAATAGAAAGCTTAATAGGTTAAATACGTTCGTAAAATAATGCCAAGTAGCACTAATGCCACACCATTGCCAACAACCACCAATATCAGAAAAGCTCGTAAAAATAAAATAAATAAAAAAAGAATAAATAACATCGAACGAAAAACAGACGTAAAATTGAACCACACACACCTTTTGCGTCATGTTAATGCAAAAGTTAGACGTAATGTAAAACGTAGAAAAGAATAACTAAGTCCATCTGGGACCTCAGCGTTGCGATAAACTTGTCAAACGGAGAAAAATAGACGCGTTGCGACGGGGCCTGTAAAACTAAAAAAAAATAGACGAAAAAACATTGAACCCCAATACGCGTTGCGGCGTGTTAACTCACAATAAAACGAAAAACTCGTGAAAGATAAAAGTATGAGGGACTAAAATTAAACAGAAAAAAGTGTTTGTGTTAAATTGTAAAAGATGAAAAGTTTTAAGGTTAAAAGTAAAAAAATTCAAAAATGTTAAAATGTAAAAGATAAAAAACTTATAGGTTGAAAGTGAAAAATTAAGTTTTTTTTTTTTTGAGAAACACCCTATGCATAGAGTACAAGCATATGAAGCAACAACATGTTGCTTATTTATAGTGTGGTAATATTATCATCTCATGCAACACATTGTTCATATTATTAAGTAGAGATAAAAAAATACTAAAATGATTATTGAGTTAGGTGATTTTTGCCTCTTCAGTTTAAAAATAAAACTTTTTATATTTAGGTCTTTAAGATTTTATTTTTGTTGTCATTTTTATTCAATTAGTAAACTAGGTTAGAATTTTCTGTTAACTTCTGTCTTTTTTGTCGTTCTCCTCATTTAAATGTGAAGGGCATGATCCTGAATAGCATGCGCGAGCGCGCACACAAGGGACCATACCCCTCGACGAACTCCGTCGTCCAGAAAGATCTAGAAGGATGATAGACAGACCTGGAGACAGACGTGGACCACTATTGATGACGACAAGGAGCAAACTGATGACAATCAAGGAAAAGAACACCACGTGGCACCAATCATTGGCTGTCAGGTCTTGTCGTAGAATCTTCAAGAGACAAACATGGACAACCTGACAAGAAGTGCTAGAAAACGCGGAGGTGGAACGAAGGACCTTGTGCCAGGTCATCCCTAGTACAGTATAACGGCCATGTCATGTCAGAGGGGACATAATAGATATTCCCCATGATTTGACAGCTGGCGAACAACCAGCTGGCTTATCACTCTTTCACAAACCTTCAGTTATAAAGTGAGGACTTCACCACCAGGTTCAGGGATCATTTCTCCCAATCTCTCACTTTATACACACACTTATTTCCTCAAAGTGAATACTTATTCTCACGCCGGAAGGTGGTTACAAAGAGAACCCCCAACCTTTCCTCCTTGTAACGAGTTCACCAATGTTATTTCATTTTGTAGGATCAATAGAAGATAATCAAAGTCGTTTAACAAGGAAAGAATAGAGATTGGCCATCACTTACGAGACAAATCGGTTAGGTCTAACCTTGTATTGACTTAGTGTTTCTTCATTGGCGTCCACAACACTTTTTACAACCTTTTCATCTTTTTTTCTTTCCAAGGTCTGTTAAATGGCTGGTCCAAAGTCTTCTTTTCCCACTATCGGTGAACAATCTCTTCTCTTCACTCCCTGAGGGAGAGACACCAACATCATGGTATGCAAAATCTCAAGCAGTTCTGAACATGGCTTACATGCAGATGTGTGCGCAAGCCCATTTCCTGGCACAACAGACGCCAACTCAGGACGGTGCTCCTCAGTCAGCGTAGCACATGCAGTCACTCCACTAGGAGTCAGAATACAACATCGAATCACACCAACCCCCACCTTCACGCGCCACCACGAGAATCATCGGTAAACACCAACAATATCATAGACACACATACCATCACATCAGTAGTACGCATGACACACACACCAACACGAGGCCTTATGATGAAGCTCACTATGATCATCCTCGAGAGCGTACTCCTGTCGGCGACCATCTGGGTCTGCGCAGAATTACAGATGAGCTTGAAGATCCAATAGATGAGTTCGATTCGTCACATCAGGAAGGTGATACAACCAAGGTTTTCAACAGACTCCCCGTGGGCTACGAGGCTTAAGAACCCCGTACCGCGCAGTTTACAACCTAACAGCTGAATATGACTTCAATCTAGGTTATAAGCCAGCAGAAGAGAAATCCAAATTTATCAGAGAAATAGCAATGGCCTCGTTGGAAAAAAACAAAGTTACCACACAATATCGGGAAGTACAATAGTCTTACAGATCCGGACGATCATATACAAGTGTTCACTAGTGCCGAAGTGGTCGGAGGATAGCCGCACTCGGTGTGGTGTCATTTGTTTGTTCAAACTCTGGTCGGAGCAGCACGTGCATGGTTTGACAGCCTACCTATAGGGAAACTAAAATCCTAGACTGGTTTAGAAGAAAAATTCCTCTCACACTTCAGTCAATAACACTGTTATACCAGGGACCCAACCGATGTTTTAAACATCTAGCACAAAGACAATGAAGGTCTAGAAGACTTCATTACAAGATATAACAAAGAATGTCTAAAAATCGGTAATGTTGGTGATGAGATTATGCGCGCGCACTATATGAGAGTTGTGAAGTGTGATGACCTAATACGAAGGCTTTTAGGAAGTGACGGTTGTCCACAAGATTGGGAAACATTCATAGTTGCTACAAATGTCATTATGCAACTGAAAAGAATCTGACCGACGATGAAGGCCGTCATTATAGCCACAACCAACACAACAATTATCAAGAGTCTGCCCCACATAACAAAAAAAGGAAAAATCTAACCTGGAAGGCATCCAATTACAATGAGAAACCCAATTTCGGTGAAGATGCTCGCACAACTATTAACTGAATTGGGCACAAGAAAGAGGTAAAACGAGAAAATCGGGAAAGACAATGGACACCACTTACCAAAACGCCTTACGAAGTTTTGACCACCGAAAACCAGCAATTAAAAGTAGCGCAACAAATGCGCAACAAGAAGGGACAAAATCCAAATCTTTTTTGTGAGTACCACAAGGATTCTAGACATCTGACTGACGATTGCATCAGTTTGAGACACGAGATTGAGGATGCGCTGAAGAGTGGTGCGTTCGTTAACCTTTACTTCAAAACCTTGAATGCTTCCTCTTGTTTTGGTCCCCATTCAAACTTAACTGATTTGCAAGTTAGTTTGGTTAATGGAATGGCGATTCTAGAAAAATCTTGAATGAAACGTCTATAATATCCTGCCAATCCAAGAAAACTTCTTACTTCTGTTGGTGATTCAGGGACTTTCCATTTAGTAATAGCTTCGATCTTTGTAGGGTCCACATGAATTCCTTCATGATTAACTAAGTGTTTGTTAGGAAACTTTAAATGTAAGTATTGAAGAAAAAGATGATCAACCTGATCATAAGCTGAAGATACAGTCAATGAATATCACTAAAAAGGTACCTACATGATAACGTTACAAGAAGAAATGGAAGATACATCTTCGACTAAGTATCAGGAAATGATCAAGACAAGAAGACAATCAGGCAAGACCATTCTGATGAAGTCTGATGATAAATCTACTATTTATCATCAGAATCTGGTAAGCCTGATCATCAGAATTTCTGATGATCAAGTTCATCAGAATTCTGGTAAGCTGGTCAACATTACCAGAATTCTGGTGAACCAACTTGTCTTAAGAGATAAGCCCTGACACAACTGAAAAAGTAGCAAGTTGGCAATAAACGATTCAATGAATATGCCAAAAAGTCATTTTGTGCAGAGCAAGTGATGAATAAACAAATGTTTATTCAGATCTAGACTATCTATAAATTGAGACGTCAACCCAAAAGGATAAATGAGTTGAGCTAAGCATTCAATACACACACCACAAACTCCATTACCCTTCACACAGAATTCTTTAAGCATTCATTTTGTAATATCCAATAACTTTGTTTTACAAAGTCATTAATATACTTGAAAAATTTTGTAAGTTGTTTCTTGGAAGTTTGATTTCTAGTTCCGCACAATATTTTCCTATTTGTTGAAATCACTTGCCATATTAAGTATTTGGGTATCTCTATATGGGATCAACAGTGTCCAAGAAATTGCACTTCTTACAACCAGAATTCACATTTTGAGAATTTAGCATAAAGCCTCTCTTTTCTCAATAATGTCAGAAGTATGTGTAAATGCTCCGCATGCTCTTCCTTACTTCTGGAGTAAATTAGTATATCATCTATGAAAACAATTATGAATTTATCCAGGTATGGTTTACATATCCTGTTCATCATGTCCATAAATGTGGCTGGGGCATTGGTTAAACCAAATGGCATGACTGTAAACTCATAATGTCTGTACCTTGTTCTGAAAGCAGTTTTAGGAATATCCACTTCCTGTACTTTCAGTTGATGATATCCTGAGCGTAAGTCGATCTTGGAGAAGAATCAAGTTCCTTGAAGTTGATCGAATAGATCATTGATTCTCGATAGTGGGTACCGATTTTTAATCGTAACCTTATTCAATTCCCTGTAATCAATACACATGCGTATTGATCCATCTTTCTTCTTGACAAATAACACCGGTGCTCCCTATGGGGATGAACTTGGTTGTATAAAACCTTTTTCTAATAATTCATCTAACTGTTTCTTTAATTCCTGCATTTCTGTTGGTGCTAGACGATAGGGTGCTTTAGCAATTGGTGCAGTTCCTGGCATCAGGTGAATTCTAAATTCAACCTCGCGATCTGGCGGTAATCCAGGTAACTCTTCTGGAAAGACATCTGAGAATTTACATACTACAGGAATATCTTTTAATTATTTTCCTTTAGTGTTAATGATTACTGAAAATATATACACCATTCATTTTTTTCGTGCGTAGCTTGTAGCTTTGATTATAGTGATGAATTTTGTTGACCTTGTTGGCTTGTCTCCCTTAATTGTGATCCTTTTGCCCATTAGCGTATACACTTCTACATACTTTTGATCACACAAAATTCGTGCAAGATTGGCTACCAACCAATCCATTCGTAATACGACATCGAATCCGGCTAGATTCATTGGTAACAGGTTAGCAGTAAACTTATGACTTAAGAATTCTATCTTTCCTTCCTAAAGGATTTCGCTTATTTTGATAGAATTTCTATTTGCCGTCTCCACCAAACAATCTTGGTGAAGTTTACTTAATAGTTGATTGAGAAGTTTGCAGAAAGAAGTATTTATAAAACTTTGGTTTGCACCAGAGTCAAATAATACTTTAGCATAAACATCATTAACTAAAAACGTACCGGTAATTACATCAGAGATCATCTTAGCTTCTTCGGCTGTTAGTACGCATGCTCTAGCATTCTTCTTGGGTCCTTCTGTTGCCTTTGCTTTGTTGTCAATTGCTGCTGGAGCTAGTTTTGGACAGTTAGGTCGGATATGACCTGTTTCTCCACAGTTGTAGCATATTCTTGTACTAGCTTTGGTTCTACATTCTTCTTCCTTATGTCCTGATTTCTTGCAGAAGTTGCAATACCTTGCGGATTTTCCTGGATGTTTTTTCTTACATGACTTACAAAAAGGTGAAGAAGATGAACCTATTCCTTTCCCACGATTGGAATTACCATAACGTAGCTCCTGGGTAATCCTTTGAGCTAGATTCTTTTTCTGGTTTTCGTCTTGTGTACGTATTAATCAATCTGTCAGAGTATTAGCAAGCTCCACTGTTTCTTCAATTGTTTGTGGCCTAGCTGCTTTGATCATTTCTCTGATCTCACTAATTAATCCCCAAATATAACGGGAGATTAATACTGGTTCTGGCGAGGCTAGTGTTTGTACGATCCTAGCATATTCGAAGAATTTGGTAGTAAATTCTCTACAATTTCCCCAATCATTCTATGTTTCAAGAATTTATTGGCAATCTGCTCCTTTTCATGAGGAGGACAGAATTTCCTTTCAACTATTTCCTTGAAGTTGTTCCATTCCATGTTGTAGACCATGTCACTTCCCCTTGATTGTAGAATGGTATTCCACCACTCTAAAGCTTCATCCTTGAAAAGATTAGAAGCATACATGATCTTATCCTCATCTCTACACTTACTTATTTTTAAGACTGCTTTAGTCTTTTCTATACAACGTAAGGCTGAAATGGCTCCTTCATTACCTGAGAATTCTATTGGTTTGCATGATAAGAATTCCTTGTAAGAACATCCATGTGAGATGGTTCTCTTTCTTTTTGGAATTGGAGCTTTAATGAGAAGTCTGTGGTTTCCATTCACGCTGTGACTTGGCTCGTCGTGAGTACGTTTACTACCTATTATAGTATTATTTTCTGCCTTTTTATTAAGAGTATCGATAATAAATGGCATGGCATCTATGATTCCTTGAGCTACTATGTGTTCTATAGCACTTTTATCCACTTGCTTCTCGTTATCATTATTATTCTGGACTTCCTGATTTACTTCGTTTGACATCTGAATTGTAAACATTATCAGGCATTAATATCACAGAATAAATTAAACAAACAAATACTCAAGCACATTGAACCAAAATCGTCAAGCATCGCGACGTTCTACTCTTTTTTTATATACTATGCATCAAGTACAAACAACTGAAATTTTAAACGTTAGTAATTATGCATCGATATATATATATATATATATATATATATATATATGTGTGTGTGTGTGTGTGTGTGTGATATAGGGTAAAGATCCGTTAGGAACCACCCTTTATTGCGAGAACCGCGAGAACCAATGTGAACACAACCAAAAATGCCTAAAAATAGCTAAAAAAACACACAAAATTTTTTTAATATTTTTTATAAAAAAATCTCTACTTTTAGTAGCCGAATTTTTTTTTAAAATTTTTTTGGCTACTAAAAGTAGCGATTTTCACATAAAAAATATTAAAAAAAATTTAGATTTTTTTAGGTTTTTTTTGGGGGTTTAGTTTTTAGCATTTTAGCTTGGGGGGGGGGAGGGTTAGGTTTTTGGGGGGTGGGGGAGGGGGGTTTAGGTTTTTTTTTTTTTTTGGGGGGGGGGGGTTGGGGTAGGGTGGGGGGTTAGGTTTTTTTAGGTTCTTTAGGGGTTTTTGTTTTTAGCATTTAGCTTGGGGGGGGGGGTTAGGTTTTTTTTTTTTTTTTTTTTTTGGGGGGGGGGTTAGGTTTTTTTTGGGGGGAGGGGGTTAGGTTTTTTTAACTATTTTAGGTTGTGTTCACATTGGTTCTCGCGGTTCTCGCAATAAAGGTGATTCTCGCATGAACCTTACCCTATGTGATATACATATATATATATATATATATATGTTATCAAAGTAAAAGAAAATACATATATATATAGAGTATATTAGATGGTGGTTTTCTAGTATTGCATCTCTCTCTCGTCGTATTTCCAGACGAGATTCTCTCCTATGCGGCATATCCTGTTTCGTTCCTGAATCAAATCTTCACCATAGTGGCGAAGTTCGGCTACGTTTTCGTGACTCATGGGAGGCATTTGGGCTGGTATGGGCTCGTTGTAAACTGGCCTAGGTTCTCCGTATGGCATGTAGGGATATGGGTCATTCATCAGTCTTGAAATGCCAGTCGTTGGTCCACCATTGTTCTAATGGGTTTGGTGCTGGTAACCTGGGTATTTCGTTTGGGGTGAAAGCTGGGATTGGTAACTGATTTTCTTGGTTTGGTTCTGGGTACATAGGTACGGGTGCTATGGGTTGTTCTGGGTATAAAGGTAATAACTGTGGTTCTGGTGTTGCTACACGGTTAAGATCGAGAATATTTTTTACGGTTTGGAACATATCAAGATTTGCTAGTCTCCTATCTAGTTCTTCCCACAGAGGTAAAGTTATTGGGATCTGAGCAGTTCCTTCAGCTATGGTTATTATGACTTGTTGGATTTTCCTTATTCTTTTTCTCCTTTCCTTTTGTTCTTTATTAAACCATCCTCTTTCTTAGGTGGAAAGGCGTCTGTTGGGATTGAACCCTAACAGAGGAACATATAATGTAAAGCCAAAACCGGATCTCATCAGTGGACTATCAATAAGCAACAGTTTACTCTAAACTCTCCCCTTGACAGTGGTTATCTAACAGCTGATGGATCTTAAGTGCTGCTCAACAACAACAACTGATAAACCAAACTCTGATGATTATCCAACGACTGCTGAAGACAAACACTGATGCTCTATCTACTGCTGTTTCCTAAGTACTGCTGAAGACTCAAGCACTGCTCTCTCAAAGACTGATCACCTTTGAAGAATGCACTGAAGATTCAACGTCTGTGCTCAGGCTACAACAGTGGAACGTGAAGCAGTAGTTTTCCTTAGTTTTGCTTTTTACTACTTATCAGATGTTACATGTCAGTAGTTTGTATAGAACAGTGTTTATATTTTGTTAGGTCGTTAGATGTCACTATCATGGTGACGTCAGCTGAAGCTCATCAGTAGTTTGGTTTGCCTATAAATATGACAGTATTTTGTACTGTTATATTTGATTCGTTTTGAGTGAGTTCTTCTCCTTAATTCAATCCTTTCATCTTGTGCAACCAGCTCTGGTGTATCAGGCTGAGGGGGAGTTTAGATTGTAAACTTGCATTGTAATCTTTTGCTTTTATGTAAAACTTTTGACTCAATGAAAAGCAATTGTTTATCAATCTATACTTTCCTTTGATTGTGTTTACAAAGTTTGCTACTCATTTCCGCTGCACTTATATCATTTCATATGATCTGATTAATCGTTTTATGCAAACAAACACAATCATGACGGCCCCAGATCCTAACAATTGGTATCAGAGCCTAAACAGTCAAATTCGATCTAACAATCAATTTGACATAACAGTTCAGCTCATAAATTCATTGATACTAAGGGTTGGTTGTATTCAGTTGAAAAACAGAGTAACGAATTAATCATGATCAAAATGGTTATTCAGAAACTCTGTATATCAACCAAGATGTCATATTACACACAAATCTCACACAACAAGTTTTATCATGCACATGTAACTCATAGTTTTCAGATCTGTAAAATATCTGGTAAATTATGGGTTCGTTCGATACTTTCCAAAATTGATTTCAATTGTTATTTTGATATTTGTGATGTTTAGTCAAAATCTCTCATGTGCTCAAAGGCAGGTTGAGAACCTTCAAAAGGACCAAACCAACTTTGTCCAAAACACATTGAGAAAATAAGGTGTCAAAACGTCCTAATCATAAGTAATGTGAGATCTGTAATAAAACTTGCTCAAAAATGGTCAGATCTCTCAAAACACTACTTCAAAGTGATCATAGACAAAGCATGTTCAAAATATAATCTCCTAGTGAGTATTTCTAAACATGTGAATAAACAGGGTAAAAAGGGAAAAGGAAAAAGAACAAATCTCGAAGTGTTGCTATCTCAAAACTTTTGAAATCAAAAGAAAAGAGTATAAGCATAAAACACTCTTGAGGTTACAGTTGGGTAAAACAATGAAGTCATGCAACTGTGTGCATTCATCAATACAGGAATTGTTCAGGTAACAATGGCATCTCCAGTGATAGCTCTTAAAAGAAAGATTTACAATCAATTGTCAAGAAAATGACCCCAAACTATGGTCAAAATAACTTGAGAATGATATGATCATGAACCTAATTGAAAAGTTGTCAGATCCTTTTATTTTTCAAAACTTCCTTTAATTTTTCTTAAGGTGTTTTTCTCTTAAATAAAACCAGATATATTTTACTTTTTATAAAATATATTTTGTACTTTTACTCATTTTTGATAGTAAAAGTTCATCTCTGGTCAGGATGTAATTTCCTAATTTTTTTGTGAAATTACTATCCTTAAAACTGATCAAAAGGAAATGACACTCATATCAAGGTCGTGTTATGCTCAAGTTTGGTTATCACTGATCAAAATTGATTGCAAATTGATTTTGAACTACTAGACACTCATGTTCTAGTTCAAGTAATTAGACACAAAATGAGTAGTTTTAGTAGAAAAGTCTTCATCATCTGAGATGCTAAACCATTGTCTAAAATAATAGACATTTGGCAAAACCTTGAACAAAATTCCATGTAGATAACTGCTGGCAATTTAATCTTGATAATTTACATCTAAAATGTATTTTGTTAAGAATAGCATCTCAAATGCTCAACAGATGTTAGATAAGATACTGTGCCTTCACAAAGCAAAATCAAGTTCTACATCTGAACAAGCAGATGCTAACATTGTTTGTCAAAAGTTGAAATACTGCTGTACTATCAGTTGTTGAAACAATTTTATTTTCTACCACTGTTGTATCTAAAATGCTGTTGTGCCTTAACATCTGCTCTCTAAAGTCTGTCCACTGCTAAAGTGTCAACCTCTGTTCTTCAAAAACACTGATGTTTAAAATCATTGTTTCATCCACTGATACATCCACTGTTTCATTTCATTACCGTTGTAATTACTGATGATTGTTCCATCAGTAGTTGTCAAAACAACTATCCTCCATTATTTACCATTCCTGTTGGTGCATGTTTGTGACAACAGCTTAGATTTGGTCTTTGGATATCTTGTAATTAGTTTAAACGATAAACGGTTAGCGGGTTTAGCTTTGTATTAGTGAGTTAATAGTGTTTGGGCTAAACTAAACCCAGTTGGATGTAGGGAAATGAATTAGGCCTTGCCCATGTAGGAAACCCTAGTCCAACTTGTAAACCTTGTGGTATATAAACAAGGTTAGGCTTTAGGGTTTAGGCTGATCAGTTAATCAGTCAATCAGCCAAAACAATATTAGAGAGAGTAATTTCGTGAGAGCTAGCACTTGGACGAAATTAGGGTTTGTGAGGGATCTTGATTGATTGTAATCAGTTTGATAGATAATCAATAAAGATCCAGTTTGAAAGTGAATTGCTGATTTTCTGTTTCTACTCAATTCTGCTATATTCTGATCAAGAGGATTCCGCACTCTTGATTGGAAAGACGATTATGTGAAGATCCATAAGACTCAAGGGGACCTACAATTGGTATCAGAGCATTAGGCTCTTGAAGGCTCGGTTCAGAATTGGCTGCTGCAGAAAACTAGGGTTTTGGATTGTGATTAAAAAAAAAAAATCGAAATTTTTTGGATATTGTTCTTGAGATTTTCGAAAATTTTAGGGTATTTTGATCTTATTTGGTATTTAATTTTGCTGTTTAAGTGTTTTTGGTTGCAGGTTTGGTTGACTTTTGAAGGATTTTGGCAAGAAAGTCTTGAAGATTCGAAGATTGTTCTTCGTGTTCTTCGTGTTCTTCGTATTTTCTTCAAAAAGTTCGGCTGATTTGGTGTTTAATTTTGCAGGAAACTGTTAGAAGAATCTGGAAAATCTTTAGAAATTTCGAACAGATTGAGTTTCCAAAATTTTCTAGCAAATTTGCTGAATTCGGATAAATACTCTGACAGACCAGCAAATTTAACCTCGGTGACCGGTGAAATTAAATTTCCCAATCATCTGATCCAGCGAATTTAACTTCGGTGACCAGCGAAATTAAATCCAAAGGCGACTTTGGTAACCGTATAATTTTCCTCAGCGAAATTATTACGGTGATCGGTGAAATTAACCGTCGTGCCAGCGAAATTGACTTGCCAGCGAAGTTATCTAGAGAAATTAACCAGCAAAATTAATTCGATCAGCTAGCATATTTATTCCAGCGAATTTAAAAATCTAGCATATTTATAATTCCTCTACCAGCGAAATTAACTTGGTTTGCCAGCAAATTTAGCGTGACACGGTGAAATTAACTTGGTTTGCCAGCAAAATTAGCGTGACACGGTGAAATTAACTTGGTTTGCCAGCATAATTAGCGAGACACGGTGAAATTAAGTTGGTTTGCCAGCAAAATTAAAAGGTGGAGTGGAGGAACTAGATACGCATAGAGGAATTAACGTTTTCGTGAATAGAAAGTGATCCATAGCTCGTTTGACGAAACCGTCTACACCGTTGGACTCGGTTGATTTTTAGGACCAAAAAAAAAAAAAAAAAAAAAAAAAAAAGAAAAAGAAAAAAAAACCTCTGGAAAATCCCGAAATCGGTTTTTGACATTATATATCATTGGACTCGTCTTTTCGAGACGATTCTAAAGGTGTAATTTGGTGACCACTGTTTTCGGAAATATTTTGTACGGTTTTCTCAGTCTGCAACGTTTAAAATGTCGAACATGACCAACTTGAATGCTCCAAAGATGATGAAGGTGGAGAATTATCTTACATGGAAGGACAACTTCAAATCCTTCATTAAATCTCAGGATGCACGAATGTGGATATGTATTGAAGATGGGTACATAAACCCAGTACATGATTTTGAGGGCAGACGACGTAGAACAGACTACGTGAACATGAATGAGGCTGATAAGAAAGTGTATGAAGCTGAAAAGAGAGCTTTAGCTGCAATAAAGTCATCCTTACCTGATAGCATCAAGCATACCTTCACAAAGTACACAAATTCAAAGGATATGTGGGATGCATTACAAAAGCGATATCAGGGAAATGAATGCGCCACTCAGGCCTTCATGGCAGAGATAGTGCCAGTTGATGAGGCTGAAACTAGTGTGAGTGATGCTGAATCTCAAGTGGAGAATGCTGAAGCAAAAGTGGATGCTGAAGTAGAGAAAGAGAGTGAAGCTGAACAGGTTGTTTCTGATCAAACCACAGAAGTTCATGAGAAAGAGGTACAATCTAATTCTGTGTGTTTGAGGTGTCGTGAACTACAGGGTGACAAGACTAGTGTGGGATATAATGAAGTCCCACCTCCTCTTAGTCATGACTATTCTTTCCTCCCGGATGAAAATGAGCTAGCAGCCTATATGTCAACTGCACCAAGTAGTTTCGGATCGACATCAAGTCAAGGTGAAGGGTCTGAGAGTTGTGATGCCAGGAAGAACAATAACAGGGAATCTTTGAAAAAGAAATATTCACCTCCTAAGAGCAAAAATCAAACTTTTGTTAAAAAGATTAATTTTGTTCAAGGTAGTGATATGAAAAATGAAACCGCTGTTATTGAAAAAGAATCAAATGTAGAGTTTGCTAAAAATAAAAACAAAGAAAAATCTGAATCAAAGCAAACTGAACAAAATTCTTCCAAGGCATCATCACCATCTGATAAGGGATCTACCTCAGAGACTCCTGCTAAGAAGTCTTTGAAAAGGAGATCGTGCTTCCGGTGTCACATAAAGGGACATGTAGCTAGCTGTTGTCCTAACAAAAATAGTGAAGCACAAATGAGTGACAAACAGAGAGGGAAATTACCAGTGAAGAGTGGTGATAGTGAGGAGAAAGGTTCAAATTCTCCAAAGAAATCTGCTCCTAAGCAACCACAGAATGTTGCTGTTGGTGTAGATAAGGCTGAAAAAGGAACTCCACAAGTTCCTGGTTTTCAAAGAAATCAACAAAGATTTCAGCCTAGATCTCCACCAGGCAGATATCAGAGACCTAGAAGCAGTTCACCTAGAATGAACAATTTTAATGGAAATACAAATAATTTCAGAAGTCAAGGTCAATATCAAAATCGATACCAGAATAATGGTGGTCGAATTTTCTATAACAATGGCTTTAGAAATTATAACAATCAAGCTTCTTGGAATCAAAATGTAAGGTTTCAAAATCAAAATTTCCAAAGGTCAAATTGTCCAAATGTATATAGGAACCCTCAGGACCAAAGGCCTAGTGGAAATCAAAATCAAATTCCAACAGGTATGAGATCCAAGACTCCAGTTAGGAGTAATGGATATTGGATGGATGTTCCAGTTGTTGGTGAATTTGGACGACCCAAGACCATTAAGGCTTGGGTCCCCCAATCTAACTAATTTCTAAGTTAGTGTGTGCAGGAGCTGCTAAGGAGGATTATCAACTTATGTTGATAGTGGCTGCTCTAGGCACATGGCGGGGGGTGTGAGATTGTTGATATATATTTTTTAAATGATTTAAATTGAAGTTCAAAGTGCTTAGTCGACACAGAGGATAACCTGGCAGATCTTTATACTAAAGCATTTGACAGGGCTCGCTTTGAACATTTAGTCGAACTCAACGGGATGAGGAATCCTGAATAACTGGTTTTTCATAAGAATTTTTGTAAATAGTTTACTGCTTTTCATAAAAATCAAAAACATAAAAAAAAATAGAAAATCAAAAATGAGTTATCACTGTGTGAAAAAGGAGAAATGATAGTACATCAGCAAGTTAGACTGTCACACTGAAACTGAATCATAAATTGCTTAAGTGTGATAGCAGCTTCATTGTATGATGTACCAGTAGGCAAAAGCATGAAATAATCAACTTACCAATGTGATATAAACTTAAATGAACTGAATATGAGTGGGGGAACATATCAGTGATGTATGGTTTAATGACCTTAATTCTTGCGTTGATAGATTGCCAAAATCTGAAGTTTTGGGTCTTTATACTGTTGTTTCAACTAGGGATATCTTGGCTGTATGTCTGTTAGAACTAAAATTGTACATGACCCCAGGAAAGATAGTCACTTGGAATTAGCTCATTTCTATTTGAATGTCTGTATATTTCCCGATACACACAATTTTGATCTGATTCTGAAATCTTCTCTGAAAAAAGTCGTGTACCTCCTCTGCTGCATCCAGATATATGCTGACCTGGAGGTGCTAGGCAACGACAGCTTCTGCTGCATCCAGATACATGCTGACCTAGCTGTACGTTGTCGCGCTATAGATCTAATACACCCGAAAGAGGCCCTCCAGTGCCCAAAAGAAACCCAAGAAACCTATATCAAACTGAGAAAATCTCATTTGATTTGTATATTACACCATCTCTACTAAGATCTATTCTGTTCTCTTCTCAACCTATTCCCAGTTAAGATTTCAGAAATCTGGATTGGACTTGTGAAATATGTGGTAGGGAAGATACTTGCATGATAGAGTGTGCTGTTTATATTTCCAGGATTTGATTAATATTTATTTGGGTGTTCATTGTTAAGAAATTACAACGTGATAAAACATATTATATGCAGCTCTAGACACCGTCATGATATCTTAAAGGATGCCATCAGTATACTCACCTACTACGATGAATCCTTGTGCATACCTTGATCGCGGGGGTACATCCTGAAGTGGGACACGCTAGTATATCAGTAAATAAAATTACCTTAACGTATCATATGGTAATGGTACTTGAAATGTTCATGCAGTTTGTTTAGGTGGACAAACATACTGGTAATCGTCGTGAACTGCTTTCACTAAAAATTGAATAAAGAATTATCTAATTGTGTGAAACAGATTGATTGTGCTGATATGATCTTCTTACCAGTGATTCTCACAAAAATAGAGTGTTTATTGCTTTTGTTATTTACTTGCTTTCAGAAAAATATAAAAATCCAAAAATAGTGTCTTTTTCTGTTTAAAATTCTTAACGTACGGAAAACTGTTATTCTTGGAGGAATTGTCACTGATAGGGGGAGACGGTGTTAGAAAGTGAGTTCAAAATTCTCAATCAGGCAGGATCTTTTGTGTTGGACAAAAAGTTTTGCGTGTTGGTGATAAGTTGAAAACGCTTAATCTGTTATACAGTTTAACTAATCTCTTGAAAGATAATAATTTATTTAACTTATGTTGAAAAATTCTTATGGTTTCTCGAGATGTTTGTTTTATAGTATACAGATTGAAGCAGTTTGTTGCTGAGAAGTTGCTGTGAAGTGTGAAGATGAGAGTTTGATTGGATGCATTGTAGAACCTCCTTTCTATATTGCAGACAAGATTGAAGAGTTTGAAGATTGCTGTGCAAATGCTAAACTGGAGTTTACTCAAGTGCTAACGTGTTGAAGATTTGGTGATTGGATGCATCAGCTTAGGGGGAGTCTGTTGCTGACAGAAGCTATTGAAGCTGAAGCTATCCAAAGACCAAAGACAGTGCAAGACTACTTGAAGATTGCAAGAAGATCGAAGACAAAGTTTTGACTCAAGACAAAGTTTTTATGAAGCTATTGTCAAGGGGGAGTTTGTTGGTGCATGTTTGTGACAACAGCTTAGATTTGGTCTTTGGATATCTTGTAATTAGTTTAAACGATAAACGGTTAGCGGGTTTAGCTTTGTATTAGTGAGTTAATAGTGTTTGGGCTAAACTAAACCCAGTTGGATGTAGGGAAATGAATTAGGCCTTGCCCATGTAGGAAACCCTAGTCCAACTTGTAAACCTTGTGGTATATAAACAAGGTTAGGCTTTAGGGTTTAGGCTGATCAGTTAATCAGTCAATCAGCCAAAACAATATTAGAGAGAGTAATTTCGTGAGAGCTAGCACTTGGACGAAATTAGGGTTTGTGAGGGATCTTGATTGATTGTAATCAGTTTGATAGATAATCAATAAAGATCCAGTTTGAAAGTGAATTGCTGATTTTCTGTTTCTACTCAATTCTGCTATATTCTGATCAAGAGGATTCCGCACTCTTGATTGGAAAGACGATTCTGTGAAGATCCATAAGACTCAAGGGGACCTACAATTCCATCAGATGTTTGACACGTGGTCAGTTTTTAGCCTTCAGATCAAAATAACCGCTGCCACATCAGCAATCACTTTTTCCCTAAATAAAACCCTGATTAAATCCAAACAGAGGATTACACTGTCGAATTGAATTCCAAACATTCTCTTCACAAAGCAGTTTCCCTCTCATAACTCCAAATATCTTCTTCGATCTTCTTCATAAAAATGACGAAACCAAAATCAAAGCCATCTGCAAAACCAAAATCAGAACCATCATCTTCTTCCATAACAGCAGAGGCCACTCAAATGGCTGCTGTAACCACGGAGATTCGTTACAAAGCTCCACACAACTACGTAGGTATTCTCACAAAACCTACCGATAACCACACTTTCGACTCCATCCTTGACATCCTTTATGCATCAAAGTACAAAACTTTGATAACAGCAGACGCTCCTATTTACCTTGATACCCAGAGAGAGTTCTGGAAAAATGCCACCCTTGAGAAACAAGGAGATATCATCGCCGCCATCAACTCCTCGATACAGGGTAAGAAGGTAAAAATTTCTCCAAAATCCATCTCTGAAATCTTTAAACTCGATGATTTAAATGGAAAAACCTCATTTATAAAAGACGAGTTGGTAAAGGATTTCATGAACAGGGGCTATGCAGAACAACCAAATAGGGATACCCTTCAAAAGGGATACTTCCCTTCTGCACCCAGATTTTTATTCCACACACTGCTCATGTGTGTTTCTAATAAAACAACGTCTTTTAATGAGATACCAACAAAAATCCAATGCCTGGGGTATGCGATTTTAAACGATAAAAACAATAACTACTCCCAGGAAATATTTGATGATTTGGTAAAGAACGTTGATAATAAAGCATTTCTGCTCTTTCCAAGATTTCTAAGCTACTATTTTGAACAAAAAATTGTAGAGAAAGATGCAGAATTGCCCAAACAAGGTGTCTCATTCAAAATAAACTGTTTAACAATTGAAACATTTTCAAGAATGATGGCACCAATAAAATTAAAAACAAAGGAGGCTGAGCAGGTTCTAGAAACTGCTACTGATCCTCAAGCAACCACTGCTGAGCCCACTGCTCGAGGTGATCAAAGTAGCACACCCACTTCTTTGAAACCAACACCTGCCACCAAAAAGACCAAAATAAAAACATCCAGAAAACCCACCAAATCCACACCAAAGGCAACTCTGGAAGATGAGATCCCAGAGTCAATGCCAGTGACAACACAAAAGTCACAAGAAACCACTGCTGCTACTTCCTCACAGTAGTTGGAAGAAAGATCTCAACCCCAACCTAAAACTCCTCCTGCATCCTCACAAAAGGATCAGGTTGTAAGCACAGGGACACCAAATTATGAAGCTCTGTATCCACTCGGATCCATCTTCCGCAGTCCTGATCCCAAGGACATGTCTCTTTCAACACCCATACCCTCACCAATCATATTGCCACAATCAATAATACCCCTGTTGCATGCAGTTGATATGGCACAGACACAAACCAGTTCCTCTCTATCACCTATTACTGAGAGTATACCTCCACAAGTAACTGGGTCTGATGCTCATACCTCTGCTAACCCAGCAACAGCTGAGGAGGTTACACCCCCTGAGTTACAAGTAACTCTCGGTGGTAGTTCAAGTGGAGCAGCAACTACAACTGATGGATCAACAGATCTTCAGTTGGACAGTTGTTACATTACTAAGACTCCCTTGAAGGCAATTTCTTCCATGGCAACATCGGTAACCACCAGTGAGTTATCTTTAACTGCTGGTAACATCAAAGGTTTATCGGTTGCTGAAGAAAGAAGTCCCCAGTACCAAGAAAAAGGGGCATCAATGGATGATTTTTGAGACTCTGTTCCTAAGTCACACATTGATACAACCACCACTGGTGGGGATTCAGATGATCCTGTTAATTCAGGTGATGATTCAAAATACAATGAATTGACGGCCAGAGTTGAAAATCTGGAATCTTCTGTTGCCGAGATAAAAGATATGGTGCAGCAGCTGTTAGAAGCTCAAAAAGCCCAATCAACTGTTCCTCCTGCTCAAGCACCTGCTCCATAAGCATTTGCTGCAAATGAGCTTTGGAATATCTTCCATCCCATGCTTGAACAACAGCAAAAAATGGCTGCTAAAAAGCATGCTAATCAAGTACAAATGCTGACCAACATGGTGGAATCTCGGTTCAAAGACACTCAAGCAGATATCAAAGCTATAAAGGCTAGCATTCAAAAGACTGCCCAGAGTGAAAAAGCTCCGTCTACCATCTTCTTCATGGATACACCTCTGGCAGATAATGCCAAAAAGGAGGAGAAAATCAAGCTGAAAAAGAAAGGTATAGAAGATGGGGTATACATTGAACCAGAAAAACCCAAAACCTCAAAAACTTCAACAGCTGATACAGCAGTAGTTACAAAAACTACTGTCTGTAGCCAAACAGCTGCCATATCATCAACACACACACCTTCCACACACACCACCTCAACACAAACCACCATAACTACTGCTCCACCACCATCATCACCTGTGTCTACAACACAAAAACCACCACTACCATCACAAACAGCCAAACCTTCATCACCCCCTGCTAAAAGGCAGAAGACCACAGATGTTATAACATCTGTTGTAATGACAACGGGAGTTGAAGCACCAGTTGTTTCAACATCTGTTAGTCAACCACTGATTACCCTTCAAACAACTGCCACAATAACCCCTGCTCAAAAGCAGAAGACATCTGCTGATACATCAGTAGTTGTAATGACAACAGCAGTTGAGTCACCAGTTGTTTCAACAGTTGTTAGTCAACCATCCACCACTGCTCTATCCTTTCCTATATCTCAACCTAAGCTCTTTAGCAGAAAAAGAAAGCCAATTACTGCCGATGAAGGGATACATGATCCAAATGCTGAAAAGTATCCACTAGAGCTTGAAGCCATCAAAAATGAGATGAGGCAGTTTTATACAGAACCAGATCCCTCAAAAAGAAAATTCTCCTCACTCATAGGCTATATAGCTCCAGAAGATATAAATGATTATCTCAAGATAAAGGCAAGGCAAGCTAAAGGTAAAGCTAAGATTGACAGTGAAAATGAAAGGCTAAGCGAAGAAGGCATTGCTAATAGACTGGAGTTCTACCTTGCAAAGGTTAAGCAGATAGAAGAATTTGCACAAGAGCTAGACAAAGAAAAGGCTGATCAAAAGAAGAAGTTGAGAGAACAACTTCTAGCCTTCATCATGAAAGAAAAGTTCTATCCTGCTGAAGAACAATAGTTTAAAGAATGGCCTTTAGTAGCTTTAAAGCATGAGGCTGAAAGGATCCAAAGAATCAAGAATGATCCTTCAAAGAAAAAGAATGCTCCAAACTGGAGTAAGTACAAAAAGCTCATTGCTGACCTCACTGCTGAATATAAAGGAAAGAAAAAGGAGCTAGTGGATGCTAAGGTGGACATTGCTGAAGCCATATCAAAATGGTCTAGGCAGAAACTGATGAAGCCTATGAGAGGCTGAAGAAAAGGAAGAAGAGAGAACAAATGGTGAAGCTGGAACAACAAATTGAAAGCCTCAAAACAATGCTAAAATCAGCAGACAACCTTACTCTTGTGACAAACCAAGAAGAAGGTAAACAGCTGTCTGACAAGGAGGTCAAAGAAAAGGAAGCAGAGTATCTCAAAGACACCATCATGAAAATGGGTCTAAAAGGAGATAGCTCAGCAAGAATTCAAAACCTTTTTAAGAAGGTATTAAACAGTCCTGCATCCCCAAACACTGCAACAGGCATGATAGAAAAGGAAAAACAAGAGCTTACTCGACAAGAAACTGCAGAAGACATAGCTGCAGCAAACAAAGTCATTGAAGAAGCTTTCAAAAGAATGTCTGAGAGTTTGCATGTGTTTTCAAGGCCATCATCCCTCAACTCATCTGATAATAAATCTCTCCCAAGAAACCCATTGGATTCAAAAATACTAAAGTGGAAGTCTGATCAAAAGACCCACGTATTGACTTTGCTCAGATCCAATGGTGAGGTGAAGCACATATCAAGGAAAGAAGCACTAGGCCTTAGTGTTGAAGATTTGCAGGATCTCCTTGAGCTTTCACTGTGTAGGGATGAAGATGACCAGAGTGCCAAAGAATTTGAAGCTGAATTTAAGGAACAAGCTAAGGCACTCTTTATGAGTAATAAAGGTCCTGAATAAGGAAGGGTTTTGGGATTATCTGTTCCAGGGGGAGATTGTTGGGATTGAACCCTAACAGAGGAACAGATAATGTAAAGCCAAAACCGGATCTCATCAGTGGACTATCAATAAGCAACAGTTTACTCTAAATTCTCCCCTTGTCAGTGGTTATCTAACAGCTGATGGATCTTAAGTGCTGCTCAACTACAACAACTGATAAACCAAACTCTGATGATTATCCAACGACTGCTGAAGACAAACACTGATGCTCTATCTACTGCTGTTTCCTAAGTACTGCTGAAGACTCAAGCACTGCTCTCTCAAAGACTGATGACCTTTGAAGAATGCACTGAAGATTCAACATCAGTGCTCAGGCTACAACAGTGGAACGTGAAGCAGTAGTTTTCCTTAGTTTTGCTTTTTACTACTTATCAGATGTTACATGTCAGTAGTTTGTATAGAACAGTGTTTATAGTTTGTTAGGTCGTTAGATGTCACTATCATGGTGACGTCAGCTGAAGCTCATCAGTAGTTTGGTTTGCCTATAAATATGACAGTATTCTGTACTGTTATATTTGATTCGTTTTGAGTGAGTTCTTCTCCTCAATTCAATCCTTTCATCTTGTGCAACCAGCTCTGGTGTATCAGGCTGAGGGGGAGTTTAGATTGTAAGCTTGCATTTTAATCTTTTGCTTTTATGTAAATCTTTTGACTCAATGAAAAGCAATTGTTTATCAATCTATACTTTCCTTTGATTGTGTTTACAAAGTTTGCTACTCATTTCCGCTGCACTTATATCATTTCATATGATCTGATTAATCGTTTTATGCAAACAAACACAATCATGACAGCCCCAGATCCTAACAGCTTCCTCGGATTTAGCTCTAAAAACAAAAGGTTCCTCGGAATCAGCTACGTATCCGGATGCTAACTCAGATGGTCCTTCATCCATTGGAGAGTGGGACAGGTGACGATAAGCGTCAGATGTATACTGATCACTCATACTGTGAACTCAAAAATTGTCAAAATAACATAAAATCATAATATATATATAAAGATTTATTTACACAGAATAACACAGAAGTTATATAAATTTCCTAACATAATGGTTAAATTTAGGTATTAAAAGAACATCTAAATGGATTAAACCAGTGGCTCTGATACCACCTTCTGTCGCAGCCCACGACCCCACCCCGGGAGCGGGCGCTGCGAACCTGAACTGGTGGTATCGGTGTTTATTAAATTTGCAGCAGAACTAAACCATCAGGATCGTAGTTAGGAAATAATTTCATAGTTGTAAAACACCAAAATTTTATATTAAACAAATGGGCTAAAACCATATTTCATTTATAATATATTTATAGGGGTAAACCCTCTTTGTTGAAAACATAGACTTCTTTTATTTAGGTAACTTATAGGAACTTTATTTAAGCCTTCAGTGCTCCATAGCTGGCTTCTAATAGCTTCACATCAATTTACCTGAAACGCGTTTTGAAAACATTTTATCAGCAAGAAATACTGGCGAGTTCATTCTATTTTATAAAATGACACATTGTTATAATTTTACAACATTAAGAGTTTTTATATTTGATTATATCTAACAATTTCTCAAACAGTCTTGCTACTGGGGCACAATTCCCTCGTGCTTGTGGTCATGCTACTATTGGCTAACTCTTTGTCAAATAGTAACGAGTGTCAAGTAATGTATACAAAACCCCACGTACCGATAGTAATTGCAGAATACAAAAACTTAATTGTAAGTATAACTAATAAACATTTAGGGTTTTTTAAAGAAATTTAAATAGTGACTCACAAACTGTGAGAAAAAGGAGAATGACTCACTTTGTAAACTTAGGTTTTATTACAGGCTTCCTGGTGATATTTTCTGATGATTTTTTGAGTTCCTATTAAAAATACACAATGCACGCGTGATAGTATAATATTCCAATTCAACTTTATCAATACGTCACGAGACAGAACCACAACGTAGTTTACAAAGCATAGCCTTTATCAGGCAGCGCCTTGGCATCCGTTGCTGGGTTCAAGATCGATCGGACAGGGTATCGAATCAGTGATCAGGGGTTAAAACACTTACAACGGGGCAGAGCTTCAAAGTTATTAGGGGTATTATATCAGAGAGTTTTGAGAGAGAACAAAAATTTGTGAGCGAGTTGAACTGTCCCTGGACTGCTCAACTTATACGAATTTTCGGACCCCGTCGCGTCACGCGATGAGTAACCCAAATCACCGTCGCGTAGTGCAACGACACTAACTAGGTTTTAGGTTTGACTAGTCACCAGCCTAGACTTGCCATGTGGCTGCCAAGTGTCTCCGGTCTTATCTAAGGGGGTCGCGTTGTACGATGATTTTATGTGTATGTCGTCGCGTAGCGCGACGAGACAAAAATTCAGATTTTCTTTGTTTCTTGTGCTGGGTCTCGTTGTGCGTGTCTGGGGTCTCGGTTAGGATTCCTTGTGGCGTTTTTGAGTGTTGTTACAAAACTCCAACCGTTAGATATACCAGTGTGGAACTGGGAACATATTACTATTGACCTATCATCCAAATTACCAAGGACTACTCAGGGATTCAGTGTTATTTGTGTGGTCATGGATAGGTTGACCAAAAGTGCACATTTGATCCTATCCGCGAGTCCTACACATCTGAGAAGATGGCAGATGTATACTTTAACGAGACTGAGTCACGGCATGGGGTACCAGTATCAATAGTATCCGATAGAGATACTCGGTTCACCTCACATTTTTTGCAAACCTTTCCAAAACAAATGGGTACAAAGCTATGGCTTAGTACCGCTTACCACCCTCAAACTGATGGACAGAGTGAAAGAACCTTTCAGACTTTGGAGGATATGCTCCGGGCATGTATAACTGATTTTGGCGGTAGTTGGGATACCTACCTACCGTTGGTTGAGTACCCATATAACAACAGTTGTCATTCTAGCATTAGTATACCCCCGTATGAAAATGCTTTACCTACCGCTGGTGTGTTGGGGTGAAGCCGATCCCCCGGAACTCGCGCACAAATATATGGTTAGGGCTACAAATGAAAAGATTGATGCGGTCCGAGCCCATCTAAAAGCGGCTCATGTGACATCCCGCAATTTCAAGTAATTACCGTACGTTTTACACATTTCATATTCCTTTCGAATTATTAAATAATTATAACACACGATGTAGTTTCGTGGTAACGTTTGAAATTAACGAAACACGAGGATTTATCTCGTCATTACGGAAAGTTAACTTGGTTAACTTCTTACACAATAATTGGAAACCTAAAAACATGAGGGATTGGTTTGGTCACTCACACAAAGTTACTTGATGTAACTTTCTGCACAAGTTTGAGATTAGGAAACATGGGGGACTAATCATATATTTAATCCAAACTTAAAAGTTATAACTTTTCAAAATAACTCAACCCTAGGCCGCCCCCACCATCTCCATACAATCTCTCTTTCTTACTCCCTCATCTCTCTCTAGCACATACAAGAATCATCATCATCTCCATCTCTAGGCTCTCTCCTCGCTTCCGGTAATCATTCTCTCGTTAAAAAAGTAAGTTACTTTATCCAAAAGATTTCTACTGTTTCAAATCCCAAAACAGTATGTTGGTTCCACTGTCTCAAACCCGAGACAGTATGTTGTAGTGTTTAGAAGTTAATTGTTGTGTAGGTAGCGAGCCTATGCTATGTCACATAAGAGTCTTGCGACCGAAGCTGACTGTTGCTGCCTCTGTTTGCCAGGTCTATCACTGACCATGGCAGTGAAACCCTAGGCCGCCCCCACCATCTCCATACGATCTCTCTCTCTTACTCTCTCATCTCTCTATAGCACACACAAGGATCATCATCATCTCCATCTCTAGGCTCTCTCCTCGCTTCCGGTAATCATTCTATCGTTATATTATTGATTGTTCTTATGTGTACATGGGATTCTTGATGTTTTGTATGTTCTTGAATAATTATGGTTTATAGAATTCATGTTCTTGATGATTGTGTTGATGGGATACAAGTTTTAATAATACTAGGGTTTGGTAGTACATGCATGCGTGATGTGCACAAAATGCAACATATAAATTACATCAATTGTGGCATAAAACTAACCCTTTTTTAGTACTAATGTTGGAAAAAGTGTGTTTTTGTCTTCCTTTTGTATTTTCAGGATTAAATGAGCTCAAATAAACAAAAGAAGCAAAAAGGCAGCTAAATCTAACATAAATACAAGAAAAGGAACAAACGTGGCATGCCCGACCCCCCGACAGCATCTTCCCAAGCAAAACAAGAAAACAGAAGGCTGAACACGCCCCGTGCTCAGTGAGCACGGGGGCGTGCCCAAGTGTCAGCAGAAAAGACAAAGTTGTAGAAGCTTCTATCGCCCACCACGGGGCCGTGCTCAGCGGACACGGGGCCGTGGTCAAATATAAGATTCGCAGAATCCAGGCAAATCTTGATAGTACAGATACGCTTCTGCACACGGGGTCGTGCGCAGCGGACACGGGGGTGTGGTCAACTAATACAGACAAACTGCAATTAATGAAGAAAGAGAGAAGTATGGACACGGGGCCGTGCCCAACGGACACGGGGCCGTGCCCGAGCTTCTGTTCAGCCTATAAATAGGAGTGCTTGGATCACTTGCAACTCAACCCTTGGCACGCCACCTCTCTCACACTTCACCCACCACCCACCACCATCATAACACCATCATCCATTGTCCATCATAGAGTGTGTGAGTCATCTCGGGATCCAAGATTGATCGTAAGAGTTCTTGATAATCAAAGGCCATGTTTGCCTAAGTCTCTTACATCACTTGGTGAAGACAAGTGTTTAGTGTAATACTTTTTATTTTTAATCTTTTCGCACTTTTTATTTGGTTATGTATTAATGACTTTAATAACTAGTTTCTTATGTTGAAGGTGATTCTTCCTTATCGTTTGTCCGTGGTGTCTTGGCATTATTTTACCGTCTATATAAAATAAAAGATTTTCACCATTCATATCTCCACGGTCTATATGGAGATATGTTGGCTACCTGGTCGGGGGTTAAGGGAACGGTTTGGTAACAGTCTTGCCATTGTTCAGTGTATAGATCCTGCAAAGGACCTGGTTCAAATTTAGTTGGACCTCCTTCAATACCCACCGATATTGGATGGCGGGGGTCCAAACTCTTTGACCCCCTCCTAAGTTAAACTACTATTAAAACTTTAACCCGACTACTTAGGACTGTATCCCTGCTGACTCAGACTACTTAGCTGAGGGTAACGTCACTTTCAAAAGAGGGGCCTACCACATTATGCATTAATAACTTAATTAATTATCTTTCAATAATCCGACCCTTTAGGATTGTATCCTTGTTGACTCAAACTACTGGGTTGAGGGTAACGTCACCTTCAAAAGAGGGGCCTACTACAATAACTAAGATAATCTCTTAAAATGTGCAAAAGTGCGGAAATAATCAAAGGTTACACTACACATGAGTCGGATCCAAGTGATTCATCTTGTCTATCTGTTTTTACTTTTATTTTATTATTCAGCATTATTAGTTAGTTTTATTTTTCTAGTTTAAAAACATTTTTCTAACTTTTGATTTGATTAGACGTTGAGGATAAACCGGTACTAAAAGCTCTTGTGTCCTTGGATGACCTCGGTATCTTACCAACACTATACTACGTCCACGATGGGTGCACTTGCCCATATGTGTGTTTAGTGTTAGTGAATATCGTGTTTTATAAATTTAAAACTTGGCTAAAAAGTGTAAAAGGGGCTTAAAATATACACCTAAAATATATTACACTTAACACGCATCAATGCACATTAGGGTTTTGAAGTTATAACATGATCTTGATGAATATGGTTGTTAAAATTGATGATTAGATGTAATATGGGTGATGTTTATTGAAAATCATGCTTAGAAAGTCCAAAACATGTTGTAGGTGAAAGCTGAATTCAAAGAGCTTCTGATCAGAAATTACAGCCGACTTGGGTTGGCTGTATCCGAGTCATAAATTAACGAAAATTGGATTTTATTGAGTCTAAAATGTGTTATTTCTAAATAGCTTTCAAACCCCACTAGAATCATAATGTTTTGACGTCGTTTGATATTTTAAATTAATTTTTCCGTAACAGATGTCCAGGCTATATTTTCGGGTAGAAATTGCAACCCATTACGAATGTTATAACTCAGTCCATGTTTGGAGTAAATATGTGAAATTTATACAGTAGGTAGTGCTAGGTGATTCTCAGATTCTCCAATTGGAATTTCATTAAACAAGTTAGCGAGGATTTTTATATAATTTTTACAGTAAACTGTCGCTAGAAAGTGACGAATTAGAGTTACGTATACTATTTGATTTTTCATGAATTTTATATTAACATTTAGGCTTTAAGAATTTTACACAAAGACCGTGGAACATTTTTCACGTTACATAAATTTATTGTAATTTTTTAAGCTTGTTTATTATTTTAATAAAATCCCTAAAAACAGCTAAGTTTCGGAGTTTAAGCTGAAACTACAGTGAATTTAATTATGTGTTTCTAAGTGTTGCTTGTGCTATCTTAGGAGGTTAATACTTGTTTAGCACTTACATAAATGTCGTTTAACATGTCGTATGTTATACTATGATCATATACACAAATTCACTCGAATGAACACTTAAATGTCAATGTGATGCATGCTACGTGTCAGATACGTGTAAGGATTATGTGTCTTGTAATGGTAACCATAATAGGAAGTGGTTGACCACATCAGCTCGTAATTCGTTTAGGTCATACCGAACAAAACTAAGGTGAGTTTACGGCCCCTATTATTTAAAGGTTTTTCTTGAAAATGACAGGGGGAGAAAATATGTACACGTTACAGCAATGTAATGCAATAACGTTATGGTAAGATAACGTGAATAGATGTTAGAGTTATTGTTAAAGCGTTGTGGTCACAAAGTAGCATATATATCACAAAAAGTCCTCACAAACATCGGACCGTGAGGATTGGGTTAATAGCGGGGAAATTTTGAGTAGTACTACTCGGCCCGACAAGCCCCATTTGAGCTAGTCACGCTAGCTAGACCAGGAATGGTGGACGGGTGTATAATTTGGCCTAACACACCGCCATGGTCAGTGATAGACCTAGCAAACAGAGGCAACAACAGTTAGCTTCGGTCGTAAGACTCTTATGTGACATAGCATAGGCTCGCTACCTACATAACAATTAACTACTAAACACTACAACATACTGTCTCGGGTTTGAGACAATGGAACCAACATACTGTTTTGGGATTTAAAACAGTAGAAATCTTTTGGATAAAGTAACTTACTTTTTTAACTACAAACAAAACCTGTAAACTCACTCATCATTTGTGTTGACACTTGTTCTTGCATGTATTTCTTAGGTCGCTAAGGTACTTGTTCATGCTAGGAGCACAGCATGACTATAAAACTATTTTTGGGAGTTTGCATTACTACATTTATTTCCGTTGGTTTTGGGCGTTTGTTTTGACGCATACATTTACTTTACGTTTATTTACGCTTCCACATTATTTTAACTTATTTGGTTGGTTTCTTTAAAACGTATTTTCTCATATAGAGGTCGTTATATATGACCGGTGCGTTAGATCCTGGTTGCCACACGCGTCGCGGTAAAACCCCGCAGGTGGATTTTGAGGGTGTGACAACTAAGGATCGACAAAAATCTTATGTAAATAAAAGGTGAAGACCTATAGAATTTCAAAGATGGGATAAAGTAATGTTGAAGGTGTCTCCAGGGAACGGGATAATCCGTTTTAGAAAAAAAAAAAAGATGGAAGTTGAGCCCCTGATTTACTGGCCTTTCAAGGTAATAGACCGGGTGGGCAAGGTAGCTTATCGTTTGGAGCTACAAGAAGAATTAAGTGGCATCCATAACACTTCCCATGTCTCACATCTCCGAAGGTGTCTGGCCGACGAGGCAACTTACGTGCCCCTCAATGACATAGAAGTTGACACTAAACTCAACTATATGACAAGACCTATCGTAATCCTTGACCGAAAGGTTAAAGGTCTTAGGAACAAGGAGATGGATCAAGTAAAAGTAAAGTGGGGGCACTGGAAAGGATCAGACACCATTTGGGAGTCCGAAGAAGTGATAAAAAGATTTTACCCTTCTCTTTTTGGTACGCGTTTACATTTCGGGGATGAAACCTATTTAAAGGGTGGACTTGTAACGCCCCAAAAATACTAAATCCGACTATCATAGTTGTTAAATTTTTGAGGTATTTGATTAAATAAGATGTTTTGAATCATTACCCATGTATGTGAAGAAGTGGGTTTTGACGTGAGAGTTGAATACATGAGATATGATGATCAAATTAAGTATGAACTTATAATAAACTGAAATTTACATGTTAATTTGATTGTAATGAAAGTATGAACTTGTTGAGTTGAGATAGTATGCTAAGGAATTCTCAATTTTGGCTAATAGATAAATGCCTAAGTGAAGACTTAATTTGTTACTTAGCTTTGAAACTTGGTGAAAGTGATATGAAGGAATTCCAATGAATCCTTCATTAAAGGAGACATGAATGATATGTATGCTAATGATCACTTGGGTCAAATATAGAGGCAACTCAAGTGAGGATTCGGTAAGCCAAGCCAGGAAGGAAACTCGTTTATAGGGAAAGCTTTAAGGTACGTAGCTATACTGTTACGTTGTTATTAATTAATTTATATTGACTTACTAAGTTGAAATACTAAAAGAGTCGCTTGGCAAATCCCTTGTGGGATAAATGAAGAAAGATACATTTTTAAAAACCGTATAAATAGCATGTAAAACTGAAGTATAAATGACCTATGGAGTCATAGAAATGAAGGTGTTGCCAAACACGGTTAAAAGTGGTTGTGGACCATGGTGGAAATGAATGAGAGTAATAAATAAGGATGGTTGTCACTCGTGGATGATGAACGCCACGAGGACAAACCAAACAGGCCGTATGTGGTCTATAGGGCCATAAACTAAGTAATAGACATGTAAAACCAATGTATAAGCGACCCGCGGGGTTGTAGAAGCCAAGGTATTGTCCCAAGCTACCAACCATGATTTTGTTTGTGGTTGGGGAAAATTATTGAAGAACCTTGTTAAGCGTGTAGAATACTTGAGCTAAAATGCTCAAAGTCTTACAACAGGTCGATTGGGTAAGATTCGAAATCAAAAGATGGCATTTTGATGTTATGTTTACTTCTAAGAAAAACCAATCTGATTTTGGTGGTGCTTGGAAGTAAATGAGGAAAACATCGACAAGGAAAAAATGGAAAGCATGAGTTAGTATGCATGATGACTCCTAACGGGTAGGTTGGGTAATAAACCCAAATCAATTAATTGAAGTGAAAACTCGAAGAATAACGGGTTTGGGTAATGGGACATAGTTTAAAAATGTTAAGGAATAAGTCCCAAGTGAATAAATTCGATTTGGACCAACTTGGGTTTAAAGTGGGTGCAAAATGGCAAAATTTCGCTAAGGGTGGAAAACTACGCAGCCCCACAACTTTTGGAGAAGTATTCCGGTCGCGCCACACGAGAGAGACACAAGGCCCTGATACATGGTCGAAAACCGGTGTTCGTATTTGTGTAACTTGATGTTTTTACATAAGTTTTAATTCCGAATAGCCTACTTTTAATTAAAAATGTGTTTTGCAAGTTTAGTGAGGTTTAAGGAGCTATTTGGGAGCTTTACGAGCTACCGGGAAGAAAAACGGGCCACCGGGATACGAAACGGGTCAACCGGGAGCAAGATTTGAGAAAAATGGAGACCAAGAGAAGGAAGCATCGTTGCCGACGCCTCCCTGGGCCGTCGGCGACGCATGTGGGAAAAGGGGCGTCGACTGCAAGTCCCGTATCCAGGAAGTTAACGCGTCAGAAGGTTTTGATGTTTTAGCATGGCGTCGCCGACGAGGCATCAGGCCGTTGGCGATGGCCTTGGGTTTTTGCTTCGCGAATTTTTGGGGATTTGGTGGTTGGTGACGAATTAAAACACTTTTTTAACAATGAATTCGAGATTTACACTTCAATGGAACTTCAATGGAGTTTTGAATCTCAATCTTGGAGCCAAGAAACATATACACTTCACCTTAAAACCATTCCATCATCCATTATCAATAAATTTCATCATCCGAATTCATTTCATATAACCCTAATTCATCACTCAACCCATTCACTACTCCATCTACTCATCACCATCCTTCAACCCAAAACCTAACCTTCATCATCCACTATCTGAAGGTTGCAAGATGATCAAGATCAAGCTTCCAACATCCGGTGATCAAGTTCTTTCGATCATGAGCAGCTAATTTCTTGGAGGTTTCACCCCGGTGTAGACTTTTGTAATGTTGATGCATAGGATGTCTGTTAACTACGTCTACATGAAGTCTTAGGTCAAAATAGGTCAACAATGGGTATAAATGTCAATATGTTATATAGGTTCGCTCATAGGGGTCTTAATGAGGTTCGCTTATTTGGTATTGTGACTGGTTCGCTTATTCGTCAAGTCAGTTGGAGCGAACCAGGCAACCCTATATATAGTAGGTCATTTGGAGCGAATCTAGTAGTGGTGTATGTGCTTTTGGAACGAAACTCTGTCAAAATTATCTCAGAAAGCTATAAAAAGCAGTGGAATTGAAAGGACAAGCTGTGTTACTTCTTATATACTGATTCCGCCTTTATATACGAAGATGAACTGTCTCAGCTGACTTTTTCGGGTCAAAACAACGGTCCAACAAGTGGTATCAGAGCTCAGGACGAGGAGTTCATACTACTACAGCTTATATCTGCAGAAATCTCTCTTTTCTACTCACTTTCTCTCATACTTTTTTGGTTTACAGTGGTTCCTACGGTTGAAATTGTCTGAAAATTGAGTATAACGTGTAAAACATACTAATAACAAACCCTAGAAAGTTTCAGGCTAAAACTCGGACTAAAAATGATTAAAACAGGGTAAAAACTTCAATTCGCTTTTACGAACAAGAGGTTCGCTTTTCTGGACAAAATTTGAAAGATTCGCTCGTAATTCATAACAGGTTCGCTCGAAATCACCTGTTTGGTTCGCTTTTTAGACACTTTTACTGTTAGATTCGCTCGAACGGACATATACAGGTCCGCTCGAACGTACATTTCTGGTCCGCTTTTTGTTCAATTGCTAGGTTCGCTTTTACAGTCCGCTTATTTGGACGGTTATTGGTTCGCTCGAACGAACATACTGTGGTTCGCTTTTAGAACATTATCTGGTCCGCTCAGACTATTTGTTGGTTCGCTTATTTGGTTCGCTCGAACGGTTCGCCTATCTGGTTCGCTTATTTGAACCATATAGATCCGCTTTTGTGTCCTGTTGTTCAAAACTTCGGAAATTTTTCTAAGTGTTGGTTGATTTTGCAGGTACAATGAAAATGGATGATATTTTCTTGAATCCCTTCAGCGACATGTATGCATTCACGGGAAGTTCTGAAAACAATGATACGTCTTCGAGCAATACGAATGAGGATCCACCGAAAGAGAAAAAGAAAGAAGCTTGGGAGTCGGAGACTGCATTTGGGACATTCAACAAACCTCCGAAGCTGATGGCTATAGAAGACTATAGTAGGTGGTCAACAAAATTCGAAGACTGGTTGATGGCTTTCGCATTTGCAAGTTGGAAAAGTATGAAAAATGGATATGCAAATGGAAAGAAGAATGGTGAAGCATTGAGATCAGAAGAAGAAATTGAAGGATTTGTAGCCGAGCAAAAGTGTGTGGCTTTACTGTTTCAGTCGGTGCGGGAAGACATCATTTCGTTGATAGACTA
This sequence comes from Helianthus annuus, assembly GCF_002127325.2. NCBI lineage: Eukaryota > Viridiplantae > Streptophyta > Magnoliopsida > Asterales > Asteraceae > Helianthus > Helianthus annuus. The sequence continues at coordinate 134,663,382 of NC_035445.2, forward strand.
CTCCAATGCAAAAGATTTATGGGAAAAACTCAAGAAGAAGTGTCTAGGAAGTAAAGAGATTGTAAAAAATAAAACGAAACTTCTTAGAAAAGAGTTTGATATGTTTGGTTGTCTTAAAAATGAATCGGTTTGCAAAATGATTGAAAGGTTCGGTCATCTGAAGCTGGAACTTGCATGACATAAGATCACATATTCTGATGAAGAACTTGTTGACAAACTGTTCGATTCATTACCAGATGAAGTGGATTGGAGATATTACGCACTGATGTTGAAGAACACTATTGCTCCTGAACAGTTGACTCCAGATTTGGTGATTGAGAGACTTGAAAGTCATGAGCTAGAACTGAAGAAAACATACAAAGTCAATCACTCATCTTATCAGCAAAACCTGGATCTGTACTATCCAAAAAGCTTGATGCCGAAAGCTACTTCTCCAAAAACTGCATTTTCTGCTGAGAATGTTTCTTCAGCAAGCAAAGAAAGTCAAAGCAGTTCAAGCAGCGGAAGCCACAGTGGTTATCACAGTGGATCTACGTCTTCTGCAAATCTTTCTGATGCGAAGTTTTCTTGCAACATAGCAATAGATTTGAAGAACGCACAGAATTTTGATGAGGAGTCGGCTAAGCAACAGATGGTTTTCCTGGCGTCTGTGTTAGAATCCTACGAAGGGTTGGTGGCTGGAAAGATCGGAATACAAATCTGACGAAAGAAGATTACGATCAGATAGACCCCGAAGAAATGGAGCTGATCGACATTCGTTGGGCGATGGCGACTACTGTTTGACGCGCACAGCGTTTCATGGAAATTACCGGGAGAAAAACGATCGTTGGTCCGTCTACAAAGTTGGGGTTTGACAAATCCAAGGTGACGTGCTTTAAGTGTAAGCAGAAGGGTCACTTTAAGCGAGAATGCAGAAATCCGTACGCTGATGAGTCGGAGAATCCGTTTCGAGATGATTACTACAAAAAGGCAATCTATCATCAAAATAAATCCGAGCCGTCGAGATTGAAGCAGACTGAAGATAACAGAGACAAATCAAGGGCTCTAGCTGTGATTTACGATGATGAGGGGTACGATTGGAGTAAGGAAGTGTTACCGAAAGAAGATGCGGTTGGTTACGCATTCATGGCGAATGATGATGAACCGATTCCGTGGAAAGATGATCGTACTGACGAGCAGAAGTACTGTTATCGAAAAATGATTGCTGAAAACAGAATCTTGAGGATCTCTCGCATTTATCTGGAAGCAAGAAGAGCAAATAGATGGGATCCAGACAGAGAATGCTATCTTGATCGGTATGGAAACATTGCGATTGATGACAGCACACTCGATATGGAAGCCATCATCAAGGAGATAAAAGAGGATGATGAGTACTGGCAGCACAAATGGTGGGGAACGCCAACAGAGAAGATGATTGAAGAAGAAAAAGAAAAAGATAGAAAGGAGAAAGAAGAGAAAGAGAAGAAAGAAAAAGAAGAGTTTGAGAAAGCAGAGCAGATTGATACTGGCTTGATTGATACTACGCAGGAGTTGACAGCAGAGAACCTAGGAAAGATGGCTGACAAAGTGCTGGCCGCGAAAGCACTTGAGGTAGACTCTAATTCTGTGACTGAGTCAAAGGGCCAGGTCAGTCCAAATGCGTCAACAAATGCGTCAGGTAAAAAGATAGACGAAAATGCTGACTGCAAAAACTGCACCAAAGAATGCAATTTTTGTAGCACTGTCACGTACTTAAACAGTGAGAAAATTAAGAATCTGACAACGAAAGTTAATAGTGTTGAGGATCAGATTCTCGGTCGTGACAAAACCGTAAAAGCTTCAACTGAACGGATTAAAGAATTAACGGCTCAAATTGAAACTGATAAAATTGAACATGAGAAAGTTAATCGTGAAAATGAAAAGTTAATTATTGAAAACCGTCAGATTTCTGAAAAGTTCGAAAAACTTAAAAGTATTGTGAAAGATAGTGATGATCGAAATGGCAAAACATATAAAGAAAATGAACATCTAAGAGCTGTCGTAAGAATAAAAGAAGAATCAATTAACGAACAACTGGATGAAATTGCTAAACTGAAACTCAAAGTTCAAGAAGCTGAAATTGAAAACGAACGAATTCAGTTGAAGTTAAACAGCTATAGCTCAGCAAGCTTTGTTTTGCAGCATATTGTTCCCAAACCCATAGGGAAAAACAAAGCTGGCGAGGATGTGTTTTCTGATGGAACGGGTGTAGGTTTTCACAAAGTTCCACCGCCAGTTTTGCATAACTACACGAAAAAGCAATCTAGTTTGGTTGAACTTGAGGAAGAAACTGAAGTTAAACTTCCTGAGAACATTGATATCACGTTCACGTCTTCCAATGACGAAAGTGTCCAAAATGATGTCGTAAAAAGTGTGGTTGACAAAGTGCTTAAACCGGATTGTGACACTTCTGAGGAGGATGGGTGTTTCTTGGATAAATACATTCCGAAACAAAAATCCAAGAACAACTTAAATGATGAACCTAGTCTTGTCATGTACAAGATGTCAGGATCGGATAAGTTGTTTTCTGATTCAGAGGTTCCGATAGAGAATGTAAATTTGAACAAATTGACAAATGTTTTCAAACTGGTTGAAGTTGAGTTGTCAGCAGTGAATAATTTGTTTCAAAAGAAAGGTAAAATGAGGTTTGAGAAAGAAAAGGTGTACCACAAGAAATCTGTTAATCCACCACGTTTTTACAATAATAACAAGAAAAACTGGTCGGGTGGTTATCAGGGGGGTAAAAAGTATCAGAAGTTTGCAAAGAAGAAGGTATTTGTGAACAGTTCAAGTTCACTTGCTGATGAAGAGAAACAAATTTTTTCAAAATCTAACAAAGAGTTCTTTGAGAGGAGAGCTTCACAGGCTCAGTCTGAAGGCGCGAGTCGGGTAGCTGATACTCGTACTTGTTTTAGATGTGATCAGGTTGGTCACATTGCATGAAAGTGTACTTATGTGAAGCCTAAGACTGAAGCTGTGAAAGTTCAACAGAAGAAGGTTGATGTGAAGGGTAAAACACCAATAAGTGTTGAAAAAAGGGTTGTTGAAAAGAAGAATGTTAAAATTGATAACCTCAAAGTGAAAAAGGAACCCGTAAAGAAGTTGGTAACTCAAACTGATAAATTTTACAAAAGGGTTGCAGTAACTCAACAGGTGTGGAAACCTAAAATTTAATCAAAAGTTGAGAAGAAAGTTTCAACTTCTGAGGTGAAAAAGGCTGACGAATCAATTACAGTTGATTATGATGCAAATTTTCCACCTCTAAAGGCTGAAAATTTCAAAATTCAAATTGCGAGAGTCAAGGTTACACCTAAGGCTGATGAGGCATGGGTGGACACCATGTTTGACTAAACAGTTTGAATTGCCGGAGCTTCCTGGTTCGCGAAGCATGAATCGGCATTTTTCTTGAAGTTGTTTAAATGATGATTTGTTATGTGCAGGATCTTCCAAAACTTGTATCCAGGTGGATCATGGATAGTGGAGCATCGAGACATATGACAGGGAAGACTGCGTTGCTGTATGATGTGAATAACATTAACGGTGGATACGTGGGTTTTGCGGGTAATCAAGGAGGAAGGATCATAGGTGAAGGAACGTTATCGAACGGCATCGTAACATTTGAGAGAGTTAACTACATCGCTGAGCTGGAGAACAACCTGCTGAGTATCTCCCAGATCTGTGACAGGATGTATACTACTCATTTCACTGACAAAGAATGTTTGATCTTGAAACCGGGATTTGTGGTACCTGAGGAATGGATCATCATGAGGGCACCAAGAGTCAACGATCTGTACGTGTTGGACATGAGCGTCGCTACTACAACCACGGGTCAGGCTCATTGTTTTGTGTCCAGAGCAACGGAGAAAGAATCAAGGTTATGGCACCGAAAGATGGGGCATATTCACCTAAGGAAAATGAATCACTTGGTGCATAACGATTTGGTCACAGGAGTGCATGTCAAAGGTTTTCATCTGGAAGGGGAGTGCATAAGTTGTGTCAAAGGCAAACAGAAGAAAAAGTCACACCCTACAAAGCAAGTCAATTCAGTTTCAAGACCTTTGGAAAGACTTCACATGGATTTGTTTGGTCCAGTGAATGTCAAGAGTATAACAAGAGATTCCTACTGTTTGGTCGTGACTGATGATTATTCCAGATTTTCTTGGGTTATGTTTTTGAAATCCAAAGACGAAACGTTCGACAGCCTGATGGCATTGTTTAAAAGAATTGAGAATCTGTACCAGAGGCCGATTTGTAGAATTCGAAGCGATAATGGTACTGAATTCAAAAACAGTAAGATGGAAGAATTTTGTGATGAAAGAGGTATATTGCATGAGTTTAGTGCTCCGTACACTCCGCAGCAGAATGGAGTTGCAGAACGCCAAAACCGGACGCTAATCGAGACAGCCAGAACGATGCTTGCAGACTCTAAGTTGCCAATTAATTTCTGGGCTGAAGCTGTTTCTGCTGCATGCTATACTCTCAACAGAGTTCTTACTGTAAAGAAGTTCAACAAGACGTGTTTTGAGCTAATCAATAACCGCAAGCCGAATTTGAAGTATCTAGAACCGTTTGGGTCTCCCTGTACGGTGATAGAGCCTAATGGAAAGTTTGGTCCGAAGAGCATTGAGGGTATCTTTGTTGGTTATTCAAGTCCTACACGACGTGTCTTCGTTCCAAGCGAGAAGCGGATTATTGAAGCAGCAAATGTTGAATGTCAAGGATACACTATGCCGCCACAGAATCCTGGTGATTCATGGCGATATCATTATGACAAACTTTGGGATTCGTTTGACATGAGAGAAGAATCAGAGGAAGAAGAGGATTTCTTTGATGAGCTGGATATTTTGCAAGAGTATGAGTCGCAGCTCAGGTTCCCAGCGGAGTATTCTAGAAGACCTCGGGAAACTTCAAATGACGATGAAGCAGGTCCTAGTAATGCTGGTGAACATGATGATGAAGTTGCACCTGGTAATCAGTCGGAGGTGAATGATGATCAAGAAGCTGATAACATGCCAGTATTTGACCATGGTGATTCAGATCTTGAGGGGGAGCAGATCCAGTTGTCAAGTCAAACCAACCAAGTTGGTGAACAAGATGCAGAGCAGAATGTTACTAATCTGGAGGGAAATGTAGATGTTCCAAGCGAAGTGATGCCGCGAACTCTTTCTTATCATCCAGAGGAGTTGATCATAGGAGAATTGTAATCGGGCGTTCGCACGAGACATCAAATTGACCAGGGCTTAACATGTTTTTATTCTACAGTAGCACCTTTACAAACTGAATTTTCATTAAGTTGTTTTATCTCGCAGGTCGAACCGAGAACTTACAAATGGTCTACATTAGGCGCCGAGAGCCTGGTACGAGACTTTGTCTCAACACCTACTCGCTAACCAGTTCATACGTGGAAAAGTGGATGCCACTCTCTTCACTAAAGTCGTTGATGGTCATCTTCTGATAGTACAAATTTATGTGGACGATATAATTTTTGGGTCAACGAATGAGCAATTGTGCAAAGATTTCGAACAGGTGATGAAGCAGAAATTCGAAATGTCATCAATGGGGGAGATGAAATTCTTTCTGGGTTTACAAGTTGAACAACTTCCTGAGGGAATTTTCATTCATCAAACGAAGTACGTGCATGATATTCTAGAGAAATTTGGAATGTCAAGTTCTACTCCAGCTGCTACCCCACTTGCGACTAATCATGGGATTCACCCAGATCTCACCGGAGATAGGGCTGATGAAACATTTTACCATTCCATGATAGGTTCTTTGATATATCTAACTGCTTCACGTCCTGATATCATGTACCCAACGTGCCTCGCAACAAGATTTCAGTCTAACCCGAGAGCATCGTTCATGATTATTGTCAAGGGGATATTACGTTACCTGAAAGGTACTCCGTCATTGGGGTTATGGTATCCTAGGATAGGCGATTTTACGCTCAAAGGGTATTCCGATTCGGATTTCGGATGCTGCAAAGTTAACGCGAAATCAACAACTGCAGGATGCCAGTTCTTTGGACCGCGATTGGTTACTTGGCAGTGTAAGAAACAAACATCTGTGGCGCTATCTACATGTGAAGCGGAGTACGTTTCTGCTAGCAGTTGCTGCTCTCAGATCCTGTGGATACAGCAACAGATGTGCGACTACGGTTTGCAGTTTCTTAACACACCTGTGTTTGTTGATAATGAGGCCGCAATAAATATAACTAAAAATCCAGTACATCACGCTAAAACTAAACATATTGAGATTCGTCATCACTTTATTCGCGATTGCTTCGAGAAAAAGTTGATACGAATTGAGAAAATCCACACTGACGAACAAAAAGCTGATTTGCATACCAAAGCTTTTGATAAAAATCGGTTTCAATATTTGTTAAAACTTAATGGTATGAAATTGCTTTCGGTGTCGGATGGGGTTGTGAGCATTGATGAGAGTACTGTTGCGGATGAAGACGAGAAACAATCTGCGATGGTTTGTCGGTTTTTTACGTGTTTTGGTATTTAGGAGGAGATAGATAGTTGTACATAGTTTATTTTCAGAAAAATACAAAAACAGTAAAAAATGCAAAAATACAAAAACATGATAAAATTGAAAAAGAGCGTGTGTATATAGGGAAAATGATAATACATCAGCTAGACAATTACAGTATGCTAATGATTTGTAAAGTTTAAATGAGTTAAACAGTCTCACTAACGATGTGTTGATAGGTTTTCACACATTTAGTAAATTTATTTGGGATATAAACCTAAAAAATTCAAACTTGTGAAATTTGTGGGGAACACTACTTGGATATATAGGTAACCCCTGAAATCTCGTTTGAAAGGTCCCATATTCTGAGATACTAGGTCTTTATACTCAGTGATATCTGGGGTATTATTCCGGGACTTCTGCTGTATGGAAGTACTGACCTAGTCCCCGAATAATACTTTCTGCAAAATGCTTGAAACATAGCATCGCCCTCAGCAAGCTGATGAAACAATAAATTTGATAGTCGCTGCTGTTGTAATGCTAAAAGATCCTCTAAATGGGACACACCAAAAGTCGAGCCGTCATCTCTCTGCTGAACGGAAGTTCTGACCTGAGCTCTCACGGTTTCGCATCTAACCCCTTACAGATATCATCTGTGGTATACTCACCTGTAAGACTGAATATCTGGGATTCTGGATACGGGAGTATATTCAAGAGGTGGGACACATGAATTGAACTAAGTACTTAAAACACTTAATTCGTATCCTAAATAGATTGAAGTTTGTGTGAGAATTTAAGATGGATCAGTATATCGACAATCGAGGTGAATTGTTTAAGTTTGAGTATGTAATGTAGCTTAACGGTACTAGTAATTTGTCTGAAAAGCTGATATGATTCCCTGACACGCTCGCCAAAAATAAATGTGTAAATAGTTTACTTTCTGCATTTTAAGTTTCTCTGTTATTTCATTTCTTAGTTTAGATCACATTAAAAATCCAAAAAGATTTTATTTCTGCATTATTTTAGACAAACCAGAGTGGAGAGTTGATTGTCGGATTCTAGAAAGATGAAGCAGATGCAGGAAATTCTGAGCTGAAGAATGAGGAGAGCTTACATTGTTGGAAGTTTGTTTATTTTCTGTGTCACAAAACAAGTTCATTAACTTGATACTTGTTATTTTCAGAAAAAATTGAAAATGTTTTTTACTAAGTCAGTTTGATTCGTCAAAAGATCAACCAGGGTCATTAAATTGAACTTGGTAGATTAATCAAGTGATCAGGGTCATTAATTTGGACCTGAATACTTGAGTGGATTGCTAAAGCTGATTGAGTTTGTGTTTTATTGTTTGGAAAGATAGATTGTAATGTTATTGGTTGAGTAACAGGTTTGGACTTCATTATTCCTACGGAGGCAAATTGTCAAAGCTTGAACCAGATACCTCAGATCCCAGCATACTGAGAGGGGGAGTCTGTGAAAGGGGGAGTCTGGATCAACTGCTAAAGGGAAGATGGAAGTCAGAGTCAGGTATTAATTCTGAAACCTGTGAAGAATGCTTACGAGGAGAAGACAGAGTTGGAGAAAAGACCAAGACCGAAGACTCTGGATCTGAAGACTGATAAAGACTACGTCAACATCCAAGGGGGAGTCTGTTGATGCATAGGATGTCTGTTGACTACGTCTACATGAAGTCTTAGGTCAAAATAGGTCAACAATGGGTATAAATGTCAATATGTTATATAGGTTCGCTCATAGGGATCTTAATGAGGTTCGCTTATTTGGTATTGTGACTGGTTCGCTTATTCGTCAAGTCAGTTGGAGCGAACCAGGCAACCCTATATATAGTAGGTCATTTGGAGCGAATCTAGTAGTGGTGTATGTGCTTTTGGAACGAAACTCTGTCAAAATTATCTTAGAAAGCTATAAAAAGCAGGGGAATTGAAAGGACAAGCTGTGTTACTTCTTATATACTGATTCCGCCTTTATATACGAAGATGAACTGTCTCGGGTGACTTTTTCGGGTCAAAACAACGGTCCAACATGTAAGATTTTGGGTTTTATTATGTATTTGATGTTTGGTTTTGTGACAAATTGAATTGCATTTGAATCTTAGACAATTGTCATACGTTTGTATTGAATTTGCGAATTGTCGAATGAATGATTAAATTTGACTTTTTGAAACGAATATGCGTATTTATGCCTTGTCTTTTGATAGGATTTACAAGTCCAAGGTAACGAAGTGCATCGTGGTCCGTTGTCTATAACGTTGATAGCGATTGGCACCTAAGCTTTGTGACTTTCAACCCGTTAATGAACTAATTCGATTAAACCAACTTAAAATGTGTAGTAACCCTAGGTCTTGCATTTGTTGAACTGAGTGTGAACCTTGTTTGTCTATCTTGTTTTATAATCGTTAATCATAGTTTTCTTGCAATCATTCAAATTCTAGTAGTTAATTAATCCAATAAAACTTGTTAATTCACTTCAACATCTTTTCAAAACAAAAAAAAAACCATAAAAATAATCTAGTAAGCTTCATAATAGTGACAAACCGTTAAAATCAATCAAGTCCATTCGCAAACCACATACTCTCCGTGGTTCGACCCCTTACTACCACTAACTACTTGTTAAGGGTAATTTGGGCATATAAATCTTATCTTTGACCGGAGCGTGACACTCCGATCAAATTTTGGCGCCGTTGTCGGGGAGCTAGTGCGCTTAGTATTTCATTGCTTGTTCAATTTTAGTGTTAGTTTTCTTTCTTGTAATTTTGTGATTTTACTTTGGGTTGTTGAGCTTTTTTGTGCAAGTACATGTTTTGCAGGCACCATCTTTCAATATAAATTGGGTAGATGATGATCCGTGTGAGTGTTGCGGAAGCAGAGAGCATTTGTTTTCTACGAGAAAGTTCAAGCCTACAAGGATCGGGAAGACTACCTTAGCGGATTGTACGAATATGGGAGGGCGAATTATTAAGATTTCAATGGTCCATCCTCACATTCTCCATACATTAGACCACCACCACCAAATTATCAAGCCTATTACTATTCAGAGATGGGTTACCATTTTGAGCAAGGGCAGGGTTACAACAACTATGAACCCGACTTGCCACATTTCCCAAGTTACAAGGAGGAGTATGATAACTATTATCATGACTCCCCTCAACCGACATACGAGAAGCCTCAAGATTCATTAAACTCTAAGCTCGATGCAATCATGGACATGATGATAGAAATGAAAAAGAAAGACGAGCTGAGAGACAGATCATTTGAGGCATTGGTTATTCAGGTTGGTCAATTAACTGAGGAGATGGCCCAATTTAGGCGGGACCAAGAGGTTTTGGCTAATAGTGCAATGGTGGATGGTGATGTGGTGGAAGAGGTTATAGATCTTCTGGAGCAAGAATCTGAATCTTTGAACCGAGCGGAAAACATAACGCCGCGAGACGGGTCAGAGCCAAAAGAAGCCCAAATTCATATCTATCTTTCTCCCATACTTACCACTCCAACCAACAAAGTTGGGGATGAGGGTTCGGGTATAAGGATTCGAAGGGTGGCGTTGCAAGACATTGGCCAATTTGTTAAGAAACGACCCCGAAGTTGTACCGTATGCATGTCACGTAAAAGAAAACGAGAGTGGATTCGGCATGCCAACTACCGAGCGTATGTTGGAAACTCGGTAGGCAAATGTTCACTTCGACCACCATGAGAGGCAAATCAGGTATGATTGTTGTAGGGTTTGTACTATTATTTGTTTTATTTTATTTGCTTAGTTAAATGAACGTTGTGGGTGTGTTCCCTGTATAACCCTCAGGAGACATCTCGTCCTCCCGCGCTATCGGGGGGGTTTAAAAGGGCTTGTTGCATAAGCTAAATGCAACCATGATTCCTATGAAAGTGAGTTAGGTTTGTTGTTATTGTACATTATTTTTCCACATAAATCAAAGTGAAATAACGTATGGTTTGGTAATGTTTTTATAAAAGTGGTAGAACTAGATAACTAACAAATTTTGATGGTTGTGAGAAGCATGCTTCTACACAAGGGTTGAGATTTGTAGGTACATCATGTTCGTGAGACGACCACTTTGTTGAAAGATGAAGAGCGCACGAGGAACGAGCGAAAAACTAGGTGCATACGTTTCTTTTTACCTTTTGATTTTAGTTAGCAAATAAGTGGATTCTATATTGTATTTTATTTTCCGGAGTGAGATTTTGGGGGAAGTTAGCCGTGTCACATCCCTTGTGCGTTTTAAAAGCTCCATTCTTGCACATTGAGGACAATGTTTACCTCAAGTGTGGGGATGGGGGAAAATTTCAAAAATTTATTTGTTTGAAGCAATCTAAAAAGCACAAGTAACTAAGTCAATGAGGGATAACACAACCCATTTGGTCTTTTGTCATGGTGAAGTTCAAACGATTAACATGAAGGATATTTAGTGGGTGGTTATTTGGGAATAATCCGCCTAAGAAACCAGCACATTATGCATATCACATACCATACCATTTATACGTGAGGTTTTGAGTCACTTTTACATCATAGATATACATATATACATGTTTCTTTGTTTGAGTGGACCATTAGTCGCGTATTGTAGAACTTGCAACTTTTGACACGTTTGAGACCATAGACCAAATACAAGCACGAGAATGATTAAGGCATTAGGTAAACCTTTTTTTCTTTACACCATTTATCCATTCTTACCCAAACAAATCCCCTAGTCGCCCATTTTGAGCCTAATCCTTTCGTTTGACCAACCCATTTAGCCCACAACCGTTAGACCTTTTATTTTTAAACCCGTGTGATGAAAATTCGATTGTAGGTTGTTTGTTTGTATAGTTGTGATTTATACATGCAAAAAAAAAATATCGAAAATTCAGAAAACGTTGTGAAAAAGAATAGAAAATAATTTTGAAAAATAAAAAAATACGAGTTATTAGTTTGTTGAATAAAAGGTGAAAATTGTCGCCTCTTAGCTTGATGTTTATAGTTAGTTATGTTTAGAATAGTCGTTGTGTAATAAAAATCGAGTTTTCATCACCTTAGCCACTTCAAATTATCCTATTCCATACCTTTAGCCCAGCCCCATTACAACCCTCAAAAGACCTTTTGACTTGTGATTAGTATTTGTGTACGGTGGTGGAGAATGATTGAGTTGCAAGCATATGCGGGTACGTGTTCTAATCGGTTTTGAGTGATTACTTAAAAAGTGCTAATTCACTATTTATTAGCCAAATTTTAAACCGAGTGGAGAGAACATTGTGAGGGATGTGCATGGTTTGTTAGTTTCAAGGGCGGGTTAATCTTGGGTAACCATTTCTTATGTGATTATTCACTTTAGAGTTAATTGCCATTTTAGTCCCTGAGGTTTGTCCAAATTTACCATTTTAGTCCAAATAGTTTTTTTTGCCTATGGGTCCCTGACTTTTCCCTTTTGTTGCTATTTTGATCACATACCCTAACTCCATCCAAAAATCCCATTTTTAACCAGAGGTATTTTGGGGATTTTCATTTTAAATCTTTTCAATTGTCATTTTGATCCAATTCTAAAAAACCAAAAAAAAAATCTAAAAAATCAAAAAAAAAACCTAAAAAAAAAAAAAAATCTAAGAAATAAAAAAATCTGAAAAATCCAAAACAATTCTAAAAAATCGTAAAAATAAAAAAATTCTAAAAAATAAAAAAATCTAAAAAAAATCATAAAAATTCTAAAAAATCAAAAAAAAATTCTAAAAAATCAAAAAAAAAAATCCTAGAAAATAAAAAAAACTCTAAAAAATAAAAAATCTAAAAAATAAAAAAAAATCTAAAAATATAAAAAATAAAAAAAATCTAAAAACTCAAACAAACATATTTTAAAGTTTCAAATTCAAAAAATGATGATAAATACCTCGTCTAGACGAATATATTTTCAAGTTTTATCTATTTTGTTGAGTGAATGAGTGGTCATGATGAGATAGAACCACTAAAACCAAAGACAATACAAATCAAAGTCCAGCAAGATGCTGACTGAAAATAAAACTTTATAACTACTATGTTTCACCATCTTATCGCTAAATGTTTTAAAATTTGTAAAAATCATGAACGGGTATGACATGAGACCTTAACTTTAGTCTCGAGAATGGGATGTGTGTTTTTCGTTCGACACACGTGAAAGTGAAAAACAAATTTGCTTGAGGGCAAACAAAAGATAAATGTGGGGATGTAATCGGTACATATATGTACACTTTAATTTATTTTAATTATAATATAAAAGCATTAAATTTAATACAAAATATATTGCTTTGGTCGAGTTTTATATTTTGTATGTTCTAAAAGAAAATGTGTCAAGATAATGTTTTTATATTAAATATGAAATAAGAATTTTGGGTAATTATAATGTTGGGTCTTGATGAGTAAATGCTAATATTAAAAGTATTTAATACAAAAAGCACAAGGTGAAATGCAAAGAGTATTAGCATATATCATAATTATCATTGTAATTGATATATTAAATGTGTAATTCATTTATTTGTTTCTTTGAAAATTTTCTTACAGAAGGATGTAGTATGAATGCAATTTTATATTGGTAGAAGTGGGCACTAAAGATATAAAAGAAATGAGTCGGATTAGTGGACTCATTTAATATTACATGGATGGTATTTGGGTAATAATTTTAAGACAAAATTGCAGAAATCAACCTTTATGTTATACTCAAACTGCACTTTGTACCTTTCACTATAAAATCGGCAAAAACCAACCTTTATGTTCATGTTTGGCTACAGGTTCAACCTTTACCACTAACCTCGTCCAAAAACTCAGTTAACTTACCTCACATGCTTTGCATTGCATGTGAGGGTATTATGGTCTTTTCCCAAACCTTTTATTTAATATATTATTTTAAATCAAATGCAACCCAACATCATTTTGCCAAACCTCTGTTTGCAAATAAATTCTGTTTCACCATCTGTTTCTACAGACCACAGTTTTCCTTGCTTCAGGTAACTACACACATTTGCTTTAGATACGTACGCACTGCTTTTGACTTTAACGATGATACTTCTTTGTCGATTGAGGATTGTTGAATTCTTGTTAATGAAAGGCTAATTAATGTTGATGAACTGACTTCTCCCATAATGAAAGAAATTAGGCAAGGGTGAGGGTAGAATCATCACACAACAGAAGTAAAATCAAGCTCACTAAAGAAATTAACAAGACATTCAAACAAAAAGGATGTTAAAATCTAGACGAGTGCTGTAATGAACCGGAAGTAGAAGCTTCGGGGAAATCGATGTGGCCATTTCATCGTCGTAATCTTCAAGCTGCCGTTTCATTCTCCGGGGATGATCGGAGACTCTGTTTCGTTGATTTTGGCCGGAGACTCTGTTTTGTTGATTTTGGCTGGTGACCTTCAAGATTCCTACACCAACCTTAAACCACCCTACACCAACTTTCTGTATCCAACTTTCTAAAAGATTCATCCTTTTCCCCCAAAACCCTAAACCTTGAAATTCCACTACATTCACCGATGCCAATGACGACATCACTCGCAAACTCTGATTGTCGGATGTACGAAGCCCGGTATCCAGAGGTCGACACGCCAGTGATGATTCAAGTGAAGGAAATCAGAGATGTTGCCACTCGGTATCTCTGTTAGAATATAACATCGAAGGTATGATTCTATTATCGGATCTCTCACGATATATTGATTTGACAAAGGATATATTGATTTGTGTAAGAAACGATCATCGAAACAGGATGTTCAGATTTTGTGGTGGTAGCTGCTGGATTCGGTGGTGATGGTGGCTGGATTTTGTGATGGTGGGTGTTTGTTGAAGAGACAAGAGAGAGCTAAGAGAAAGAGACAGGGGTCTTATATATATTTTTTAATTTATTAAAATCTGGTTTTATTATTTATTTAAATACATTAAATAAAAGACTTGTGAAAAGACTATAATGCCCTCACATGCAATGCATGTGAGGGCATTTAACTGAGATTTTAGATGAGGTTAGTTGTAAAGGTTATAGGATGTAACAAAACATGAACGTAAAGGTTGGTTTTTGTGGATTTCATAGTGAAAGGTATGAAGTGTAGTTTGTGTATAACATAAAGGTTGATTTATGCAATTTTGTCTAATTTTAAAGTAGCAAAAAAAACGACAAAGGGGTTTGGACGGTTGGTTCGCAAGGGGGGTATCACAGAGGAAAGGCACGGTTTAATGTTGGGATTGAACCCTACCAGAGGAACAGATGATGTAAAGCCAAAACTGGTTCAGAACAGTGGATTCATCCTAAGCAGCGGTTTACTCTAAATTTTCCCCTTGACAGTGGCTCAAACATCTGATGCAACTCAAAGTACTGATATTCTACAAATGTTGACCTACAACAATTGCTGATTCCTAATGACTGATGGATACAAAGCACTGATGTCCAATCTACTGATGTCTTAAAATACTGCTGAAGTCCAAAGCCCTGTTGAAGACAAGCACTGTTGAACCAAAGGCCTGATCAACAAAAGGTGAACCACTGCCCAACTACAACAGCGGCTTAGTATCAACAGCAGATTCAACAGCAGCAGTTTAACTTATATCTTGTAATCAGTTGTTTACTAAGCAGGGCTCGTACTAGTCAGTAGTTACAGGTTGTTAGGTTGTTAGATGTCACTTTCATGGTGACGTCAGCTTTGATTCTCAGTGGTTTGATCTGCACTATAAAATAGAGCAGTACCTGTACTGTTCTATTTGAGCTTGGAGCTTTTTGCTCATCTCCTTTCATCTTGTACGATCAACCAGGGAGTATCAGGCTGAGGGGGAGTTTAGTATGTAAACATGTATGTAATCTTTTGATTTGAATCTTTCGACTAATGAGAATCATTTGTTTATGAAAAACTATTTTCCCTTGGTTGTGTTTACAAAGTTTGCTACTCATTTCCGCTGCACTTATTTGTTTTATGCAAACAAACACAATCACAGACAGCCCCAAAGATCCTAACAATTGGTATCAGAGCTTGGACAGTCAAATTCGATCTAACAATCAATTTGACATAACAGTTCAGCTCACAATTCATTGATACGAAGGTTGGTCGTATTTTAGTTGAAAAACAGAGTAACGAGAAATCATGTTCAAAGTGATGACTCAAAAGCTCTGTAAAACAACCAAGATGTCATATGACTCACAAACTTCACATAACAAGTGATATCATGCATAAAATACCTACAGTGCTCAGATCTGAAAATATGTCTGATAACTATGGTATAATCTCTTTATTTTACAAAATTGATTTCAATTGTTGTTATGAAGGTTGTGATGTTTTATCATGACTACTGCTAAGGTGTTTACCTCATGTCAACAAGAATCTATGTTCGAATGATAACATTAGTGTTTTTGTTAGCATAAAAAGAGGGAAATTAAAACTTTAGCTATTTAGATCTTATGTATTGAAAAACAGGTTGAAGATCCTGTAAAAGGACCAAAAATCAACTATGTTAAAAATACATTAAGAAAATCAGTAGTCAAAATATCGAGATCATGAGTAATGTGAAATTTGGCATAAGCAAGTGAAAAAATGTCCAAATCTCTCAAAACATTGCTGAAAATGATTTTGGATTGAGTACTCTTTCTTTGAAAACCTTCCAGTAAAAGTTTCAATACTCTTCTATGGAAAGGGTAAAAAGGGAAAGAAAAAAAATTACAAAAACTCAAAAGTGTGTTTAACTCAAAGCTTTTGAATTCAAAAGAAAAGAGTATAAACCCAAAACACTTAAGAGTTCACAGGTTAATCGTACAAAAGGAAAACCAAAAATAGATCTGCATTTTTGGTCAAACATAATGTCATCAATCAACCATGCTCAATCACTGTATCAGGGAAGTTCAGGTAACAAAAGTATCTCCAGATATTTTTCAATAAAGAGGAATAGGCCAAGTTTCTCAGGAATTATTCACATGGTAATAAGGTTCACAAAGAACTTTCAAAACCTTTGTGAACGGGCTCCTCATGGTAACAATCAACTGACAAGGAAATGGTACCAAACAGTGGTTACAGGACTTTGGTTCAAACCACTGACCATTGTCCTAAGCTTGAGAATGAAATGATCTTGACCTTATTCAAAGTTACTTTAACTCTTGAGACACACTAGATCTAATTGATTTTATGTTCAGAAAACTTTTAATTTTTTTTGTGAAGTTTTCTCAAAATAAAACAGGATATATTATTCTTTAGTTTTTTTAGAATGATATATTTTGTACTTTTACTTGTTTTTTATAGCAAAATTTCAAACACCTGTCAGGATGTAGAACCTTTTTTTTTAGTGATACTATCCTTGAAAATAGATCAAAAAGAAATGGTGCAAGTGTCAAGGTCATATCAAACTCAAGTTTGTTTTAATCACTGATCAAAGATTGTTTGCTAACAGACCTTAAAATACTTGGATGCTCATGTCGTAATTCAAATACTATGACACAAAATGAGTATGCCATAGTAAAAAGGTATCCATCATCTGGGGTACTAAACCACTGTCAGGAATCTACAGAAGTGTTCAAAACTTGAAATAGATAAGTGGTAAAACCTGAATGCAAGGGCCAGAAAATTTACTACATTAAAAATCCCTGCAAACCCTGTTCATATGATTAATTCTGAAAAATTAGCATCTAAAATGTGTTTGTCAAGAATTTGATTCTGCAGGTAACTCACAATCACCTTCAACAGATGTTGGACATGATACTAAAATCATTTCCATCATCAGAGCAGTAGATGTACAAAACAACTGTTAAAGCTCATCCACTGATGCACAAACAGTGTTTGACCAAAATTGCTTTCTAATTCTCTACCACTACTTCACCATACCACTGTTGATAAATATTCATCAAAAATGGATAAAGAATTATCAGTGTGCCAAAACCCTCCATCAAATCCTTTCACATCCATTTCAAGCCACTGCTGGATCATCAAAGTCACCAACAGTGGTTAGCTCAGATGACTCACATCTGCAGCCTCACCTTGTGAACACCAATTCCATTTTAAAATTCAACCATTTCACCATTTTTCTTGGCAACATCAATGAAAAGGATTCTTTAAAAAGGCTATCCTAAAACATGTCTTCTTGTTGACTCTCTACCACTCCATCAACAAGTCAAAGTGTCATAAAGCATTGAAAGACAGAAAGTTGGGTAGTTGTCTCCTAAAAAGAGCTTCAGCAGTTCAGTGACAACAAGCTTGAAAAACTTGTGCCACAGCCAAAGGATGAGAATCCTTTATGCAAAAAGTGGGTCCTCAAAGAACATTGCATATGCTAGGAGCATGATTGTCAAGATTTTTCGTACTTAAACAAGTACAGACACCAAGAGTGTGAAAAGATTACATCAAGGGGGATATCAATTCCTAGGCAATAAGCTTAGTGTTTTGACTATACACATGCAGCGGATGTTTCCACACCACTAATTGAAGAATATTATGATGCTGCTGCTGTTGCTGAAAAGTCCAACTGTTTGTAACTTCAAAATATGTTATTGAATTTTGGTATAGTTGCTCAAAAGATTGTTTTTTATGCAGGGCAGTCAAGTAGCTGAGATATATCATCAAAAGTTCAATATCTCATTGATTCACCATCTTTCATTATCAGACATCACTTTGTGAGGGATTGCTATAAAAGGTTTGATTTCATCTTTAACATGTCCATCCTAAAGATCAGTTGGTAGATGTACAAACTTATGAATAAGACTCATCTACTGTTAAAAACTTGATCTCTATGATTGGAATGCTAAACATGGATTAAAGCAAGCTTTCTTGTGATTCCATGTGTAAATAGCATAAAAATGTTTTTAGAAATATCAAAAATAACCTTAAAAATAGTTTAAAATTGAATTTTTCAATAAATCCTCAAAGTCTGTTTCCAAAACACAAGCAGAGGTGCCTGAGCAGAATTCAGCAGCAACCACTGCTCCTCAGGTATCTGCTGTTGAGCCCACTGCTCAAGGTGGTCACAACAGCAAAACAACTGCTGTGAAACCCACACCTAAATCCACCAAAGACCAAAACAAAACAAAACAAAATTCAAAAGCCCCCCAAACCTGCAATAAAGGCAACTCTGGAAGATGAGATCCCAGAGCAACTGCCAGTGACAACACAAAAGTTACTAGAAACCACTGCTGCTACTTCCTCACAGCAGATGGTAGAAAGGTCTCAACCCATGCCTCAAACTCCTCCTGCTTCTTCTCAAAAAGAATAGGTTGTAAGAACAGAGACACCAAATTATGATGCTCTGGAATCACCTGATTTCATCATCCACAGTCCACTGCCCGGGGCAAATTCACTTTCAACTCCCATCATCATTTCACAAATACCACCATCAATAATGACCTTGTTGCATGCTTTGGATATAACTCAGATATAAATCAGTTCCTCTTAACCACCTATCACTGAGAGTATACTCCAACAAGTGACTGAGTCTGATGCTTATACCTCTGTTATCCCAGCAACAACTGAGGAGGTTATACCCCTTGAGTTATAAGTAACTCTTGGTGGTAGTTCAAGTGAAGCAGCTACTACAAGTGCTGAACCCACTGGTTTGCACTTGGACAGTAGTTTCATCAATAAGACTTCCTTGAAGGCAATTTCTTCACTGGGAACTCGTGTGTATCCAGTCTTCACTGGTTCACTAAAAGGTGTTTCTCATTATGAAGAAAGAAGTCCCCAGTACCAAGAAAAAGGGGCATCAGTGGTTAATGTTTGGAGGACACTCCCTACCTCAACCTCTGATAAAACCACTGCTAGTGGGAAATCAGATGATCTCATTAATTTGGGTGATGGTTTAAGGTACCTAGAATTGACGGATAGAAATGAGAAACTGGATACCTCTGTTGCAGAAATCAAAGAAATGTTGCATCAGTTGTTGAAAGTACAAATGGTGCAACCCACTGCTGTTCCAACTCAAGCACTTGCTGCTCCACAAGCACCTGCGGCAAATGAATTATGGAATTTATTTCAACCCCTGCACCTATCCTCGAAAGAGTTGATGATGCCAAAAAGGGGGAGAAGATGACTCTGAGGAAAATCTCTCAGTAACTTCTGCTGAAACATCTGTCAAAGAAAAGGAAAAGGGAGGTGATGAAACCCTGAAAATTCAAGCAGATGATGAAGATACACAAATGAAGATCGTTCAAGTCAATTCAGCTGGTCTCAAAACCACTGCTGATATTAAAAGGGTAAGGGATGAGAGCAGAGCTTTGGTTGAGAAAAAGTTAGTTCTGCAAAAAGGAAAAAGAAGAGCTTTACTACTTCAACCACAACTTCTGTTCCCACAAAATCACTTACACCTTCACCATTAACAACATCAGTCACTCAAACAACTGCCACCAATACCACATCAACACACATCACAACCACTGCCATCCCCACTAAATCAACCACTGCCACATCTAAAACATCACCACCACCACAAACACCACCTGCTGTCATCCTTTATCAAAGAAGGAAACAAAGCAGATGGATGCTGAAATACCAAAAGAAGACCAAGCTTCAGAGAAAAGATGGTTCTTCAGACACTTAGAGCAGAACTACAAGAAACAGCAAAATCTCAAGTCACTGCTCAAAGTTGTCATTACTAGGCCACAATCTCCAAACTCATCTTTTCAAATAACACCTCTCCCAAGAAACCCATTGGTCTCAAAAATACTAAAGTGGATGTCTGATCAAAAGACCTACGTATTGACTTTGCTCAGGTCCAATGGTGAAGTGAAGCATAGATCAAGGGAAACAACACTTGGCCTGGGTGTTGAAGATTTGCAAGATCTCCTTGAGCTTACACTGTGCAGGGATGAGGGTGATAAGGATTCCATGAACTTTGAATTACAATTCAAAGGTCAAGTAAGGGAACTCCTGATGAGTCAATAAATATCCTGAATAATGAAGTGTTTTGGCATCATCTGTTCCAGGGGGAGATTGTTGGGATTGAACCCTACCAGAGGAACAGATGATGTAAAGCCAAAACTGGTTCAGAACAGTGGATTCATCCTAAGCAGCGGTTTACTCTAAATTTTCCCCTTGACAGTGGCTCAAACATCTGATGCAACTCAAAGTACTGATATTCTACAAATGTTGACCTACAACAATTGCTAATTCCTAATGACTGATGGAGACAAAGCACTGATGTCCAATCTACTGATGTCTCAAAATACTGCTGAAGTCCAAAGCCCTGTTGAAGACAAGCACTGTTGAACCAAAGGCCTGATCAACCAAAGGTGAACCACTGCCCAACTACAACAGCGGCTTAGTATCAACAGCAGATTCAACAGCAGCAGTTTAACTTATATCTTGTAATCAGTTGTTTACTAAGCAGGGCTCGTACTAGTCAGTAGTTACAGGTTGTTAGGTTGTTAGATGTCACTTTCATGGTGACGTCAGCTTTGATTCTCAGTGGTTTGATCTGCACTATAAAATAGAGCAGTACCTGTACTATTCTATTTGAGCTTGGAGCTTTTTGCTCATCTCCTTTCATCTTGTACGATCAACCAGGGAGTATCAGGCTGAGGGGGAGTTTAGTATGTAAACATGTATGTAATCTTTTGATTTGAATCTTTTGACTCATGAGAATCATTTGTTTACGAAAAACTATTTTCCCTTTGGTTGTGTTTACAAAGTTTGCTACTCATTTCCGCTGCACTTATTTGTTTTATGCAAACAAACACAATCACAGACAGCCCCAAAGATCCTAACATTTAAAAAAAAAAGAATAATATCTTTTTCAATTTTTCAATTAAGTCAAAGGGGCATTCAAGGAGATATATTTTATTTTTTTGGTCGTGAATTGATTGGAAGGGGGAAAGACAGCAACCTCTTGCATGAAGCGAGAAGTAAAAAGGGGATTTTGGAGTCACGATGAGTGGCTAATCTCTTAAGGTTTCACACAGGTGTAGATTTTGTAAGAATTCTAGGGTTTCAACATTTTGTTTATGATTTAATTTGTGACTAGTTGTATTTAACCATTTGAAACTTATATCAATTGTCTTTCATTTGTATTAGATTCATGAATTGTCGAATGAGTTATTAAATTTAACTTTGTGAAATGAATATGTGCAATTATGCCTTACTATAGGTTAGGATTTACATGTTCTTGGTAACGAAGTGCAGTGCGGTCTGTTGTCTATGACGTTGATAGCTCTTGGCACCTAAGCCACGTAATATTAAATTCGTTAATACTCAAATGCAACTAAATTAAGTCTAACGTGTAGAAACTCTAGGTCTTGTAGTTGTCGAACCGGGTGTGACCCTTGTTTCTAACTTATTAATTTTACTCATTCTAATTAGTCGTTTTTAATAATTTTTCTAAACAAACTAAAAATAAAAATTAGCAAGCTTCATAATCACTTTGTACATTTTTGTAGTTAGTCTAACTAATCGAACAGGTCGTGCGATACTGACCACACGTTCTTCGTGGATACGATACCCAACTTACCCTAGCTACCTAGGTTTAATTGGGTTTTTGACTTATTGGGATGACCCGGTCTGTCAGGCCCCTCTGCGACGATCAGGGGATTCTGGTCAAACAACTAGTCAAAACACGTTCCCCCGCGCCACGCAAGAGAACTGTGTTACTCCTCCGCGACACGCGGGGATGTCCCAAACTGGCGAAAACAATTTTTCGTTCTAGGTTTACACTGCATCGCTCAAATGTCTAAATTACTAACCATTGAATGAATTTGAATCATAGTTAATACTCACTTTGGGGAACCGGATGAAGATCAAGCTGCACGAAGAACTGAACACTCTTCGAACTAGTTGCTTCCGCTTTTTGTTAACAGGTTTTCAAATGACAACTATGGGGTTTTCATTTTTAAACTAATTCGTTGCTACTTTATATTAGCTCATGTTTTGATACTTGAAATCTTTTATCAATATTAAGGTAAATTACACTTTTCGTCCTTTGTGTTTGTATCAGATTGAAATGGATAGGCTTTAACTTCAATAATTATAGTCACACTCCTTTATTTGGAAAACACATTACATCCTACGTCCTTTAGCACCAACTTTTCAAAGGATAGTCCCTGTGATTTCACATTTTTTCATGTTTAGTCCCAAACTTTTCAAAATAGCATGTATGCTCCCTGTGGTTTAATCATTTGTTACTCGGATAGTCCCTGCATTGGATGGGTGTTAACTTATTCAGTTAATTGTGTATAAAATTACAAAAAATGCCCTTGTTGTGGTAAATGCCCTCATCTTCCTCCTTTTATCACCTGTAACAGCACCACCACCACCATAATCAACTGGTAAACACCACCACCCTTTTCTCACCTTCGGCGTCCCACCACCCGAATCCATGGATATTGAATCGCAACTAGATTCAAAAAAGCAACCCACAGTCCCACTCTGCCGCCTTGCATATCTCAAAAAACCAGAAATACCAGTACTCATAATAGGTTCAATATCTGCTATTATTAACAGACCAATATTTCCCCTTTTTAGCATACTGCTTTCAAGAATGATTAAAACATTTTATGAACCTCTACATAAAATGAAATCAGACTCAAAATTTTGGGATCTAATGTCTGTAATCTTGGGAGTTGTATCATATCTAGCTTATCCTGTGAGATCATATTTATTCTCTGTTGCTGGGTTTAAACTAATAAAACGAATCAGATCATTATGCTTTGAGAAAGTGGTTAAGGCAGTAGGTTTGAGGGTGGTGTTATAGTGGCGATGGTGATGATGGCGGCGGTAGTGAGAGGGTCGTGCTACTGCCGGAGCTACCACTCCGGAGACTTCCGGCGGTGCTACTGCCAGAGATACCACTGCTACCGCTCCTTCTGGTACTCTCTCCGCCACTGCTACCACTTCCAGCGGTGCTACTGCCGGATTCTTGTTTCACCTTAAAATACTAACGCGGTGGTGCTTGGTTGTTGATGGTGTACCAAGGTGTTCGGATCTTTTACATAGAGTGTGTTGATGGTGGTGCAGAAACAAAAAAAGAGAAAGAATGAGAGAAAGGTGGGGTTGGGGTGGGGTTGGGGTTGTTATTTGTTTTATTACAAGTGGGTCCCACAAGTATATTTTTTTGTTTAATACTAATTAATTTATTTTGTTTTATATTAAGGGTAATTTAGTAATTTCACACCCACTTAACTAAGAAAACTATCCTCCATCCGCACCAGGGACTATCCGAGTAACAAACGATTAAACCACAGGGAGCATACATGCTATTTTGAAAAGTTTGGGACTAAACGTGAAAAAAACATGAAACCATAGGACTATCCGGGCAATTAACTCTAAAAAATAAAAAATAAAACATTTATATATATCTTCAACCCTTCGCTTAGAACCACCGTAGCCACCACCGGTCACCTGGATCTCGTCAACACTCCAAACAAGAATTATCTCTAGAGAGTTTCTCTCTCTACTTTCTCTCTCTATAATTTTCAATCTGTTCCGCCGTAGCTTCGCCTGAAAACTCAAGAACAAGAGGATCAAAATTTGTACGGGTTTCGGATTGATATATTGGTGGAGTATACATGAGGCTGGTCAACTGGTCTCGGTGATGCTTACCTTTCTGGATCTTATGATTGTACCTAGTCCGATTGTTTGTGGAGAGGGCTAGGAAGTTCAACCCAACTCGATTTGTTGATGAGGCTCTTCAAGTTAGAGGTTGGGTAGATTTGGAGGTGAGACGGGATGTGAGGTGGAATGGGGGTGGACCAAAGGAACTGGAGTTGCAGGTGGTGGTAGGTGGGTGCCTGAGGTTTTTGGTGGTGGTGGTAGTTGGCGTTGCCGCCGTGGCTCCACCACCAAGGGTGGTGGCCGGTGTTTTCTAGAGAGAGAGACATGAGAGAAAAGAGAGAGAAAAGGGATAAGGTTTTAGTGTAACGCCCTGCTTTTTCAAACATCCTACATTTAGAAACCTTACGTGAAATTCTATCTTTGGAAATCTTGTGTTCTTATAACCATTCTTTCATCGTAATCGTTGTAAAATACGGAACTTGCTTCGTAAATAAAACTTGTACATTACACTTTTTACCTAGTTAAATCATGTTTTATTTCATATTTCACCTTGTTACAAGTTAGGGGAAACATTGTTGCATATTATTACACAACTTAATTAACAAAATTACTCATTATAATGTTTTAAAAAAAATAAAAAAAATAAAGAAATATGGCAGCCCAATTCAGCAAAATTCAGCCCCATATAGTTGGGTTTTGTGGGCTAGTTTCAAGGTGTAACCCCTTCTAAACACTTCCAAAGCCCAACCCATTGAAACCCTAATCCTTCCCCCTATAAATACCACTTATAACCAGCCTCCCTACCACTTTTGCAACCCTAAAAACTCACAAAACATCCACCAAACCGTAGCTGAAAGCAAGGGTTCGAGTAGATTGACACCCCTTCACGAAAATGAGCATAACTCACTCAATTCTTATCCGATTCACTCGATTCTTTTTCCTACTTGCTTGTATAATCATGGGGTTCGATTCCTAGACTTCTCCTTGGAGAAATCAGACCTGGAAATGCCCCGAAATCGTCCATAAACTTTCTGTTTGTTTTCATGTTCATCAAAAACTTGTTTAAACCTATGTAACTTGTGTTCAACACATCTCATACCTATGTCCTAATGCTTACAACTTATCCCATGGTTGGTTAAGCTTAAAAACAAGGTTGAGACATTTAAAATCAGAGGATTAAACCTCATAAACTTGGTGTTTTGTTTAGGGTTTCAACCCACAAATCATGTCAAACATAGCCTTTGATACATGAGTGATTATGGAACAACTTGGGTTGTCCTACATACAATCCTCACATGATTTGATGATTTCTCAATAGTTAGGTTGTTTATGTTATTGTGCAAATCCTAGTTCGTGACCCTCCTTGGTTGTTGTTACACCAAGTGAAGTGGTGAACATTCAAGGGGTTCCTAAATGGAAGCATGTCCTTCCTACCCCATACATGACATCTATGATAACACGAGGTGCCTAAATGAAGATTCTAATCTTCTACCTCCTACTTGAATTATTGGACTAAATAATATGTAGTAGTTAACCTAGATATATATATACACTCATTCGAACCTTTAATGTTGAACTCATGTTTATATGTTAAAGTAGTAGAACATCACCTAAGACCTAAACCTTGTTGTGATTCTTATGGGTGTTCAACTCATGAAAATATTATCATAACCCTTGTGGTTACCAAGTGTCATACAAGTGTTATGGGTTGAAGATGATTACTTTCACATGCTATTCTCATAACTTACTTTTATGTTGTTTTTAAATACCGAATCTCGACTCTAAGCATACATGAACTTTAACCCTACACATTCAACCTTCTAACCTCATCAACTCGTCAACAATTGGATAATCGGAAAACATATGCAAACTTTGTGAGTATACTCGTATTCCCCCTTTTTACTTTTAACACTTTTGGGGTGTAACATGTTTACCTATTGAAACTTACACATGAACTTTTGTCTAAACACACGAACATTCCTATAACAATGCTTGTATATGTGATGGCTTGATACTTTAAATTTGGGTGATTCTTATGTGTTGAACTTATCATTAACTTCGTACGAGCCAAACCTTGACATATGTAGCGCTATAGGATTAACGACCCGCCTCTACTGAAACTTTGGTTATGTCATGAGCAAGTTGCGTTTTATTGGTTTGATATGTTATACACATGCCATATTTAATGTTTATCTTGAATCGCATGCTTGCTATGAGGAATTGTTCACATTTTTATCTTATGCTATGTATGTACCAAACTTGTATACTCGCCTTTGCTTTTGCATTGAATTATTTTAAACATGTTACAGGTTGATGAGGACGATGCTAAGAAAAGAGATAGCGTTGATGCCTAGATACACATATAGACGTTAGGGTTTAAAATGTTGTATCAAAATTTTGTTATGTTATCATGTTGTTTTGTTAAACTTGTCGTATTTGAATTTCTTGTAATGTTGACTATTTGAAGTTATGAAATGAAATGAAATTTGGATTTTCTAAATATTGTCACAAATAGCGTTATGATGTCTCTAGCAATCTTCACACTTCGTCTCATCCCGATGTTTCCGCCATTGGTTGGGGTGTGACAGATTGGTATCAGGGCCATAACTATAGGGAATTAGGAAAAGTAGGAATGCTTTCACCTAGTCTATAGTTTTAGAGCCTTATTCGTATGCTTTGCTTGGACTACTACATGATACCTTATTTGTTACTTATTTATGCTCTTTTAGACATGTATGTTACTCATGTGTAATATTTGACATGTTATTCGTACGCATTAAAGCTTGTTCTATTATGTGTTAACACTTGTTTTATCATTTCATTATTTAAGTACCATTCTTGATATGCTTTCTTATGTGTTTATACTTGCTTGTGTATTTCCTTCAACACACACTTCCCTCATGCATTTTACTTGATTATTCTAAATCCGACAACACTCATATTGTACAAATGAGACGAATTCACCAAAATAGGCGTGAAACCCACAATTTAGTGAACGACTCTCAATCTATCTATTCTTCTTTTTACACGAGATATCGCCATTGAGCTAGGAGTGAAATCCACATCTAAATGGCAAATCTCAAATTTCAAATTCTAGTGGACCCTCGTCAACATGTCGAAATTTAAATTTTAACCCGACGAGTACCAACCACACTTAGGATACGAAATCGTCAAGATAGGGGTGAAACCCGCACCTTGTCGACTAGTTCCACTCCTTGATTTTTTCATAAATCCCGCCAAGTCTCGAAATTTCGATTGATTTGGGACATGTAGTAACCGGAAGGGTAAATACCGTTAACCGACTTGTCGGCGAGAGTATTTTACCTATTAGGCCAAAGCATGCTCCTCAAATTTAGAAGACTTTTTGACCACTTTGGTTAGTCAAAGTTCCGTTTGGAACACTCCAAACTTTGGTCAAACATGTGTTTCTATTGTTCATTTTATACGATGCAATCTTTCAACCTCGAGTTTACCTTTGATTTCTCTTTTCACACGGACAACATATCGAACCTTTTCGATACACTTATATATGCATGATTTTCATATAATTTAAATTCATATTCCTTGTAACAACTAGTGGAGATGTATCATCGAGATTGGAGTGACTTCCTTACCTTGACGATTGACTCCACCCCTCTTCCCCTAAAACGACCTCACCAACGAGTTAGGGGTGATTCCCTTACTTAGGTGACCGTTACCAAAACTCCTCTTTCAAAATATTTTATTATGCAAACCCGATCATGTTTTATACCTAAATCATTTATCATTATTCAAAATACCTACTTATACCGATTTCAAAATACATTGTTTATCAAACGTACTTCTTATTCTACCATCCATTTTCACTCAAATCATATACACGAGATTCTTAATCAGGTCTTAAAACATTTTATTTCACGAATTTCAAAACCTTATGAAATGCTACCTATCAATTAATCGGTCTAATGAATCTCTTGCCCATGAACTTCATATCCGACTTATTAACTAAAATACGCTCACATTATATCATCATACTAGAGACTTCCATTCTTAATCGAAATCAACCTAACCTTTCTCAATTACTTATAAGATCTCATGGATGTTATATGATCGTTTTACCAAATACTCTTTTCAACATCAATAAATCATTTGTTAAATTTATTTTTTTAAACAATCACTAAGTCCTTTTACTAAATTTCTTTTCTAAGGGTCGACGTTTTCACAAGAACTTTCAAAGTCCAAAATTTTCATGTTTTGATGCAAATGAAACAAACCCGTTATTTAAAAAAAAAAAAAAAAAAAAAAAAAAAAACCTTCTCTACAACGCTTAACTCGTCATCCAAATTTCAAAACACGTGGGCTAGAAGACTTCATGGGGACCGAAAATTTTCAACATCCGTGAACTCCTTTTTTTTTAAACAAAAGTAGCATTTCAATCATCACAAAATACGTTAAGCATGACCAATGAGTACTTTATGTTCCTTTACATATACAAACTATATTCTACCTTTCAAACCAAGCTCAATCTAATTTTGATTCGGCAAACTCAACGTTTTGTTTAAACAACTATACATGCACATCATCATACACATTTTAGTCGATATCTCACGATAACATCATTTATATCGTTCGTACCTACATACTTAACTTTTTTTTTCTCCGCAATGTCTCAACGTACACCATATACGCAATATTTATTTTCATACCTACACCTATGTTCATACGTTTTATGCTTGTACTCATACACATACTACTTATACGTTTTACGCTTCTACTTGTACACATACAACTTACACGTTTTATGTTTATGCTCATACATACATGCGTATTCATACTTGAACTTATGCTCATACTTTCATCCTTACTCATGATTCGTACATTCGTACCTATACGCGAGCGTAATCCGAGGGATTCGCTTACGTGGGTCCCATACATGCTTAAACATAAACATGCTTACATACGACATTCTTCTACGTACACATTCTTATTTTCAAATTCATGTATACCTTGATTCATACATAACTAGTACAAGCTATGTGGATCATGCGACGATCAGTATAATCGCGGGTGCACACGGGATTATAGTGATAGGCGTATGAGAACCATAGAGTGTACTACTGTGTATGGTAAGACACGGAACGTAACATGACCCCGAGTAACGAAACAGACGTAATGTGGTTAAAACATGGTTGATACGCCGCTGGTACTTCCTATATATAAGTGTTTTCACCATGTTACCAAACTTTCGTAAAACGTGCCATGAGAAATTCAGTGTGTTGCAGACCTTTTGGACCTAATACAACTTCACGCAACTCACAAACGCATTATATCCGATTATTCATGACGAGACTTCATCCTTAACACACTATGTTCATCTATCCAACACTTATGCTATTCACATACTTGTACTCTTTAAGAGCCATTCGTTCATTCTATACTCGTATTATTTTATACAAAACTCGTTCGCAATCCAGCTTGTTTTAACATTTGAGTCCTAACTTACCTCATTACCTATAAAATAGCCTCCCTATTCTTGATTCTTGTGTAACTATACTTAGTATACCTCTATTGCTTTATTTAAAGTAACAAACCTTTTCGTTCCTCTCAATAAACAGGATTTACGAAAGTATGATTTTTTTATACTATCCTTAAAAACTTCCCCTTCCAAATCTACCTTGATGTTCTCCAAAATTTGGTACTTTTCAAAACTTTCAAACTTCCCAAGTTTCAATTCTTAATGATCACCTTTATGCCAAAAACTCTTTCGAGCCTTCCTCTTGAATAAATTTCGGGACGAAATTTCCTAAAGGAGGGGAGACTGTAACGCCCTGCTTTTTCAAACATCCTACATTTAGAAACCTTACGTGAAATTCTATCTTTGGAAATCTTGTGTTCTTATAACCATTCTTTCATCGTAATCGTTGTAAAATACGGAACTTGCTTCGTAAATAAAACTTGTACATTACACTTTTTACCTAGTTAAATCATGTTTTATTTCATATTTCACCTTGTTACAAGTTAGGGGAAACATTGTTGCATATTATTACACAACTTAATTAACAAAATTACTCATTATAATGTTTTAAAAAAAATAAAAAAAAATAAAGAAATATGGCAGCCTAATTCAGCAAAATTCAGCCCCATATAGTTGGGTTTTGTGGGCTAGTTTCAAGGTGTAACCCCTTCTAAACACTTCCAAAGCCCAACCCATTGAAACCCTAATCCTTCCCCCTATAAATACCACTTATAACCAGCCTCCCTACCACTTTTGCAACCCTAAAAACTCACAAAACATCCACCAAACCGTAGCTGAAAGCAAGGGTTCGAGTAGATTGACACCCCTTCACGAAAATGAGCATAACTCACTCAATTCTTATCCGATTCACTCGATTCTTTTTCCTACTTGCTTGTATAATCATGGGGTTCGATTCCTAGACTTCTCCTTGGAGAAATCAGACCTGGAAATGCCCCGAAATCGTCCATAAACTTTCTGTTTGTTTTCATGTTCATCAAAAACTTGTTTAAACCTATGTAACTTGTGTTCAACACATCTCATACCTATGTCCTAATGCTTACAACTTATCCCATGGTTGGTTAAGCTTAAAAACAAGGTTGAGACATTTAAAATCAGAGGATTAAACCTCATAAACTTGGTGTTTTGTTTAGGGTTTCAACCCACAAATCATGTCAAACATAGCCTTTGATACATGAGTGATTATGGAACAACTTGGGTTGTCCTACATACAATCCTCACATGATTTGATGATTTCTCAATAGTTAGGTTGTTTATGTTATTGTGCAAATCCTAGTTCGTGACCCTCCTTGGTTGTTGTTACACCAAGTGAAGTGGTGAACATTCAAGGGGTTCCTAAATGGAAGCATGTCTTTCCTACCCCATACATGACATCTATGATAACACGAGGTGCCTAAATGAAGATTCTAATCTTCTACCTCCTACTTGAATTATTGGACTAAATAATATGTAGTAGTTAACCTAGATATATATATACACTCATTCGAACCTTTAATGTTGAACTCATGTTTATATGTTAAAGTAGTAGAACATCACCTAAGACCTAAACCTTGTTGTGATTCTTATGGGTGTTCAACTCATGAAAATATTATCATAACCCTTGTGGTTACCAAGTGTCATACAAGTGTTATGGGTTGAAGATGATTACTTTCACATGCTATTCTCATAACTTACTTTTATGTTGTTTTTAAATACCGAATCTCGACTCTAAGCATACATGAACTTTAACCCTACACATTCAACCTTCTAACCTCATCAACTCGTCAACAATTGGATAATCGGAAAACATATGCAAACTTTGTGAGTATACTCGTATTCCCCCTTTTTACTTTTAACACTTTTGGGGTGTAACATGTTTACCTATTGAAACTTACACATGAACTTTTGTCTAAACACACGAACATTCCTATAACAATGCTTGTATATGTGATGGCTTGATACTTTAAATTTGGGTGATTCTTATGTGTTGAACTTATCATTAACTTCGTACGAGCCAAACCTTGACATATGTAGCGCTAGAGGATTAACGACCCGCCTCTACTGAAACTTTGGTTATGTCATAAGCAAGTTGCGTTTTCTTGGTTTGATATGTTATACACATGCCATATTTAATGTTTATCTTGAATCGCATGCTTGCTATGAGGAATTGTTCACATTTTTATCTTATGCTATGTATGTACCAAACTTGTATACTCGCCTTTGCTTTTGCATTGAATTATTTTAAACATGTTACAGGTTGATGAGGACGATGCTAAGAAAAGAGATAGCGTTGATGCCTAGATACACATATAGACGTTAGGGTTTAAAATGTTGTATCAAAATTTTGTTATGTTATCATGTTGTTTTGTTAAACTTGTCGTATTTGAATTTCTTGTAATGTTGACTATTTGAAGTTATGAAATGAAATGAAATTTGGATTTTCTAAATATTGTCACAAATAGCGTTATGATGTCTCTAGCAATCTTCACACTTCGTCTCATCCCGATGTTTCCGCCATTGGTTGGGGTGTGACATTTAGGTTGTGTGGATGTGAAAATGAAAGGGAAAATAAGATATACTTTAAATATAATAGGTAAAATTACTAACATAAGGCACATACTATAGTTAACTGAAAATTTTAACCTGGTTAGTGCTAAAGGACGTAGGGTGTAATAGGTTTTCCAAATAAGGGATTGTGACTGTAATTATTGAAATTAAAGGCTATCCATTGCAATCCGATACAAACATAAAGGACGAAAAGTGTAATATACCCTTAATATTATTAGTGTAACACACGGAATCTTTATATATTACATGGTGGGTCTTACATAATGTACCACAAAAAGGCCAAAACAGCCACAATTACAACACATGTATTCACATATTCAACCAACTAAGCAAATCAAAGCTATTGAGGCTCAAAAGCTCGACATGGCTGCACAAAAGAACATCACGCCAAATGACAAGCACCACCATCGTCGTTATAGACACGTGTAGCAAGAACTCTTAGATTAGCTAGAAGCCACATTCATCGAGACCTAAAGTTCCAACAATGTGTGTTAACCAACAAACAATTTACAATGAAACTGAATTTACATTACCCAAATAACCTCAAATTAGCGCACAAAAAACAAACAAATCGGATCTGCTTTAGGTAATATATCTCCGATGAACACGGATTATCATTGTCATAGACATCAGAATCCACAGATTAGAAATCCCATGATCATAATAAAAAACAATTAACAGCCGCATTGTTGGAAAATAATTAAGAACTATAGCACCTGCATCAGTGGCGTAAATGCAAAAAAAGAAAAAAAGAAATAAGCCAAAACGCATTGTTGGAAAATAATGAATGGTTCACCATAAAAGCCAAAACGCAAAACAAATGTATCACAACAAAAGAAACCATCAAGCCATTATAATAAAAGGCATCGTGAAATAAGCCAGAAGGCCGTAACCGAAAAAACAACATGCAACCACAACTTCGGTGGTCTAACTAGTAAAAGAAAACCAAAGACCAAAATATAACAAACAGACAAACAAACGTCAAAGACGAACAAAAGACAACCTCAAAATCCGAAACGGTTCAGAGTTTAACGAAAATCAACGCAGCTGATTACCTGTCGCAGATAAAAGGGACGCCGGAGAAGACAATCAATGACAACCGAACACTCCTCAAAACTAGTTGCTTCCGCTTTTTGTTAACATGTTTTCAAACGACAACTGTGGGGTTTTCATTTTTGAACTAATCCGTTGCTACTTTATCTTAGCTCATGTTTTGATACTTGAAATCTTTTATTAATATTATTAGTGTAAAACACAGAATCTTTATATATTACAAGGTAGGTCTTACATAATGTACCACAAAAAAGGCCAAAACAACCACAATTACAACATATGTATTCATGTATTCAACCAACAAAGCAAATCAAAGCTATTGCGGCTCAAAAGTTTGACATGGCTGCACGAAAGAACGTCACGCCAAATGACAAGCACCACCTTCATCGTTATAGACACGTGTTGCAAGAACTCTTAGATTAGCTAGAAGTCATCTTCGTCGAGACCCAAAGTTCCAACAATGTGTGTTAACCAACAAACAGTTTACAATGAAACTGAATTTACATTACCCAAATAACCTCAAATTTGCACACAAAAAACAAACAAACAAACCGGATCTGCATTAAGTAATATATCTCCGATGAACACGGATTGTCATTGTCATAGACCTCAGAATCCCATGATAATAATAAAAAGGAATAACAACCGCATCGTTGGAAAACAATTAAGAACCATAGCACTTGCATCACTGGCGTAAATGCAAAAAAAAAAAAAAAAAAAAAAAAAAAAGAAAACACCGTAAAAACCAAAACGCAAAACAAATGTATCACAACAAAAGAAACCATCAAGCCATTATAAAAAGGGCACCGGGAAATAAGCCAGAAGGCCGTAACCGAAAAAATAACATGCAATCACAAAATAACATGCAATCACAACTCCAGTGGTCTAACTAGTAAAAGTAAACCAAAGACCAAAACATAACAAACAAACATCAAAGACGAACAAAAGACAACCTCAAAATCCTAAACAGTTCCAAGTTTAACGAAAATCAACGTAATCGATTACCTGTCGCAGATAAAAGGGACGTCGGAGAAGACAATCAATGACAACCCAAGGGTTGTCGGCCGTGGTATGCGACATAGATGGTGGGGTGCGGTGGTTGTAACAGGAAGCCGTGGGTGCAAATAAGGGACCCCAAAAACCAAATACCCCTTAAATACTCGAACAGTGAACAACCCACAAATGCAAAGGTACAACTCACAAAAGCCTAGAACACAACCAAAGCCAAAAGTACAGCATGTTGCTAATTGATTTTTTTTTGAACGGCAATGAACGACGTGCCAACCACCGTGACACCGGGAGATGTGGCCAAGGTCGACTACTCGACCGCCGCCAGCCCCTTGGCTCTCCCAGATGCGCGGAAACCCGACCTCCACCCGCTCGAAGGCACGACAGTGGAATGATCGGTAAAACCTCGTCTCCCATCCAAGACGAACCGACGTCACCCGTATTCGCCCTTCACCTAGATGCTGCAGAAAATATGAGGAAAGTGGGAGTCGAACCTGAGTCATAAAGAAACACCAAATTTTTTTGCTAATTGATAACATATAAATTTCAGTTTCATTTAGTTAACCGCATTCACATTAATCTTTAGATCCGGCCGCCTTTGAAGACGCCAAATGGGATTAAACTCATTTCGTATAATTTGGATTTAAGAAAGGGGCAAGTTCAATAGCTTGTCTTGCTTAGATTGGTGTATTTCTCAAACTATTACATTTTTTATTGACTTTGTTTGCGTCATGTGAGTTTTTCGAAAAAAATTATAGGTAATGTATGGAAAGAAAATATAAATTTAACAGGGGTTTTCTCGTAGTGCTTTCACGGTGGGTCAGACTGCTTTAAAGGCTGCTTCGATTAAAGTGACCAAAAAAGGTAATAGTATAGCTTGTTGCCCGTTTAACAACTATCTCGATGTAAATTCATAAATATATTTTTAAACTACTAAAAAAATTTAAACCTAGATCGGAGGGGTGAAAACTGCATGTTACCGGATGCTTTTTTTTATATTTTTGCAAATATTAATACTTGTTATTGCTTGTGGGAACACCATAAGGCTGCTTTTTGAAGTGGGTGGCTGATGGAATCAAAGCAGACAACTCTTAAGACTTGACCTTCTTCATTTAATTACTAAACTAATCCATTTTTTCTACTTTATTTTCTGGCATCAACACCAATAACAGAATCTTGTGTTTAATTAATTAGTAAAAAGCTTAGAGCTTTTTTTGAACTAGTACACCTTAAACATGATGTCTTGATGCATGTCACCGTCTTAGGTACGATCATATCACATGAACCTTAAACTATCCAAAATCACAACTACTTGTTATTAAATTGTTAGTAGAATGCTACCATATTCATTCCATCCACATCATGAACCCATAGATCAAGATTAGATTTAAAAGAAAAGAAAAGAAAAGAAAAGAAAATCTTACAATATGCCTAGTTATATTTGATAAAAAAATCACTTATTTAGTCATGTAGCTGCGAGTTGCGTATTCATATATTAGATTTGAAATCAAACTCGTCAAAAGTTGAAGATGGAAACATAAACACGATGATTAGTCAAAAGCTAAAAGTGTAAACATCAGTGAAAAGTAAAGTAGTACATTTGTATTCATGCATCATATTGTATATATCGCATGCGGGAGTTGAAGATGGAAACTAGGGGTGTAAACAAACAGAGCTAATCTCAAGTGTGGGCCGCGTGGCTCTTTTAATTTGTGAGCGCTCATGCACGAATCTTTTAGAGTTCTTTCTGTCCAAAACTCGAACCCGGCCCTACGGCCCGGACTCATTTATTATATATTAATATTTAGTTCTTGTATTTAAGTAGGCCGATATCTAATTGCTCACGAGTTGCTCGACTAGGGGTGGCGTCGAGCTGAGCTCGAGCTTTACTAGGCTCGAGCTAAACTTGTTTTGAGTTCTATTTCTAAAACTCAAGTTTGGCTTGTGAGTGGTTTTTCAAGCTCGGGCTCGGCTCGATCATTAATATTTTTTTATTTAATTATTTTAATTGTATATTTTTAAATAATTTACATATATTTATACTTATAAATTTATATATCATATTTTATGTTATTTAATAATTTTCAGAGTAAATTACAAGTTTTGTCCTTTATGTTTAAATCAAATTGCAGGCGTTGTCCTTTTGGCCAAAAGTTTACAGGCGTTGTCCTTAACCTTTCAAAATCTTGCACGTTTTGTCCTTTAGGCCAAACCTGGTTAGAAATCTCAGTTAAAAGCTGTCATGTGCAATGCACATGGGGGTAAAATGGTAATTTCCCTCACCCTTACACTTTCCCTTCTTCAATGATTTAAACCTTAAATCAAAACAGATAATAATTTGGTTCGCAAAAGATCATACCTTCTTGATGATTACACTAAATGCCGAAATGAAGATCAAGGTGAATCTGAACTTGTCGAAGTCTTCCAACCGCGGACTATGGGATGGTAATGAATGGTGTTGGTGGTGTAAGTGACGGTGTTGGGTTAAATCGAGGGTGGAGGATAGATGATGTTAATCAACGGTGGTGATCGGAGGACTTGGACGGCAGTTACGGCGGTAGAGAAGTGGTTCTCAGTGGTAGTGATAGGTGACGGTAAAATGGAGAATCGGAGAAGGTGATGGTGGTTGGTGGCCGACGGTGATGGTGGTGTTTGTGGTGGTGAACAGAGGGTGGTGGTGAGTGACGGTGATGGCTGAAGACGACGGTGGAAGGCGGAGGTAGGTGAAATCGAGGTGGTGGCTGAAGGTGGAAGACGGTGGTGATAGCGGTGGTGGGTGATTGCATAGATGGGAGGAGAATTTTGAGTAGCAGCCAACTGGATGACAGTCTGTGAGGGGATTTTTAGGTTTAAATCATTGAAGAAGAAGGGAAAGTGTAAGGGTGAGGGAAATTACCATTTTACCCTCATGGCACATGACAATTTTTAACTGAGATTTCTAACTAGGTGTGGCTTAAAGGACAAAACGAGCAAGATTTTGAAAGGTTAAGGACACAACTTGTAAACTTTCGGCCAAAAAGACAGCGCTTGCAATTTGATGTAAACATAAAGGACAAAACTTGTAATTTACTCTAATTTTTATATAATAACTTTATGTACAATAGTATTTGTTATAAAAATATATATTTAATATATTAAATAAAAATTATATAAATGGGGCTGCAAAATGTATCCCTCTTTATATTATTTTTAATAATCATACCCTCCCCTTTAAGATTTCACATAATACAACTCTAACCTTTTATTTATTTATTTATTTTTTTTTTTTTTTGCTAAAATCATGTGATCTTTTGAATTTATTTAATCTTATAAAAGATTATGAAGATCCTTTTTTTTTAATTTGAAATATATGATCTATTTATATATCTTTTGAATTTATTTAAAGAATATATATATATATATATATATATATATATATATATATATATATATATATATATATATAGGGGAAGGTTCATTTGAGAAGAAATTTAATGTGAGAAGAAAAAGAAGAAAGGACATATTAGTAAAATGCTATTTCATTTATTACTCATATCATTAATTTTTCTCTATTTAATTAATTAGTCAACTAATCATTAATTATCCTACATATAGTCTACAAAACCTACACATATCAAAATTTCCCGACATATACCCTACACATTATAGAATTTTATCCTACACAGTCGAAATTTATCCTACACACCTCGAAATATATCCTACATAACTCGTAATTTATCCTACACAACTAGTAATTTATTCTACACTTTAAATTAAGTTGTTTTTTTTTAATTTGGAAAAAGTATATATTTTGAAAAGGAGTTACAAATTTAATTTAGCTAGTTATTAAAGGGGAATAATACAAATTAATGATTTATGTAAGTTTACTAATATACTCTTATATTAAAATTAAATACAAATATTAAATGAAGTAAAATGAAGTATTCTTATTGGTTGAAACTTCTTCTTTTTTCTTCTTATAAAAAAATTCTTCTCATTTGAACCCTCCACTATATGGGTATTAGGTTTTTATACGTGCAGGTTCTTATTCGTAAATCAATGAATCCATAACAAACAAGGTATAACAACCCTCTAAAAAGCCATAAATACCTCGTATGTCCAAAACCGAACCCGTATAATCTTAGTTTCATTAAAAAACAACTAAAATAATCATTTTGAGTGGCTCGCGGGCCGCGAAAGGATCCATCGGGTGTGTCGTGGGGCGCGACAGGCCTGTTTCTTTCCGGACACCCATGTCACACACGTGTTGGGTCTAAGGTGTGACTCGGCAACCCTAGTCGTAGCTAGGGTGCCCCTCGCGGGGCGCGACAAGAATAAAAGGGCGGGTCGCGGGGCGCGAGAGACCCCGAAATTTCGTATAAATTGAGCAGCAACCTGCACTTTTAAAATCGTTCAACATTTTCTTTCTCTCTCTATCTCTATAATCCGAATTATCGGATAAAATACCCCTCTAAAACACGAAGCTCTGCCCCGTTGTAAGTATTTTAACCCCCAATCACTAATTCCTTACCCTACCCGATTGATATAAGACCCAGCAACGCATGTCAAGGCTCTGACTGACTAAGTCCGTTGGGATTCTGTCTCGTGTTGTATGGCTAATGTGATTTGGGTTATTTTACTAACACGCGTGCATTGTATGTTTTTAATAGAACCTCAAGAAAATAATCAGGAAATATTCTCAGGAAGCCCGTAGAAAAACATAAGTTTGCTATATGAGTCCATTCTCTTTTCTCACAGTTTGTGAGCTGATGTGTGCAAAATGCAACATATAAATTACATCAAATGAGGCATAAAACTAACACTTTTTAGTACTAATGTTGGAAAAAGCGTGTTTCTTTCTTCCTTTTGAATTTACAGGACCAAATGAGCTTAAAAGAACAAAAGGAACAAATAAGCAGCCAAATACCAACATAAATACAAGAAGAAGGAATTACATGACATGCATGACCCCTTGGCAGCATCTCCCAAAGCAAAAACAAGAAGGCAGAAGCTGACCACGGGGCTGTGCCCAGCTCACCACGGGGCGTGCCCAGCTCACCACGGGGCGTGGTCAGCCCTGACACAAGAAGACAAAACCTGAAGAAGCTTCTACGCCCACCACGGGGCCGTGCCCAGCTCACCACAGGGCGTGGTCAAGACAAAGATACGCAGAATCTTGCCAAATCTTGATAGTACAGATACGAGGTTGACCACGGGGCCGTGCCCAGGAAACACGGGTCCGTGTTGGGCCCTCTGCTGACACTTGCAATAAATGAAGGAAGAGAAAAGGCTGACCACGGGGCCGTTCCCAGCGGGCACGGGGCCATGGCCAGAGCTCTGTACTGGCTATAAAAGGGGGTGCTTGGTTCACTTGAAAGGCATCCCTTGGCAAACCACTACTCTCCCACTTTGCCACCACTCCACCACCACTACAACACCTACACCCACCACCATCATCCGTCATCCATCTTTATAGTGTGTAGTAGTCTCGGGATCCAAGATTAATTGTAAGGGTTCTTGCCAATCAAAGGCCATGTTTGGTTAAGCCTCTTACATCACTTGGTGAAGACAAATCTTTATTGTCTTACTTTTGATTTTTAATCTTTCAGCACTTTTTATTTGGGTTTGTATTACTGACTTTAATAACTAGTTTCTTATGTTGAAGGTGACTTCTCCCTATCATTTTTCCGTGGTGTCTTGAAGTTACTTTACTGTCTATATAAAGTAAAATATTGCATCATTCATGTCTTTACGGTCTATATAAAGGCATGTTGACTACCTGATCGAGGGTTAGGGGAATGGTTTGGTAAGGTTCTTGCCTTGTTCAGTGTTTAGATCCTGCAAGGACCTGGTTCAAGCTTACTAGGACCTCCTGCAATACCCACTTGTATTGGATGGCGGGGGTGCGAATAGCTTGAACCCCTCATATGTAAACTACTATTAATATATTAAACCGACTTCTTGGGATTATATCCTTGCTGACTAAAACCACTTAGCCGAGGGTAACGTCACCTTCAAAAGAGGGGCCTACCACTTTTCGCATTAATAACTTACTTAATTATCTTTCAATATTCCAACCCTTTGAGATTGTATCCTTGCTGACTCAAACCACTGGGTTGAGGGTAACGTCACCTTCAAAAGAGGGGCCTACTACTATAACTAAGATAATCTCTTAAAAAGTCTGAAAGTGCGAAAATCATCAAATAATACATTAAAGATGAGTCGGATCCAACTGATTCTATCTTGTCTATCTGTTTTTATTTTATTTATCTTTTCGTTTTTAGTTTTATATTTCATAACTTTTCTCAAAAATTTAGATTAATTAGACGTTGAGTATAAACCGGTACTAAAAGCTCTTGTATCCTTGGACGACCTCGGTATCTTACCAACGCTATACTACGCTCACAGTGGGTGCACTTGCCCAAGTGTGTGTTTAGTGTT
This sequence comes from Helianthus annuus, assembly GCF_002127325.2. Classification (NCBI taxonomy): domain Eukaryota; kingdom Viridiplantae; phylum Streptophyta; class Magnoliopsida; order Asterales; family Asteraceae; genus Helianthus; species Helianthus annuus. The sequence continues at coordinate 134,703,875 of NC_035445.2, forward strand.
AGTAGAATATCGTGTTTTATAAATTTAAAACTTGACTAATGTGTAAAATGGGCTTAAAATATCAATAAAAACATATTACGCTTTGCACACACCATGAGCCCTTTATTAAAATGCTTTGCAAAACCTCAAATGTTTATCAGTTATATTTACAGTGATTAAGTCTTTGTATTCTACAATTACCGCCGGTATGTGGGGTTTTGTATACATTACTAATCAAGCGTTACTATTGGACAAAGAGTTAGCCAATAGTAATATGACCACGGTCATTGTAACTGCCAACGTGACAAATACTGAATGAGTAATTGGGTAGATATAAACATTGTAATCGCTCTTAAAACTGTAAAGTTATAAAAGCTTATCTTTGAAAAGTGGAATGTACTCGCCAGTATTTCTTGCTGATAAAATATTTTTAAAACGCATTTCAGGTAACTTGATGTGAAAGCTAGTAGAAGCCAGCTATGGAGCACTGAAGGCTTAGAGATAGTGGCTATAAAGCTACCTAAATAAAAAGTTTATGTTTTCAGTAACTAGGATTTATCCCTATAAAAATATTATGAATGAAATATGGGTTTTATCCCATTTGTTTAATATAAAAGTCTGGTGTTTTGAAACTCTGAAATTTATTTCCTAACTACGATCCTAATGTCTCATTTCTGCTGCCAAATTAGTAAATATCGATACCACTCGAATGTCTCGCGGCTCCCGCTCCCGGGGTAGGGGTCAGGCGTTGCGACAGAAGGTGGTATCAGAGCCACTTGTTTAAGCCATTTAGGTGTTCTCTTAAATACCTAAATTTTAACCGATTATGTTAGGAAATAACTTGTGTGTTATTCTGTGTAAATATGTATATTATTATTATTTGTCATTTTGACAATTTTCTTAGTTTTCAGTATGAGTGATCAGGGTACTTCTAACGCTTGTCGTCATCTACCTCATTCTCCAATGGATGAAGGAACATCCCAGCCAACCTCCGGATACACAGCCGATTCCGAGGGAATTTTGTTTTTGAAGCCAAATCCGAAGAGCCTTTCCCCCCTAAGAGGAGAGGGTGGTTTAGTAGAGCAAAAGTGGAGAGGAGAAAAAGAATGAGAAAATGCAACAACAAGAAATAGTGAATAGAGCTGAGAGAAATACCCAAAATCCAGTAGCTAGACCTGTATGGGAAGAGGAGTTGGATAGGCAATTAGCCAACTTTCATATGTTTGGAAATGCTGAAGGAGAATTTGATCTCAACCAAGTAGCAATACCAGAACCTCAATTACTACCATTATACCCTGACCAACCCATGAACCTAGAACAGAACTAGGAAAACTCACTTCTAATCCTAGCCTTTGATCCAAATGAGATACCTAGAATTCCAGCACCGAACCCTTTAGAACAGTGGTGGGCCAACGACTGGGCAGTTCAGAAATTTCTGAATAACCCATATCCCTACGAAGAACCAGAACTACTTTACCCTGAACCCGTTCCAGCCCCAATGCCACCAATGAGCCATGAGAATGTAGCAGAACTTCGCCAGTACGATGAAGAGTTGATTGACGAAGGAAACTAGATTCGCCAAATCGGGGAAAAACTCGTCTGGAAATACAACGAGAACGAGATGCGATACTAGAAAACTGTCACCTAATATATATATATGTGTGTGTGTGTGTGTGTGTGTATTTTTGTTACCTTGATAAAAAATCAACTAAGATAGATATAAATTAATATATATCACCTATATATATATATATATATATACTATATAATAAAAGAAACCAATGGAGAGACACTTGTTATTATTGTAGACCATCCTTAATCGTAGATAATTATTATTTAATTTAAATTATTAAATATTAATTAAATTAATATAAATCTTATCAACTTTAAATTATTGGCATAAACTTAACTTCAAATCATAATGTCTTATCTAAACTAAAAAGCGTTGTTTCAGATAAACATGCATACTATTTATTATTAATGTTATTATGGTTAACTATGTGAAATTATATTAAACAACTTATTAATCAAACCATGTCATTATTCTAGACCATCCTAAATTATAGATAATTATTATTTAATTTAAATTATTAAATATTAATTAAATTAATATAAATCTTATCAACTTTAAATTATTGGCATAAACTTAACTTCAAATCCTAATGTCTTATCTAAACTAAAAAGTGTTGTTTCACTTAAGAGTAGATAAATATGCATATTATTTATTGTTAATGTTATTATGGTTAACTATGAGAAATTATATTAAACAACTTATTAATCAAAACAAAAATTTAATCCATTTTGATTTAGAAAGATTTTTTTTAACAATAGATAAACCCGTGTAATACACAGAGTTTTTAAAGATATAACATTTTTTATTATTTGCTATATAAAGTTAGATTTATTCAACCCGTACAATACACAGAGTTTTTTTAAAATATAACTTTTTTATTGTTTGGTATATAAAATTACATTTATTCAGCCCGCACAATAAACGAGGTTCTTAAAGATATAATTTTTTATTGTTTAATAAAATATAAAATTATATTTACTCAACACGTGTAATAAATGAGGTTTTACAAAATATATTGTTTTTTATTTAGTATATAAAATTACATTTATTTAACCCGTGTAATACACGGGGTTCTAACCTAATATATATATATATATACACACACACACACACACACATATATATATATATATATATATATATATATATATATATATATATATAGGGGGAGGTTCATTTGAGAAGAAAATTAAATTGAGAAGAAAAAGAACAAAGGGTATAATTGTAAAACATTAAATAGTTTTCTCTCATCTCATTTATTATTATTTTTGACTAATTAATTAGGTATAAAGATTATCATCCTCCACACTAAAATTTTTGGCTAGACACATCAAAATTCATCCTACACGTTTTTGAAACTTATCCTACATATATTGAAATTTATCCTACACAACTCGTAATTCATCTTACACACCTCATAATTTATCCTACACCTTAAATTAATTTTTTTCTTCTTTGAAAAGATATATTTTTTTAAAAAAATAAGTTACGAATTTAATTTAATTAGCTAATAAAACGGAAGACTAACAATTAATGATCTATCTAATTTTACCAATATACCCTTACACCCATATTAAATACAAAAATTAAATGAAGTAAAATAAAGCATTCTTATTGGTTGAAATTTGTCCTTTTTTATTCTTACAAAAAATTTCTTCTCATTTGAACCCTCCACTATATATATATATATATATATATATATATATATATATATATATATATATATATATATATATATATATATATATATATATATATATATATCGATGCATAGTTACTAATGTTTAAATTCTAGTTATAGTTTGTAATAGATGCATAGGGTTGGGTTATATGGAAAACCCCATCTTTTTGAGAAAACCTTGGAAACCCAACTTCATCCATTGATTATGTTTCATCCAAGTAGATCAATGGTTGAGCTTTTTTTGGTGTCTTTTACATTTACATAAAACCATAAATTATACACAAGTAAAGGAGAAGGGCATTTAAGGTATTGAAAATCTGACTTTTCTCTCACACACATCAACTTTATTTCTCTTACACACACATGTTATCTCTCTCTCCTCTCTCGTCTGTCTTCAATCAAGATCATGATGAACACCAAACACCAGTTTAGATCTTCAAGTTCAGATCTACATCGTGTGAAAAGAGAAAATGTTTGAAGATTGTTGTTTTACAGAGAGAACGACGGCAGGATGAAGGTTTTTAGAGAGAGGAATTTGTTGTTTTAGAGAGAGAAACAACAATCTTCATCATGTTCATCTATAACACCAAGAACACACATACAAGTGTGTAAGGGAGAAAAAGTTTGAAGTTGTTGTTTTAGAGAGAGAACGATGGCACGATGAATGTTTTTAGAGAGAGAAAGTTGATGTTTTAGATAGAGAAACAACAATCTTTATCACAAAGACACACGCACAAGTGTGTGTCAGAGAAGAAGGTTTGAAGATCTTCTTCGTGTTCATCGGACGGTTCTAGATCCGGTAAGTGTTCTTGAAATATCATTTCACACTTGATTTTTTGTTGAAATGGTTGTTAATATGTTTTTATGGGCTGAAAGTGTTCTAGTAATGGTTAATGTTCATGTATTTTAAATAAATCGAAAACTTTATGATGAGATTTTGAACGGGTTTTTTTGTTGGTTTGGTTGCTTGTTTGAGGATTTTGATCTTAACAATAATTGTTTTTTTTGTTGGTTTGGTTGCTGGTTTGGGCTTTTGATCTGAACAGTAAGTGTTTTTTTTGTTGGGTTGTTTGATTTACAGAAACAGACCCATAACATGTGTTAAGCACCTGTTAGAATGATATATAACGTGTGTTGATTTACAGAAACAGATCCATAAAGATATTCAATTGACAAGCTGGATGGATGTAGGCGACGTTAATGCGGGGACATTGAATAAGTCACATCTTTTGGGAAAGAACTCTCCATTCGTTTATAACATGTGTTAGTGGTTCATGCTGTAACAGAACACCATAATGTAACCTGACTTGTAGTATAACATGTGTTAAGCCCCCCATAGAATGATATATAACGTGTGTTAACCTTTGTTAATTTAAAAAAACAAGAAATGTCTATTTTATTTTTACTGATGTTTAAAATATCCGATAATGTGGATACCGAGCGTAACACTTGTACAAGTATTACATGTACAAGTTAGTATGTAACGTGTAATATTAAACGAGCCATTTATGGTAACACATGTACCGGTAATTTTGGAATATATAATATGAAACGGGTCATTTGTTGTGCACATTTTGGAATATATAACATGTGTTAAGCCTCTGTTATAATCTTTTTATAAGTTTAACTTTAGGGCCTTAACACTGATGTACATGTAGTTACATTTGTGTTAATAAGTTTAACTTTAGGGCCTTAACACTGATGTACTTGTTTTGTTCATAGGTGAATGGATGTCTATGTTCAAAATAAAGATGGTTATCAAGACGCAAAGCGTAGCTAGATTTTTTAACCTTTATGATAGTTTTTGGATCATCTTTATATATTTAAGTTTGTATAAACATTTTTGTTACCTTTAAATATGATTGTAATGCGTGCAATTACTAACAACCCATGATGACAAGTGACTTTTGTTTTGATTAACATTTGTAAATGTTGGTCACTTCATTACTTTGGTACACATGTGTTACATACGTTAAAAAGGCAACGTTACATATGTAACAATGGTCATTACATATGTAACAATGGTTGTTATATATGTAATATATTTAATGAAAAATAATAAACTACTATTAAACGTATGAGCTATTGAATATCACCCTGTATGCAAGATATATTACCCCGAAGTGTAACACATGTTACAACATATAAGACAAAGTAGATCATGCCCTACATTCAACAATGTAACACTTCTTACCCCGAAGTGTAACACATGTTACAACAGTATATGCACATCATAGTGTTACGATCAGTATATGCACATCATAGTGTTTTGCAAACCACTTTCATATATATTAATACAAGTCGGGTTACAACAAAGATTACAATGGATGCTTAACACATGTTATCATATGTATACAAGTCGGGTTACAACAAGATTACAATATTAACTAAGCCCACCATTAAACCCATCGCCTCCATCGACTGTTTTCACCCTTATCACATGTTAAGCAACTACATGTTCCAAGTAATATCTATGTTAACACACGTTATATATCATTCTAACAGGGGCTTAACACATGTTATACATGAACACATGTTAGGTTACATCATGGTGTTCTGTTACAGCATTACCACTAACACATGTTATAAATGAACGAAGAGTTCTTTCCCAAAAAATGTGACTTATTCAATATCTTTTTTAACACATGTCCCCGCATTAACGTCGCCTACATCCATCCAGCTTGTCAATTGAATATCTTTATGGGTCTGTTTCTGTAAATCAACACACGTTATATATCATTCTAACAGGGGCTTAACACATGTTATGGGTCTGTTTCTGTATTATAACACACAAAAACAGTTACTATTCAGATCAAAAGCCCAAAACAAAGCAACCTAACCAACAAAAAACAATTACTATTCAGATCAAAATCCCCAAACAAGTAACCAAAACAACAAAAAAACAGTTACTATTCAGATCAAAATCCCCAAACAAGCAACCAAACCAAACACAATTTTTTTAACATAAAAATGATTTTAACACAAAAATAATTAATCCATGGATCAAAATCAACAAGTTTGAAACCAAAACAAGTAATCCATGGATCAAAATTAAAATTTATAAACACCATTATTGATTGTTGGAGACATAAATCAACACAGAAGAATGAAAACCAAATTAAATCAATAGCATTGAAATATTATTACCTATAAACGTCCTTCTTTCTTTTGAAACAAAAATCAATGGTATTGAAAATTAAAAATCTTTTGGCAGCATTCTTAATTCTGGAAAAAATAAAACCAATTGTGAAGAACGAAAATCAAAGTAAATGGCAATTAATTATCAAAACCAACTTATTATTGAAAGGAAACTAAAACCAAAATGAAAATATTTTGACAGCATCTTGATTCTTTGATTTCTTTTATGAAAATAACAACATCAACGGCATAATCGTTGTACAAACCTGAAACATTTTCTTCATTGTCGTTGTCAAACTCGATGCCAAACTCTGGTAACATTAATTCAAGCATTGTTGGTGGAGGCTCCATGGTACATTAATGGTGGATCTCGTACTAAAGATCTTCTTTAAGAAGATGAAGAGGATTTGAAAATTTTCTCTTTTAAAATAAATAAGCTAAAAGAAATGGTGGTTGTACAATGATGTGAGATGCATTAATTAGAGTTGTCAAATCAAATGGGATAAGATCTTTTGGGTTGGGAGGTTAAATGTAAAGTTACAATTATACCCTCAAAAGCAAAAAGTATAGTCAAGTTGTCTGTGTATACGTGGCTGATTGTAGGCCTTGTGATGGGTTTCCAAAGTTTTCTCAAAATAGAGAGTTTTCTCCCTAGCATTATCCTAGATGCATATATATATATATATATATATATATATGGAAAGAGTAAAAGTCGCAATAATCGACGTTTTTGGTTCACTATGCTTGAGTGTTTGTTGTTTAATTTATTCTGTGATATTAATACATGATAATGTTTACAATTCAGATGTCAAACGAAGTAAATCAGGAAATCCAGGATAACAATAATAACGGAAACCAAGTGGATAAAAGTGCTATCGAACACATAGTAGCTCAAGGAATCATAGATGCCATGCCCCTATATTATCGATAATATTAATAAAAAGGCAGAAAATAATTCCATAATCGGAAGTAAACATGCACCCACTGAGCCAAGTCACAGCGTGAATGGAAATCACGGACTGTTTATCCAAGCTCCAATTCCAAAAAGAAGAATGACCATCTCATATGGTTGTTCTTATAAAGAATTCTTATCATGCAAACCGATAGAATTCTAAGGCATTGAAGGAGCCATTTCAGCCTTGCGTTGGATAGAAAAGATAGAATAAGTCTTAAAAATAAGTAAGTGTTCAGATGAGGATAAGATAATGTAGGCTTCTAATCTCTTTAAGAACGCAGCCTTAGAGTGGCGGAATACCATTCTTCAGTCAAGAGGAAGTGACAGGGTTTACAGTATGGAATGGAACAACTTCAAGGAAATAGTAGAAAGGAAATTCTGTCATCCTCGTGAAAAGGAACAGATTGCTAATAAGTTCCTAAATCATAAAATGATTGGAGTAGATTGCAGGGAATATACTACCATATTCTTTGAATATGCAAGAATAGTCCCAACCCTAGCCTCACCAGAAGCAGTATTAATCTCCCGTTACATCTGGGGATTAATCAGTGAGATCAGACATGTAGTCAAGACAGCTAGACCGCAAAACATAGAAGAAGCAGTAGAACTTGCTAACACCTTGACAGGTGAATTGGTACGCACACAAGAGGAAAACCAGAAAAAGAATTTAGCTTAAAAGATTTCCCAAGAACTATGTTATGGTAATTCCTATCGCGGGAAAGGGACAGGTTCTTCCTCTTCACCCCACTGCAAATACTGTAAAAGGAAACACTCAGGGAAATGCTCGATATACTGCAACTTTTGCAAAATATCAGGACATAAGGAAGAAGACTGTAGGAAGAAAGCGAACATTAGAATATGCTACAATTGCGGAGAAGCTGGTCATATTAAGCCGAACTGTCTGAAACTAACTCTAGCGGCAAACAACAAAGAAAAGGCAACAGAAGGACCCAAGAAGAATGCCAAAGCATTCGTTCTGACAGCCGAAGAAGCCAAGATGATTCCAGATGTGATTTCCGGTGTGTTTTTAGTTAATGATGCTTATGATAAAGTATTATTTGACTCTGGTGCAAACCCAAGTTTCATAAATACTTCTTTCTGCAAACTTCTCAATCAACCATTAACTAAACTTCACCAAGACTGTCTGGTGGAGACGGCAAATGGAAATTCTATCAAGATAAGCGAAATCGTGTAGGGAGCAAGGATAGAAATTTTAAACCATAACTTTACCGCTAACCTCTTACCAATGGATCTAGCCGGATTCATGTCGTGTTAGTAATGGATTGGTTGGTAGCCAATCACGCACGTATTTTATGTGATCAAAAGTCCATAGAAGTAAGTACGCCAACTGGCGAAAGGATCACAATTAAAGGAGACAAGCCAACGAGAACAACAAAATTCATCTCTATGATGAAAGCCGCAAGCTACGCACGAAAAGGAGGAATGGTGTATATAATTTCCGTAATCATTGACACTAAAGGAAAAGCATTAAAAGATATTCCCATCATGTCTAAATTCTCAAATGTTTTTCCAGAAGACTTACTTGGATTACCGCCAGATCGAGAGGTTGAATTTAGAATTCACCTGATACCAGGAACGGCACCGATTGCCAAAGCACCTTATCGACTAGCACCAACGGAGATGCAGGAATTGAAGAAACAACTTGACGAATTACTAGAGAAAGGTTTTATACAACCTAGCTCATTGCCATGGGGAGCACCGGTGATATTTGTCAAAAAGAAAGATGGATCGATGCATATGTGCATTGATTACCGAGAATTAAATAAGGTTACGATTAAAAATCGGTACCCATTACCGAGAATCGATGATCTATTTGATCAACTTCAAGGAGCCCGATTCTTTTCTAAGATTGATTTACGCTTAGGATATCATCAATTGAAAGTACAGAAAGAGGACATTCCTAAAACTGCTTTCAGAACGAGATATGGTCATTATGAATTTACAGTCATGCCATTTGGTCTAACCAATGCCCCAGCCGCATTTATGGACATGATGAACAGGATATGTAAACCATACCTGGATAAATTCATAGTTGTCTTTATAGATGATATTCTAATTTACTCTAAGAGTAAGGAAGATCATGCGGAACATTTGCATATACTCCTGACATTGTTGAGAAAAGAAAAGGTTTATGCTAAATTCTCAAAATGTGAATTCTGGTTGCAAGAAGTGCAATTCCTTGGACATTTAGTTAATCATGAAGGAATTCATTTGGATCCCACAAAGATCGAAGCGATTACCAAATGGAAAGTCTCTAAGTCACCTACAGAAGTGAGAAGTTTTCTTGGACTGGCAGGATATTATAGACGTTTTATTCAAGATTTTTCTAGAATAGCCATTCCATTAACCAAACTAACTTGCAAATCAGCTATGTTTGAATGGGGACCAAAACAAGAAGAAGAATTCAGGATGTTGAAGCAAAAGTTAACCAACGCACCAATACTTGCTTTGCCAGAAGGAACTGAAGACTTTGTAGTCTATTATGATGCGTCTAAGTTAGGATTTGGACGTGTGTTGATGCAACGTCAAAAGGTAATTGCTTATGCATCTAGACAACTTAAGAAACATGAACATGAAGAAAGTTATACAACCCATGATCTAGAGTTAGGAGCAATAATTTTTGCCCTTAAGATTTGGAGACACTATCTTTACGGTAGTAAGTTCGTTGTATTCACAGATCATAAGAGTTTAAGATATGTCTTTGGACAAAAGGAGTTAAACATGAGGCAGAGACGTTGCATGGAAATTCTTAGTGATTATGATTGCGATATCCAGTATCATGCAGGAAAGGCTAATGTAGTAGCTGATGCTTTAAGTTGAAAGTATCATGAAAAACCAAAATGAGTACGCACTCTCAGACTAAACCTGCAGGTAGATTTAAATGAACAAGTGAAACAGATACAGGAAACAGCAATCAAGGATGATGCTAAAGGTTTGAAAGGAATGATTAAGGAATTAGAAAAAGGAACAGATGGAATTTGGAGATTCCATAAGAAAAGAATTTGGATACCTAGCCAAGGAAACCTACGAAACCGAATTTTAGAAGAAGCCCATAAGTCTAACTATACGATGCATCCTGGTAACGATAAGATGTATCAAGATTTAAGAAAGAATTTCTGGTGGATAGGAATGAAAAAAGATATAGCAAACTATGTTAGTAAATGTTTAACCTGTTCCCATGTTAAAGTTGAACATCAGAAACCTTCAAGATTACTACAGCAATTAGAAATGCCAATTTGAAAATGGGAATTGATAACAATGGACTTTGTTACCAAATTACCCAAGACACGAAAAAGTAATGATACAATCTGGGTGATTGTAGACAGATTGACCAAATCTGCCCATTTCTTACCAATGAAAGAAACTTTCAGTATGGAACAATTAGCCAAGCTGTATGTAAATGAAATAGTTTCATTACATGGAATTCCTTTATCAAATGTTTCTGACAAAGACAGTCGTTTCACTTCTTATTTTTGGACAAGTTTCCAAAAAGCAATGGGAACTAAAATAAATCTAAGCACAGCATATCATCCTCAAATGGACGGACAAAGCGAAAGGACAATCCAAACAATGGAATATATGCTTAGAGCTTGTGTGATTGATTTTAGAGGAAATTAGGATGATCACCTACCTTTAATAGAATTTTCTTACAACAATAGCTTTCATACCAGCATCAATGCTGCACCATTTGAAGCACTCTATGGACGAAAATGCCGAACACCAGTATGTTGGGCAGAAATTGGAGAAAAGCAACTGTCAGGTCCTGAGATTGTACAAGAAACAATTGACAAAATTATTCAAGTCAAGGAAAGACTGAAAGCAGCACGAGATCGTCAAAAGAGTTATGCAGATAACAGACGAAAACCGTTGGAATTTCAAGTTGGAGATAAGGTATTGTTAAAAGTTTCTCCATGGAAAGGAGTTGTCAGATTTGGTAAAAGAGGAAAGCTAAGCCCAAGGTATGTTGGACCTTTTGAAACTATCAAACGAATAGGGCCAGTAGCTTATCATCTACAATTTCTAGAAGAAATGGCAGGAATACATGATGTATTTCATGTATGTAACCTCGAGAAATGTTTAGCAGACGAATCGTTAGTAATACCTCTTCAAGAAATAGAGGTAAATGAAAAGCTTAAGTTTGTAGAAAAACCAATTCAGATTGAAGATAGAAAGGTCAAGAATCTAAAAAAACAAGAGATTAGTTCTTGTCAAGGTAAAATGGGATTCAAAGAGAGGACCAGAATACACATGGGAGCTAGAGTCAGAAATGCAAAGGAAGTATCCACACCTATTCCAGTGAATCTTGAGGACGAGATTTAAAACAAGGTGGGGAGGATATAACTGTTGGTGCATTAAGTGTCTGTTGACTACGTCTTATTAAGTCTTGTGTCTAGATAGGTTAAACAAGTGTTCAAACATGATTAAATTAGGATTTGTATAGGTTAGAATTGATCCTGGCCGTTTGAAACATGCTAGCCATTTGAACACTGACCGTTTGAACAATCCTGGTCCTTTGAACACCATCCAAACGGAAGAGTGGTTGTCTATAAATAGTTGTTCAGTTCAAACGGTCAGCAGAACGAATGTGTGTGTTTGTGAGTCGAGGTGCTGTCGGATTTGTATCAGAATCATTGTAAAGACTCGCAATCAGTAATAGAAAGAGAAATTGGAAGGAACAAGCTGTTTTGACTTAGTTTACTTTGTTTCCGCCTTTGTAAACTGAGATGAACTACTTTTGCTGACGTTTAAGGACATCAGAACGGTCCAACAAGTGGTATCAGCGCTCAGGACGAGGAGTTCATACCAAATACAGCTTGAAATCGCCGGATTATCTCACTTTTACCTTTCTTTTCTGATTTGAACTAGTTGTCATGGTTAAAATGGCTTGAAACGTTCACATATCAAACGAAATTCACTTTTAACTAATCCTTGACAATTTGGAACTAAAATTCGATCTAAAACTAATCGAAATCGTAGTGTCCGTTTGAAACTGTTCGAGAAAAATGACGTCATCGGTTTGAAAAGGCACAGTCCGTTTGAACGTATCGTTTGAAAACAAGTCCTATCGTTTGAAAACATACTGATCGTTTGAAAAATGAAGACCATTTGAAATTATCGTTTGAAACTGAACATATCGTTTGAAGTGTAACCGTTTGAATCCATTCCGTTTGGGGTGGTCGTTTGAACATCTATCGTTTGAAACTAGTGTTATTTCAAACGCACAAGTCCATTCCGTTTGAAAATAACCTGCTCGTTTGAATACTGTTTGAACCATTCCGTTTGAACAGGTTCCGTTTGAGTCTGATATTTTCAAAAATCAATTTTTTTTTTCTAAGTGTTGTCTGATTTTACAGGTACATTCACGATGGATGATATTTTCTTGAACCCGTTCAGCGACATGTACGCATTCACGGGAAATTCTGGAAACAATGATACGTCTTCAAGCAATACGAACGAGGATCCACCAAAAGAGAAAAAGAAAGAAGCTTGGGAGTCGGAGACCGCATTTGGTACATTCAACAAACCTCCGAAGCTGATGGCTATAGAAGACTATAGTAGGTGGTCTACTAAGTTCGAAGACTGGCTGATGGCATTCGCATTTGCAAGTTGGAAAAGTATGAAAAACGGATATGCAAATGGAAAGAAGAATGGTGAAGCATTGAGATCAGCTGAAGAAATTGAAGGATTTGTTGTCGAGCAAAAGTGTGTGGCATTACTGTTTCAGTCGGTGCGGGAAGACATCATTTCGTTGATAGATTACTCCAATGCAAAAGATTTATGGGAAAAACTCAAGAAGAAGTGTCTAGGAAGTAAAGAGATTGTAAAAAATAAAACGAAACTTCTTAGAAAAGAGTTTGACATGTTTGGTTGTCTTAAAAATGAATCGGTTTGCAAAATGATTGAAAGGTTCGGTCATCTGAAGCTGGAGCTTGCACGACATAAGATCACGTATTCTGATGAAGAACTTGTTGACAAACTGTTCGATTCATTACCAGATGAAGTGGATTGGAGATATTACGCACTGATGTTGAAGAACACTATTGCTCCTGAAAATTTGACTCCAGATTTGGTGATTGAGAGACTTGAAAGTCATGAGCTAGAACTGAAGAAAACACACAAAATCAATCACTCATCTTATCAGCAAAACCTGGATCTGTACTATCCGAAAAGCTTGATGCCGAAAGCTGCTTCTCCTAAAACTGCATTTACTGCTGAGAATGTTTCTTCAGCAAACAAAGAAAGTCAAAGCAGTCCAAGCAGTGAAAGCCACAGTGGTTATCACAGTGGATCTACGTCTTCTGTAAATCGTTCTGATGCGAAGTTTTCTTGCAACATCGCGATAGATTTGAAGAACGCACAGAATTTTGATGAGGAGTCGGCTAAGCAACAGATGGTTTTCTTGGCATCTGTGTTGGAATCATATGAAGGGTTGGTGGCTGGTAAGATCGGGAATACAAATCTGACGAAAGAAGATTACGATCAGATAGACCCCGAAGAAATGGAACTGATCGACATTCGTTGGGCGATGGCAAGTGCAGTTCGACGTGCACAACGCTTCATGGAGATTACTGGGAGAAAAACGATCGGTGGTCCATCTACAAAGTTGGGGTTCGACAAATCCAAGGTGACGTGCTTTAAGTGTAAGCAGAAGGGTCACTTCAAGCGGGAATGCAGAAACGCATACGCTGATGAGTCAGAGAATCCGTTTAGAGACGATTACTACAAAAAGGCAATCTACCATCAGAATAAATCCGAGCCGCCTAGATTGAAGCAGTCTGAAGATAACAGAGACACATCAAGGGCTCTAGCTGTGATTTATGATGATGAGGGGTATGATTGGAGTAAGGAAGTTTTATCGGAAGAAGATGCGGTTGGTTACGCATTCATGGCGAATGATGATGAACCGATTCCGTGGAAAGATGATCATACTGACGAGCAGAAGTACTGTTATCGAAAAATGATTGCTGAAAATAGAATCTTGAGGATCTCTCGCATTTATCTGGAAGCAAGAAGAGCAAATAGATGGGATCCAGACAGATAATGCTATCTTGATCGGTATGGAAACATTGCGATTGATGACAGCACACTCGATATGGAAGCCATCATCAAGGAGATAAAAGAAGATGATGAGTACTTGCAGCACAAGTGGTGGGGAACGCCAACTGATAAGATGATTGAAGAAGAAAAAGAGAAAAAGAGAAAGAGAGAAAGGAGAAAGAGATTAAAGAAAAAGAAGAGTTTGAGAAAGCAAAGCAGATTGATACTGGCTTGATTGATACTACGCAGGAGTTGACGGCAGAGAACCTGGGAAAGATGGCTGACAAAGTGCTGGCTGCAAAAACACTTGAGGTAGACTCTATTTCTGTGACTGAGTCAAAGGGCCAGGTCAGTCCAAATGCGTCAACAAATGCGTCAGGTAACAAGATTGATGGAAATGCTGACTGCAAAAATTGCACCAAACAATGCAATTTTTGTAGTACTGTCACGTACCTTGACAATGAGAAAATCAAGAATCTGACAACAAAAGTTAAAAGTGTTGAGGATCAGATTCTCGGTCGTGACAAAACTGTAAAAGCTTCAACCGAACGGATTAAAGAATTAATGGCTCAAATTGAAACTGATAAGATTGAACATGAGAAAGTTAAATATGAAAATGAAAAGTTAATTCTTGAAAACCGTCAAATTTCTGAAAAGTTCGAAAAACTTAAAAGTATTGTGAAAGATAGTGATGATCGTAATGGCAAAACTTATAAAGAAAACGAACATCTAAGAGCTGTAGTGAGAATAAAAGAAGAATCAATTAATGAACAACTGGATGAAATCGCTAAATTGAAACTTAAAGTTCAAGAGGCTGAAATTGAAAACGAACGAATTCAGTTGAAGTTAAACAGCTATAGTTCAGCAAGCTTTGTTTTGCAGCATATTGTTCCCAAACCTATTGGGAAAAACAAAGCTGGTGAGGATGTGTTTTCTGATGGAACGGGTGTAGGGTTTCACAAAGTTCCACCGCCAATTTTAGACAACTACACGAAAAAGCAGTCTAGTTTGGTGGAAATTGAGGAAGAAAGTGATGTTAAACTTCCTGAGAACATTGATGTCACGTTCACGTCTTCCAATGACGAGGGTGTCTAAAATGATGTGGTGAAAAGTGTGGTAGACAAAGTGCTTAAACCGGATTGTGACACTTCTGAGGAGGATGGGTGTTTCTTGGATAAATACATTCCGAAACAAAAATCCAAGAACAACTTAGATGAAGAATCAAACCTTGTCATGTACAAGATGATGGGTTCGGATAAGTTGTTTTCGGATTCTGAGTTTCCGATAGAGAATGTAAACTTGAACAAATTGACAAGTGTTTTCAAACTTGTTGAAGTCAAGTTGTCAGCAGTGAATAATCTAAGTCGAAAGAAAGATAGGGTTTATAACAAGAAATCTGTTAATCCACCGCGTTTTTACAATAACAACAGAAACAACTGGTCGGGTGGTTATCAGGGGGGTAAACCGTATCAGAAAAGGAATGTTCCAAACAAGAGGTTTGTCGAAAAGAAAAAGTTTGTGAACAGTTCAAGTTCACTTGCTGATGAAGAAAAAGAATTTTTTTCAAACTCTAACAAAGAATTTTTTGAGAAGAGAGCTTCACATGCTCAGTCTGAAGGCACGAGTCGGGTAGCTGATACTCGTACTTGTTTTAGGTGTGATCAGGTTGGTCACATTGCACGAAAGTGTACTTATGTGAAGCCTAAGATGAAGCTGTGAAAGTTCAACAGAAGAAGGTTGATGTGAAGGGTAAAACACTGATGTTTGTTGAGAAGAAGAATGTTAAAATTGATAACATCAAAGTGAAAAATGAACCCGTAAAGAAGTTGGTAACTCAAAATGGTAAATTTTACAAAAGGGTTGCAGTAACTCAACAGGCATGGAAACCTAAAATTGGATCAAAAGTTGAGAAGAAAGTTTCAACTTGTAGGAACGTTTGACGACCTGACGAGTCAATCAGAAGAGTGCTTAGACAGAATCAGAGGCGGAATTCATTGATTCGGTCTTCGTGTAGCTTGATTTCACTATTTAACGTCTCGTTTATTGATCTGTTGACAAACTACAAGTTCCGGAGACAAATTGGCAGGGCTTCGCCTAACCAAACAAGACCAATACACTAACTACATACAGATTCGCTCATCCGTCTATTTATAGACCTCATGGTTCGCTTATATGACCTGGATGGTTCGCTTATATGGACATGTCCATATAAGCGAACCTCATGTGTACAAATAAGCGGACCTACATCACTATGTACATATGAGCGAACCTAACACTCCAAACACGTACAATCTCCTGTTTTCTCGTACAATAAGCCCTAAAATAACATTCTAAGACTAAGACTTGATCCAAGACGAAATCAACAGATGAAGTGCACCAACAGACTCCCCCTCAGATGTTGATGGAGTCGTTCATCAAGTCTTTGGTTGCTTCCTATCTGTACCTCTTTTAGTCTTGATCAATCTCTAGGCTCTTCAATTTTGGTCTTCTTCAGGAAATTTTCCTGGAATCATTTCATCTTCAGGAGCTTCTGCCTGAAATAATGTGCCTGGATCTTTCTCTGGCTATAACTTTCATCAGACTCCCCCTATCATCATGCTGGGATCGCCGTCTGGGATTTATTACCACCATTGAAATCAACTCCTGGCTTTTCTCTGATCAACTCAAATATCTACACAACCCTCAAACACTTATAAAAACATTTTCAAATTTAGCATTAAACAAAACTGTGAAGATCTAAAAGTAGGTTAACATTCAACTTAAACTTCAAGTTTAATGAAGCATTTATTCGTTTTAAAATCTTCACGTTTTCACACTCTCTCTCCCAAACCACAAGTTCAACATGTTTAGCACTTGAAATGAAGAAAATCAGCTCTTCACACTCTGTTGTCGAAAATCTTTTTGGAGTTTTCAGATTTCAAACAAAAATACAATATTTTTGGATTTTTGAATTTAATGAAATACAAAAATGAAACACTATTTTTGAGAGATTGTGCAATAGGATCATATCAGTTTTTGAGACACATCACTAACACCGTTGATCTTGATTAATCAGCATATGTTCAAACAAATTTACTTCTGATTGTCAGTATTGTTGTCCACTTAAACCTCTACACAAGTTTTCAATTGATTCAAGATATGTATTTAATGTTTTAGAACTTAAACTTATTTGCGTGACCCACCACCTGAATATACTCCCGTATCTAGATTCCAAAATTCTGATTTATAGGAGAATATACTACGAATGATATCTGTATATAAATTAGGGGATATACGAAAACTGAGGGATCTCAGGTCGATACTTCCGTATGCGCAGAGAGATATCAGTTTCGACTTTGAGGTGTGTCCCCTTTAGGAGATCTTTTAGCTACAACAACTGATTATCAATTTTATTGTCTAATCAGCTGAGGGCTTTATGCTATGTTTCAAGCATTTTGCAGCAAGTATTATCCGGGGACTAGGTCAGAACTTCCATTCAGCAGAAGTCCCGGGATAATACCCCAGACATCATCGAGTAAAACACCTAGTATATCAGAAAAAGAAACCTTTCAAACGAGATTTCAGGGGTTACCTATATATCCAAGTAGAGTTCCCCACAAAATAAGTAAGTTTGAATTTAGGTTTATATCTTGAATACAATTTACTAACTGTGTGAAGTCTACTGACACATCATTAGTAAGACTTGTTTAAAAAACATTTTTGACTTTACAAATCTCTAGCATGTTGTGATAGTCCACCGATTTACTATCATTTTCTCTTATAGCAACAAATCTCATTTTGTATTTTTCAATTTTTTTAAATTTTTCAAAATTTTATTACTCCCCCTAAAATCAAAATATGTTTCAATTTTGATTTTACGAGGAAAAATTGAAAACAAACTATACAAGAAAATTTGACAACATTATGTGAATTACCTCAATTCACCATTCTCATGCAAAAACAATCAGAACTCCCCCTCACAACAAACTATTTTCCCATTATGATTTCAAAACACTTAAGTTTGTTTTAATCAAAATGGTTTTTCCAGAAAATATAAGTTTGTTTACCAAACATTTTAGGTACGGGGTTACGGTTCATCATCTTGTCTTTCAACCATAAGTAGGAAAATCCAAGTACAAGTTAATGTCCTTGATTTACCATTATCAATTCAGAAACCTCTATACCACTTGTAAAAACATAGAATTTTCTAATACCACTTGTAGGAAAAACACATACAAACCTTTTTACCGTTTGTATGATTGACATTGCCGAATAGAATTAGAGAAAGATGCCGATTCATGATCCACGATACCATCTTGGGATCTCCGGAAATTCCTGCAAAATCTCAAACACTGATTTAGAAGGATGTCGATTCATGCTCCACGCTTACAAACCTGGGAGCTCCGGCAAGTCAGGGTTTTCCATTTGAAAAGATTCACCCAAGCCTGACCAGCCTTGGGTGATTTCGAATTCTTATTCAACAATGGTGGAAAATTCACATCATCCATTGTTAAACTAGAACTCTCCTTTTTTACCTCAACCAATGGCTCCTCTGGCTTTGACAAACCAGAATCATTGCCTGTAGGTGGCTTGTCTGACTTTGACACATCAGATTCATCGCCGACCATTTTCTTCTTTCTCTTTTCCTCTTTCTGTTCTGTCCGCAGATTTGTATCTGATGAATTCGTCTTGCTAGACTTTTCAATCAAAGGAGTCGATTCATCAGAACTCTTATTTTTCCCAACGGATGATCCCGAGGACAAAATCCTTTCGAGATACTCTCTCGCCTTCTTCCTCTTCTTCCTCAGTCTGTCTTTCTGCCCCTGTGAAAGTTTAACTTTCTTTTCCTGAATTGACCGTTCTTGAACTTTAGGTTTCAGAACCTTCTGTTCCTGGGGCATGACTTTGACTGGAATCTTTGTCGATTTCTGAGAATTAGCCCTCAATCTTTCATTCGATCTCCTTGGGCAATCTCAGGCAACGTGACCTTTGATGTTGCAGTTAAAGCACCTCCTGGTCTCATAATTCCAATACTGGCAGTTAACAGCAATGTGTCCGTTATATCCGCAGCTGTAACACATTCTGTTATCGTACCAATCACCATTTTCACACCAAACGCTCAGATCATAGCATTGTTTGGCTTGATGATATGCTTTCTTCAAGTTTACTGGATTTGGCTTTTGAGCATTGTGGTCCGACCTGCACCACTTATTACCAACAATTTTTGAGTTTTCATTTTTTACTTTTTGTAATTTTTCATTGCGATTGGATGATCGATCTGATGAACTTTTATTATCTTTTTGAACATTTTTCAAATTTTTATCTTTTTGTTTTTGTTCCACTTTCTTCTTCAAAGATTTTTGCTTAGAGCATTCTCCCTTTTCAGTCGCTTGTAGAACAGTTTTCTGAAATTTTTCTTTCAAATTTAAAAACAATTTTTGTTTTTCTATTTTTTCATTTACATCATCAGATTTCACATCGCAATCTTCAACTTTGATTTTATCAAAGTTTGTGACATCGTCACTTATTGGAACTGAATTGATTGGTTTTGGACAGGGAAATTTCAAACTATCTGAAGCAGTCACAAAACCTATCAATTTCTTCTCAAGTTCATCAATCTTGCTTCTGGAATTCTCAGCTTCTTTTTCAAACTGAGATATTCTTTCAAGATGAGACTTGATTGAATTTTCATTCTCATTTTTCAAGTTTTCAAGAACTGATTTTTCATTTTCCAAAACTTTTATCTGTTCTTGAAATTTTGTCTCATTAGCTTTCAAATTTTTGTTCTCAAGTTTTATCCAGAAATCGTCATTTTCTGATGATTTCTGTTTGTTTTCAAAAACCTTTACATTTTCTTTCAAACCTTTGTTTTCAAACGTCAAACTGTTCAACCCATCCAACAGATTGTCATTTTCAGCTTTCAGTTTCTCACAATTTTCCTTCAAAGCTAGAATCTGTTTTTCATCAATTTGCTTCTCGTCTTCCAACTTCTTGACTTTTGATGTCAAACTTTCCGCATCCTTCAAGAGTTTGTCATTGTTAGTCTTAAAGTCGTCACATTTAGAGCACACTGATGCAGAACTTGATGATCCAAACTCTACAGATTTCTTAGCATATGAAATATCCTTTGTTTCCATCTTGTATGTTCCTGCACAAAAGAGTTTAACAAAATCAACAGGATTCATACTTTCATCAATATAACATTTCCTTTTAATATCATATTTCAGAATACTCTTTGTTGCAAGAAACACACGAATTCTTCTATCAACTTCAATGAGTACATCCAACTCCAATCTATTTAAATTCTTTTCCATCTCGGACAAAAAAATCCCTCCTTTTCTTTTCTTCATTACGAACTTCTGCATTAACCTCATTAAAGAACTGATGTGGATAAAGCTCTGGAAAAAAGTCTTTCTGTTTTAGCTCAACCATGAACTCATCCCATTTAGCATGTAATGCAGTTGTCAATTTCGATATATGTTCATCATTTGTCATTCTAATACCCATTCTCCACAAATTGTCCGTTAAAATTTTAAACCGTTTTTCTATCTCTTTCAACGTTTCATCTTTTTGACATATGAATAGTTCAAAACTTTTAGCCCAAATATCCGAACTCACATTTCTATAATCGGTATCCATAATCCTCATATACCAATTATTAAATCTTCAAGCTTATTGTTTTCTTGTTCATCAAATACCAATGCCATTTTGCAAATAATCTCAAACACCAGAATGACAGAAAAGCGAACCACAATCAGTTCAATGAGCGAATCTGATCAGCAACTTATGAGCGAACCACAACTAGTCCTGTTCGAGCGGACCTGTTTTGGTCACAATGAGCGAACCAGAAAACAACCTAATAAGCGGACTAGTTCAATCACTAAAAGCGAACCAGATTTTGACCCAAAGAGCGAACCAGAATGTAACCTTAAAAGCGAACCAGACTTTGTCACTATAAGCGAACCTCAAAAGCAAACCTGACTTATGAGCGAACCAACTAATCAGGGCCTTTGGAGCGAACCTATAATGAAATTTGGAGCGAACCTACCAAAATACGTCCCTAAAAGCGAACCCAAAATGATGCCGTAAAAGCGAATCTAAGTTCGAAGATCCTTTCATCCATATTTTGTCCGTATTTTGGTCCGAAACTTTCCAGGGTTTATCAATGTTCAATAATACACAATCGGTGAAATTTTGGTTCAATTTTGACCGTTAAAACTCCCTGAACTGATAAAAGAAGGTGTAGAAATCAGAATTTTGAGCGAAAATCGAGCTAAACAGTAAGAACTCTTCCTCCTGAGCTCTGATACCATTTGTAGGAACGTTTGACGACCTGACGAGTCAATCAGAAGAGTGCTTAGACAGAATCAGAGGCGGAATTCATTGATTCGGTCTTCGTGTAGCTTGATTTCACTATTTAACGTCTCGTTTATTGTTGACAAACTACAAGTTCAGGAGACAAATTGGCAGGGCTTCGCCTAACCAAACAAGACCAATACACTAACTACATACAGATTCGCTCATCCGTCTATTTATAGACCTCATGGTTCGCTTATATGACCTGGATGGTTCGCTTATATGGACATGTCCATATAAGCGAACCTCATGTGTACAAATAAGCGGACCTACATCACTATGTACATATGAGCGAACCTAACACTCCAAACACGTACAATCTCCTGTTTTCTCGTACAATGAGCCCTAAAATAACATTCTAAGACTTGATCCAAGACGAAATCAACAGATGAAGTGCACCAACACAACTTCTGAGGTGAAACAGGCTGAAGAGTCAATTACGGTTGATTATGATGCAAATTTTCCACCTCTCAAGGCTGAAAATTTCAAAATTCAAATTGCGAGAGTCAAGGTTACACCTAAGGATGATGAAGCCTGGGTGGACACCATGTTTGATTAAACAATTTGAATTGCCGGAGCTTCCTGGATTGTGAAGCATGAATCGGCATCTTTCTTGAAGTTGTTTAAATGATGATTTGTTATGTGCAGGATCTTCCACAACTTATATCCAGGTGGATCATGGATAATGGGGCATCGAGACATATGACAGGGAAGACCGCACTGCTGTATGATGTGAATAACATTAACGGTGGTTATGTGGGTTTTGCGGGTAACCAAGGAGGAAGGATCATAGGTGAAGGAACGTTGTCGAATGGCGTCAGAACGTTTGAGAGAGTTAACTACGTCGCTGAGCTGGAGAACAATCTGCTGAGTATCTCCCAGATATGTGACAGGATGTATACTACTCATTTCACCAACAAAGAATGTTTGATCTTGAAACCGGGATTTGTGATACCTGAAGAGTGGATCATCATGAGGGCACCAAGAGTCAATGATCTGTACGTGTTGGACATGAGTGTCGCTACTACAACCACGGGTCAGGCTCATTGTTTTGTGTCCAGAGCAACAGAGAAAGAATCAAGGTTATGGCACCGAAAGATGGGGCATATTCACCTAAGGAAAATGAATCACTTGGTACATAACGATTTGGTGACAGGAGTGAATATTAAAGGTTTTCATCTGGAAGGGGAGTGCATAAGTTGTGTCAAAGGCAAACAGAAGAAAAAGTCACATCCTACAAAGCAAGTTAATTCAGTTTCAAGACCATTGGAACGACTTCACATGGATTTGTTTGGTCCAGTGAATGTCAAGAGTATAACAGGAGATTCCTACTGTTTGGTCGTGACTGATGATTATTCCAGATTTTCTTGGGTGATGTTTTTGAAATCAAAAGATGAGACTTTTGATAGTTTGATGGCGTTGTTTAAAAGAATTGAGAATTTGTACCAGAGTCCGATTTGTAGAATTCGAAGTGATAATGGTACTGAGTTCAAAAACAGTAAGATGGAAGAATTTTGTGACGAACGAGGTATACTGCATGAGTTTAGTGCTCCGTACACTCCGCAGCAAAATGGAGTTGCAGAACGCAAAAACCGGACGCTAATTGAGACAGGCAGAACGATGCTTGCAGATTCTAAGCTACCAATTAATTTCTGGGCTAAAGCTGTTTCTACTGCATGCTATACTCTCAACAGAGTTCTTACTGTAAAGAAATTCAACAAGACGTGTTTTGAGCTACTCAATAAACGCAAGCCGAATTTGAAGTATCTAGAACCGTTTGGGTCACCCTGTACGGTGATAGAGCCTAATGGCAAGTTTGTTTCAAAGATTATTGAGGGAATCTTCGTTGGATATTCAAGTCCTACACGGCGTGTCTTTGTTCCAAACGAGAAGCGGATTATTGATGCAGCGAATGTTGAATGTCAGGGGTACACTATGCCGCCACAGAATCCTGGTGATTCATGGCGTTATCATTATGACAAACTTTGGGATTCGTTTGACATGAGGGAAGAATCTGTGGAAGAAGAAGATTTCTTTGATGAGCTGGATATTTTGCGAGAGTATGAGTCGCAGCTCAGGTTCCCAGCGGAGTATTCTAGAAGACCTCGGGAAATTTCAAATGACGATGAAGCAGGTCCTAGTAATGCTGGTGAACATGATGATGAAGTTGCTCCTGGTAATCAGTCGGAGGTGAATGATGATCAAGAAGCTGATAACATGCCAGTATTTGACCATGGTGATTCAGATCTTGAGGGGGAGCAGATCCAATTGTCAAGTCAAACAAACCAAGTTGGTGAACAAGATGCAGAGCAAAATGTTACTAATCTGGAGGGAAATGTAGATGTTCCAAGCGAAGTGATGCCGCGAACTCTTTCTTATCATCCAGAGGAGTTGATCATAGGAGAATTGCAATCGGGCGTTCGCACGAGACGTCAAATTGACCAGGGCTTAACATGGTTTTATTCTACAGTAGCACCTTTACAAACTGAATTTTCATTAAGTTGTTTTATCTCGCAGGTTGAACCGAGAACTTACAAAGAGGCGCTTACTGAAGACTCTTGGGTCATAGCAATGCAAGAAGAGTTAAGTCAGTTTGAAAAGCTGGGAGTGTGGAAGTTAGTGGATTTGCCGGAGGGTCAAAGGAAAATCAATACAAAATGGGTTTTCAAGTGTAAGAGGGACGACAGAGGAGTGGTTGTAAGGAACAAAGCTCGACTCGTTGTTCAGGGCTTTAGTCAACAGGAGGGGATTGATTTTACCGAAGTCTATGCTCCTGTAGCTCGACTAGAGGCTATCAGAATTTTCCTAACATTTGCGTCTTGGAAGAATTTCAAAGTATATCAGTTGGATGTAAAGTCAGCATTTCTTTATGGGAAGGTCAAAGAGGAGGTTTATGTTGGTCAGCCGCCGGGCTTTACTGACCCAATCCACAAGAACAAAGTTTATCTGCTGGACAAAGCGTTGTATGGTCTACATCAGGCGCCGAGAGCCTGGTACAAGACTTTGTCTCAACACCTACTCGCTAACCAATTCATACGTGGAAAAGTGGATGCCACTCTCTTCACTAAAGTCGTTGATGGTCATCTTCTGATAGTACAAATTTATGTGGACGATATAATTTTTGGGTCGACGAATGAGAAATTGTGCAAAGATTTCGAACAGGTGATGAAGCAGAAATTCGAAATGTCATCAATGGGGGAGATGAAATTCTTTCTGGGTTTACAGGTTGAACAACTACCTGAGGGAATTTTCATTCATCAAACGAAGTATGTGCATGATATTCTAGAGAAATTTGGAATGTCAAGTTCTACTCCAGCTGCTACCCCACTTGCGACTAATCATGGGATTCACCCAGATCTCACCGGAGACAGGGCTGATGAAACGTTTTACCGTTCCATGATAGGTTCTTTGATGTATATGACTGCTTCACGTCCTGATATTATGTACCCAACGTGCCTCGCAGCAAGATTTCAGTCTAACCCAAGAGCATCGCACATGATTATTGTCAAGAGGATATTACGTTACCTGAAAGGTACTCCGTCATTGGGGTTATGGTATCCTAGGAAAGGCGATTTTACGCTCGAAGGGTATTCCGATTCGGATTTCGGATGCTGCAAAGTCAATGCGAAATCAACAACTGCAGGATGCCAGTTCTTTGGTCCTAGATTGGTTACCTGGCAGTGTAAGAAACAAACATCTGTGGCGCTATCTACATGTGAAGCGGAGTACGTTTCTGCTAGCAGTTGCTGCTCTCAAATCCTGTGGATACAGCAACAGATGCGCGACTACGGTTTGCAGTTTCTTAACACACCTCTGTTTGTTGATAATGAGGCCGCAATTAATATCACTAAAAATCCAGTACATCACGCTAAAACTAAACATATAGAAATTCGTCATCACTTTATTCGCGATTGCTTCGAGAAAAAGTTGATACGAATTGAGAAAATCCACACTGACGAACAAAAAGCTGATTTGCATACCAAAGCTTTTGATAAAAATCGGTTTCAATATTTGTTAAAACTTAATGGTATGAAATTGCTTTCAGTGTCGGATGGGGTTGTAAGCGTTGATGAGAGTACTGTTGCGGATGAAGACGAGAAACAATCTGCAATGGTTTGTCGATTTTTTACGTGTTTTGGTATTTAGGGGGAGATAGATAGTTGTACATAGTTTATTTTCAGAAAAATACAAAAACAGTAAAAAATGAAAAATACAAAAACATGATAAAATAGAAAAAGAGCTTGTGTATATAGGGAAAATGATAGTACATCGGCTAGACAATTACTGTATGCTAAAGATTTGGAAAGACAAAATGAGTTAAACAGTCTCACTAACGATGTGTCGATAGGTTTTCGTACATTTAGTAAATTTATTCGGGATATAAACCTAAAATTTTAAACTAGTGAAATTCGTGGGGAACACTACTTGGATATATAGGTAACCCCTGAAATCTCGTTTGAAAGGTCTCGTATTCTGATATACTAGGTGTTTATACTCTATGATGTCTGGGGTATTATTCCGGGACTTCTGCTGAACGGTAGTTCTGACCTAGTCCTTGGCTAATACTTTATTCAAAATGCTTGAAATATAGCATAAAGCCCTCAGCTGATTAGACAATAAAATTGATAATCATCTGTTGTAGCTGAAAAGATCCTCTAAAGGGGACATACTGCAAAGTCGAAACTGATATCTCTCTGCTGAACGGAAGTTCTGACCTGAGATCCCTCAGTTCTCGCATTTAACCCCTAATTTATGTACAGATATCATTGTAGTATTCTTGCCTGTAAGACTGAATATTGGGATTCTGGATACGGGAGTATATTCAAGAGGTGAGACACATGAATTGAACTAAGTTCTTAAGACACGTAAACTGTATCCTGAATAGATTGAAGTTTGTGTGAGAATTTAAGATGGATCAGTATATCGACAATCGAGGTGAATTGTTTAAGTCTGAGTATGTAATGTAGCTTAACGGTACTAGTAATTTGTCTGAAAAGCTGATATGATTCCCTGACACGCTCGCCAAAAAATAAATTTGTAAATAGTTTACTTTCTGCAATTTAAGTTTTCTGTTATTTCAATTCTTAGTTTAGATCTCATTAAAAATCCAAAAAAAATTTGTTTCTGCTTTATTTTAGACAAACCAGAGTGGAAAGTTGATTGTCGGATTCTAGAAAGATGAAGCAGATGCAGGAGATTCTGAGTTGAAGAATGAGGAGAGCTTACATTGTTGGAAGTTGAATTGTTTCAAAGACAAAAACAAGTTCATTAACTTTATACTTGTTATTTTTAGAAAAAGTTGAAAATGATTTTACTAAAATCAGTTGGATTCGTCAAAAGATCAACCAGGGTCATTAAATTGAACTTGGTAGATTAATTGAGTATCAGGGTCATTAATTTGGACCTGAATACATAAGTGGATTTCTAATACTGATTGAATTTGTGTTTATTGTTTGAAAAGATAAAGTCTAATGTTATTGGTTGAGTAACAGGTTTGGAGACTTCATTATACCCACGGAAGCTAATTGTCAAAGCTTGAACCAGAACAAGACCTCAGATCCCAGCATACTGAGAGGGGGAGTCTGTGAAAGGGAGAGTCTGGATCAACAGCAAAAGGGGAGTCTGAAGATGGAGTCAGATTGTGATTTAAAACCTGTGAAGATTGAATTGTTACAATGAAGAGATAAAGTTGTGAAGAGACAAAGACTAAAGACTCAGGAGCTGAAGACTACGTCAACATCCAAGGGGGAGTCTGTTGGTGCATTAAGTGTCTGTTGACTACGTCTTATTAAGTCTTGTGTCTAGATAGGTTAAACAAGTGTTCAAACATGATTAAATTAGGATTTGTATAGGTTAGAATTGATCCTGGCCGTTTGAAATGGTTCTGGCCGTTTGAAACATGCTAGCCGTTTGAACACTGACCGTTTGAACAATCCTGGTCGTTTGAACACCATTCAAACGGAAGAGTGGTTGTCTATAAATAGTTGTTCAGTTCAAACGGTCAGCAGAACGAATGTGTGTGTTTGTGAGTCGAGGTGCTGTCGGATTTGTATCAAAATCATTGTAAAGACTCGCAATCAGTAATAGAAAGAGAAATTGGAAGGAACAAGCTGTTTTGACTTAGTTTACTTTGTTTCCGCCTTTGTAAACTGAGATGAACTAGTTTTGCTGACGTTTAAGGACATCAGAACGGTCCAACAATAACAACCCTCGAAAACGCCATAAAATACCCCGTATGTCCAAAACTGAATCCGTATAACCTTAGTTTTATTAAAAACAAATAAAATAATCATTTTGAGTGGCTCGCGGGCAGCGAAAGGATCCACCGGGTATGTCGCGGGGCGCGACATGCCTGTTTCTTGTCGGACACCCATGTTGCCACGTGTCACACACGTGTTGGGTCTAAGGTGTGACTCGGCAACCCTAGCTGTAGCTAGGGTGCCTCTCGCGGGGCGTGACAAGAACAAACGGGTGGGTCGTGGAGCGCGAGAGACCCCGAAATTTCGTATAAATTGAGCAGCAACCTTCACTTTCAAAATCGTTCAACATTTTCTTTCTCTCTCTGTCTCTATATTCCGAATTATCGGATAAAATACCCCTCTAAAACACGAAGCTATGCCCCGTTGTAAGTATTTTAACCCCTGATCACTAATTCGTTACCCTACCCGATTAATCTAGGACCCAACAACGCATGTCAAGGCTCTGCCTGACTAAGTCCGTTGGGGTTCTGTCTCGTGTTATATGGCTAATGTGATTTGGGTTATTTTACTAACACGCGTGCATTGTATGTTTTTAATAGAACCTCAAGAAAATAATCAAGAAATATTCTCAGGAAGCCCATAGAAAAACATAAGTTTGCAATGTGAGTCCATTCTCTTTCCTCACAGTTTGTGAGCCCTTTATTAAAATGTTTTGCAAAACCTCAAATGTTTATCAGTTATACTTACAGTGATTAAGTCTTTGTATTCTACAATTACTACCGGTTTATGGGGTTTTGTATACACTACTAATCAAGCGTTACTATTGGACAAAGAGTTAGCCAATAGTAATATGACCACGGTCATTGTAACTGCCAACGTGACAAATACTGAATGAGTAATTGGGTAGATATAAACATTGTAATCGCTCTTAATACTGTAAAGTTATAAAAGCTTATTTTTGAAAACTGGAATGTACTCGTCAGTATTTTTTGCTGATAAAATATTTTTAAAACGCGTTTCAGGTAACTTGATGTGAAAGCTAGTAGAAGCAAGCTATGAAGCACTGAAGGCTTAGAGATAGTGGCTATAAAGTTTCCTAAATAAAAAGTTTATGTTTTCAGCAACCAGGGTTTACCCCTATAAAAATATTATGAATGAAATATGGGTTTTATCCCATTTGTTTAGTATAAAAGTTTGGTGTTTTGAAACTCTGAAATTTATTTCCTAACTACGATCCTGATGTCACATTTCCGCTGCCAAATTAATAAACACCGATACCACTCGACTGTCTCGCGGCTTCCATTCCCGAGGTAGGGGTCGGGGGTTGCGACACAAGGTATGTCAGAATCTTTGTTTTACTCATTAATTCATAAGCAAAAGTAAAAGAAGAATACCAAACTTTATATTCGTGGTATGCTTTAATTTGTTTTTTTTTTCATATGCTTTGATTTAGTTTTTAATTCTCATAATTAATTATCATTGTGTCGCAGATTTTTATAGTTGGATTTTACTACAAAAGTCTCTTCAAGAACCGTTCCCGCTTATACATAATCTAGTCATTCAACATTAAAGCTCGTACAAAAAGATGTCTGAATTTTCCACCAATCAGGTTTGACACCACAACCTTGATTTCACGTTGCATATTGATACTAATTTTGATCTTTTATATATATTTTTTATATGATATGATGTTGATGTTATGAGTAAGTGTAACATCCCACATTGGTTGTGAAGGGGAACCAAGGCTTCCTTATAAGGGGCTTGATACCTTCACCATCATGACGCGTTTTAAACCGGTGAGGTGATAGTGGTTCGTCCTGGTCATAGCGGACAATATGGTGCGGTTACGCTGGGTTGTTACATATGGTATCAGAGCCAAGGACCGGACTGGTGTGCCAGCGAGGACGTTGGGCCCTGTAAGGAGGGTGGATTGTAACATCCCACATTGGTTGTGAAGAGGAACAAAGGCTTCCTTATAAGGGGCTTGATACCTTCACCATCATGACGTGTTTTAAATCCGTGAGGCGATAGTGGTTCGTCCCGGCCATAGCGGACAATATCATGGTACGGTTACGCTGGGCTATTACAGTAAGAATAAATATAAAACAACTAATCTTAGTTTACTTTTAGGAGTTCAAGTCTCATGATGTTTTGATGGCATGGGTTCAAAATATTGCACACACTCATGGTTATGTGATTATTACTAAGAGATCAAAAACAAGGTCGGGGTATGTTTCTAAAGTCGTACTTATGTGCGATCGTGGCAGTGTCTATAAATCGCTTAAAAATTCTACTAAAGCAACCGGCACCAAAAAAAACCAACTGTCCATTTGAACTCATAGGGAAATATTCAAATGAAAATAATTCTTGGACATTATGTGTGACAAAACCAGAACATAATCATTCGCCCGCTCAATTTCTTGAAGGGCATCCATTCGCAGAACGGTTGTCAGTTAATGAGTTTCAACTGGTTGCGGAATTGACAAAGAAACACGTGGAGCCAAAAGATACTCCGGGTATCGTAAAGGAGCAGAATAAAAATAATGTCTCTAAGATTAAGACCATATACAATGCACGCGAAGAAAATTCGAGAGATGAACTATAAAGGGCAAACTCCAATGCAAGTTCTTATGTCTCAAGTACATGATAATAGTTATACTTTTTATACTTCTACTAACAATTTATCAAATGAGTTAGAATCACTATTCTTCGTTCATAATACATCATATGAGTTATTACGTGCATTTCCACATGTGATGATTATGGATGTCACATACAAGACAAACAAGTATGATAAACCTTTTACTCAAACTGTTGGCTTAACTTTTACTAGCAAAACATTTTTTATAGCTTTTGCTTTTATGCATAAGGAAATGGAGGAAATCTACGTTTGGAAAGAAACTTACGTTACAAAAGCTAAAAGCCATAACCGATCCTAGTATACCTTTAATTTAAGAACCTACTATTAACATAAATACTCGTGGACGACCAAGCTTGAAGAAAAAACAACAAAAACGTCAAGCTAATCAAAGTAAATCTTCAGATGAAGAACCTGCTGTTAGAAATAATACTCGTGGACGGCCAAGCTTGAAGAAACGACAAAAAATGGAGCTAATCTAAGTATACCTTCAGATGAAGAACCTATTGTTAAGAAGAATACTCGTGGATGGCCAAGCTTGAAGAAACAACAAGAAAAAATGGAGCTAATCTAAGTATACCTTCAGCCGAATAACCTATTGGTAAGAAAAACGCTTGTGGATGACCAAGCTTGAAGAAACAATTAAAAAGTCGAGCTGGTCCACAATATCCTTGTAAACATGCTTGTTCAACCACGCTAAATGTTGTTGAATTTATGGACGTGAAGACATCACCGCTGGGACGTACTTGTTCAACCAAGTCAGATGTTAGTTGAATATAATTTTATGGACTTGAAACCATCACCACAGAGACATAGTTCTCATGTAGCAATTTTGACATATTATTGGAAGAAATCCCAGCCATCTTCCATCCTTATGTCACATCTATACAAGATGTTGAACGTTTCGATCAATAGCTCTTTGTCTAGGGCTCAGTGAAGACCAGTGGCCAAAACACGTTCCCCCGCGCCACGCAAGGGAATTGTGTTACTCCTCCACGACACGTGGGGATGTCCCAAACAGGCGAAAACTACTTTTCGTTCTGGGTTTAAACTGCACCGTTCAAATGTCTAAATTACTAACCGTTGAATGATAGTTAATACTCACTTTGGGGAACCGGATGAAGATCGAGTTGCGCGAAGAACCAGACACTCCTCAAAAATAGTTGCTTCCGCTTTTTGTTAACATGTTTTCAAACGACAACTGTGGGGTTTTCATTTTTTAACTAATCCGTTGCTACTTTATGTTAGCTCATGTTTTGATACTTGAAATCTTGTATTAATATTATTAGTGTAAAACACGGAATCTTTATATATTACAATGTGGGTCTTACATAATGTACCACAAAAAAGGCCAAAACAACCACAATTACAACATATGTATTCATGTGTTCAACCAACAAAGCAAATCAAAGCTATTGAGGCTCAAAAGTTTGACTTGGCTGCACGAAAGAACATCACGCCAAATGACAAGCACCACCTTCATCGTTATAGACACGTGTTGCAAGAACTCTTAGATTAGCTAGAAGCCATCTTTGTCGAGACCCAAAGTTCCAACAATGTGTTAACCAACAAACAGTTTACAATGAAACTGAATTTACATTACCCAAATAACCTCAAATTTGCACATAAAAAACAAACAAACAAATCGGATCTGCATTAAGTAATATACTCCGATGAACACGGATTGTCATTGTCATAGACATGAGAATCCCATGATCATAATAAAAACAATTAACAACCGCATCGTTGGAAAACAATTTAGAACCATAGCACCTGCATCACTCGCGTAAATGCAAAATAAAAAAAAAACCATAATGAATGATTCACCGTAAAAACCAAAACGCAAAACAAATGTATCACAACAAAAGAAACCATCAAGCCATTATAAAAAAGGCACCGGGAAATAAGCCAGAAGGTCGTAACCGAAAAAACAACATGCAATCACAACTCCAGTGGTCTAACTAGTAAAAGTAAACCAAAGACCAAAACATAACAAACAAACGTCAAAGACGAACAAAAGACAACCTCAAAATCCTAAACAGTTCCGAGTTTAACGAAAATCAACGTAATCGATTACCTGTCGCAGATAAAAGGGACGCCGGAGAAGACAATCAATGACAACCCAAGGGTTGTCGGCCGTCGTATGCGACAGAGATGGTGGGGTGCGGTGGTTGTAACAGGAAGCCGTGGGTGCAAATAAGAGACCCCAAAAACCAAATACCCCTTAAATACTCAAACAATGAACAACCCACAAAAGCAAAGGTACAACTCACAAAAGCCTAGAACACAACCAAAGCCAGAAGTACAACATGTTGCTAATTGATTTTTTTTAACGGCAATGAACAACGTGTCAACCACCGTGACACCGGGCGATGTGGCCAAGGTCGACTACTCGACCGCGCCAGCCCCTTGGCTCTCCCAGATGCGCAGAAACCCGACCTTCACCCGCCCGAAGGCACGACAGTGGAATAATCGGTAAAACCTCGTCTTCTATCCAAGACGAACCGGCGCCACCCGTATTCGTCTTTCACCTAGATGCCGCAGAAAATATGAGGAGAGTGGAGTCGAACCTGAGAAACACCAAGTTTTTTTTGCTAATTGAAAACATATAAATTTCAGTTTCATTTATTAACCGCATTCACATTAATCTTTAGATCCGGCTGCCTTTGAAGACGTCAAATGGGATTAAACTCATTTCGTATAATTGGATTTAAGAAAGGGGCAAGTTCAATAGCTTGTCTTGCTTAGATTGGTGTATTTCTCAAACTATTACATTTTTTATTGACTTTGTTTGCGTCATGTGAGTTTTTCTAAAAAATTATAGGTGATGTAAGGAAAGAAAATATAAATTTAACAGGGGTTTCTCCGTTTTTTGGCTTAGGAGGTAGTGCTTTCACGGTAGGTCAGGCTGCTTTAAAGGCTGTTTCGGGTAAAGTGACCAAACTTGAGAAAGTGTGCCTTGACAACCAGCACGTGTTTATCCCATTTGCTTTTGATACTTTTGGTTTTCTGACGCCAGAGGCTGTGGACCTACTTAGTCGAGTTCAAAGGGTCGTGCATAGTAATGTTATGACCCCAAGATCTATGGACGTAGTTTTTAAAAGGCTTAGTTTTGTTATTCAAAAGGGGGTAGCAGTACAGTTTGTTGCCCGTTTACCAACTATCTCGATGTAAATTCATAATATATTTGTATACTACTAAAAAAATTTAAACCTAGATCGGAGGGGTGAAAACTGCATGTTACCGGATGCTTTTTTTTATATTTTTGCAAATATTAATACTTGTTATTGCTTGTGGGAACAATAAGGCTGCTTTTTGAAGTGGGTGGCTGATGTAATCAAAGCAGACAACTCTTAAGTCTTGACCTTCTTCATTAATTACTAAACTAATCCATTTTTTCTACTTTATTCTCTGGCATCAACACCAATAACAGAATCTTGTGTTTAATTAAATTGTAAAAAGCTTAGAGCTTTTTTGAACTAGTACATCTTAAACATGATGTCTTGATGCATGTCACCTGGAACATCAATGTCTTAGGTACAATCATATCACATGAACCTTAAACTATCCAAAATCACAACTACTTGTTATTAAATTGTTAGTAGAATGCTACCATGTTCATTCCATCCACATCATGAACCCATAGATCAAGATTAGATTTAAAAGAAAAGAAAAGAAAATCTTACAATATAGCGATTTATCAAGTGTTTTATGCCCCGCATAGTTATATTTGATATAAAAAAGATCACTTATTTAGTCATGAGATGTAGCTACGAGTTGTGTACTCATGTATTAGATTTGAAATTAAACACGTCAAAAGTTGAAGATGGAAACATATACACGAGGATTAGTCAAAAGCTAAAGGTGTAAACATGAGCGAAAAGTAAAGTAGTACATTTGTATTCCTGCATCATATTGTATATATCGCATGTGGGAGTTGATGGAAACTAGGGGGTGTAAACAAATAGAGCTAATCTCAAGCGTGGCTCTTTTAATTTGTGAGAGCTCATGCACGAATCTTTTAGAGTTCTCTATGTCCAAAACTCGAGCCCGGACTCATTTATTATATGTTAATATTTAGTTATTGTATTTAAGTAGGCCGATATCTAATTGCTCATGAGTTGCTCGACAATGGGTTTCGTCGAGCCGAGCTCGAGCTTTAGGCTTGAGTTTAACTTGTTTTGAGTTCTATTTTTAAAACTCAAGTTTGGCTTGTGAGTGGTTTTTCAAGCTTGAACTCGGCTCGTTTATTAATATTTTATTATTTAATTATTTTTATTATATATTTTTTAAATAATTTACATATATTTATACTTATAAATTTATATATCATATTTTATTTATTTAATTATTTTTATATAATACTATTTGTTATATAAATATATATTTAATATAAATAAAAATTATATAAATAGAAAACTCGTTTAGTTTAGGATTGCGAGCCGACTCGATCTCGATACATGAAGCTTAGACTTAGACTTAAGCTTTATTAAATGGGCCTCCATAAATGCTCAAGTTTGTTTATTAACAAGGCGATTCTAAGTAGTTTACGAACACGAACGGCTCGACTCAACTCGTTTAATCTCTAAAAAATAATCAGAAATTGTGATTATTAATATTCAAGGTCCAACACCTATTTGCTTGCTGAGCCAATGGTCCACCAGTTTATTCTTCAAGATATGAGGTGGTGGATATTAGCTTTCGACCAGTGTCGTCTCCAAGAATAATAAAAAAATTTTGGGCATCGTGTGAGACAAAAAAGTTGCCCCCTTCGATAATATAAACTTATGATTTTATATTTTCAAAAACCACGATACAACGATAATTGACTAATTGTTAAAAAAAATAAACAAAACAATACTAGTGTAGCAAAATGATCGAATTAACTTAGTTAAGAAAATCGTGAGATTCTCTTAGCGTTTTTTGAGGCAAAGCTTTCGATCAAGTCTTCATATTTCATACCTTCTAATATTTCGTTTTCAAGAGATATCATCGCCAATCCATTAAGTTTTCTTGGTACATTGACGATCACAAATTAGACTTCAACAACTTCAATTTAGAACTAGAACTTTGAGGTAGTTTTGAGAAAAACTTAGAACTAGAACTTTGAGGTAGTTTTGAGAAAAACTTCAACAGCTTCAATTTAACATCTACACAATCTTCATCAACATTAGAACTAGAACTATGAGGTGGTTTTGAGAAAAACTTGAGTATACACCCTTTGTCGGCCTTTGATTTTCCTTCCTCTAGCTTCTTATTTTTACATGTTTGACAACCGGATAAGTATTTGTATTTAGGAATGGGAGGCATAACTTCTAGAAAAAATAAAATCAAAGTTTAAAACATGTAAGTTTCATCTAATTCTAAATCTAAACATCAAAGATCCAAAATTTCATTTAATTAAATATCTTAACTAAACATCAAATATTTTAAGTTTTATCAAAGTAATAACTAAACATCAAAATTCAAAGTTTCGTCAAAGTTTTAACTAAATATCAAAGTCTCAAAGATTCAATCAATTGAAGATCAAAGTTTCATAATACTAAATAAAATCAATAAATTTAAACAAGTAAACATCAAAGATTGAAGGTTTCATCTAATTGACTAATCCTAAATCTAAAAATCAAAACTTTAAATAATTAAATTCTATTAATCGATTTCACATTTCATGTCGCTTTGATGATACGATCCATTTCGCAGGTTGTGTTTTTTAGCGTTAGAAAGTACAGCCCCACCACACACACGGAATATTCATATTTATTTGGGTCTTAAAACTTTATCGTTTGGGGCTTTGGACCTTTTATTCAGCTTTGGGCCTTTATTTTGTGCCATAAACACAACAAGAATCATGTGAACTGCATTCAGCCATAATCAAAAAATTTTGGGCCTTTTATGTACACATTATACATAAAATCATGTGTACCTAACCTGCACATATCTATCGGGCCCTTCAAAATTTTGGGCCTTGGGCGCCGGCCCAATAGCCGGGTCTGCTTCCGACTAGGGGTGTTGAAATACCAGATTATGCCGATCGAATCAAATCAAAAACGGGTAGATCGGGTCAAGTAGTACGGATTTCGGGTAGAGCAACATCCAACTAATCCGAATAAAATTTGAGTAATCCAATTAACCCGAATAAACTTTGAAAAATCCGATTTCCAAACAGCTGATGCTCATGGTTTTGTTGCAGAATCTCATTGTGCTTTTCTTGCCCTCCTCTTCTTTGAATATCTTTAATTTTTAAATGCTAATAAACAACTTTCATATTTATTTTCTTTCCTTTTGTTCGAGCAAATTGTGTTAGATTCTCATTTTCATCACTGTTAGATTCTTCAATTTATAAGTATCTTAAAAC
This sequence comes from Helianthus annuus, assembly GCF_002127325.2. Lineage (NCBI taxonomy): Eukaryota > Viridiplantae > Streptophyta > Magnoliopsida > Asterales > Asteraceae > Helianthus > Helianthus annuus. The sequence continues at coordinate 134,740,788 of NC_035445.2, forward strand.
AGTAATTTATCATTTTATTAAGAAAATCTGTCCAAACCCAAACTTTCCGAAAATCGATAACGGAACTACCCGAATCTAGCAAACCTGATTGTGATTAGTGTTATAAAAATCGGGATTAATCGGCAATTAATCACTAGTCAGTCAGTTGTTGAGTAATTTTTCGTTAATCGGTCCATTAATCAAGACTAGTCGGCAAAAATCATAGCACGTTACGGTGGCGTATCACATTATTTTCCTGATATTCTCTAAAAGTAGACCCATGATTATTATGTTGGCAAGAATCAGTCATTGTCTCTCGTATATTGTCTCTGATATATTACCTGATCACCAAGACTTAAAAAACATACACCATCGACAAGAACATCGGGATTTATGAAAACCCGAAAAACCCAACACCCCGACATGGTACTAAAACAAAAGAGTGGAACAAATGTCAACAAGAAATAATGCCAATCCGCAACAGAGAAAAATCTACCACACTATCTAACTCTTTATAACAGAACCTAACCTACTAATCATAATCATAATTTAACAATATCTTACCCCTACTAAAAACCAATACTTCTTCTACCAAACAATAGCATGAAAATCACTAACTTTTAACCCTAACAACTACTGTCAACAACTGCTTATATCCGACAAACACCAAGCAAATGACCCACTAGTTCCTCTTCTTTCGTTTCTTTCCGCTCTTTGACCCGCCCCTAGGAGCCTCCGTTGACTTTCCCTTTCCGCTTTCTGGAGTTTTCACATCATCAGATTCTTTCACGTTAGACGACGAACCAGATTTTGCCTTGGTGGGCCCATTGGTGTTGGATTTGCTGCCACTTGGAGGGGTTTTACCCTTTGACTTGTTGACCGTCTTGGCTTTGGTACCGGCTTTTGGCGTCTCTTCGTCTTCCTTTGACTTTCCAGCTTCTTTGGAGGCGGTGGCAGCATCTTTGACCTTCTTTGACTTGCCAGACGAAGAGGCCCCAACACCTCTGTTTTTTTTTACATTTGATTAATACTAAATTACTAATCAAATGCGGTTTATACATATACGATGATTATAGAGATGAAGTGATAGAAGCATACCTCTTTGCTGCATCTTTGACTTTTTCTTGTGACGCGGATGGTGCGGGATCGGTTTTCGATTTTTTCTTCTTGTGTCTGAAGAATAACAGCCATTTATAAGAGCATAACAATCATATCATCGCTTAGATATTATAATAAATAAAATACTTAATAAAGCAAAATATGAAAAAATAACACGTACGTTGCAGGGGAAGCGTCTTCAATTTGATCCTCGGTGGTTTGCTCCTGTCAACCGAACCGTATCAGCACAAACAAAAAACATAAAAGTGATGGTATGACAACATACAAACCAATCAGCCGGTTTTAACCTTGTCATCTCGTTGAGAAAACTCTTTTATAATTTCCCATCTTTGTGTTCTCAGATTCAACGTCTCTTCATCTCCGTCCACGTACGAGACCTGTTAGTTAACTCTTAAGCATGTTAGAATAAGTTAAAATGTAACAAAAGATTAGTTGAAATATAGCAAGCAACGTAATGACCTTATGCTTCTTTTTAGCAGGATAAAATTCTTCGACAACACCTTCATAATACCTACAAACAACATAGCACAAAAAAGTCAGTAATCCGTATGTTCATCTACACAGAAGATAATAAAACGGTAAATTTTATCTTCAGGGCACTTACATTTTATCTTCGGGCCACCAAACTTTGACTTTTGTACCAACCAGGCTTTCATCGTATTTTATAGTATCAGATGTCTGAGAAAATTTCATATTCCAACAGTTAGTTATTTGACCCAAACAGTATTTTAGACTAAAACGTAAATATATTTATTATTTACGTTATCTTTGACAGTTGTACGCTTCCGTTTTGCACTAGTCACAGGGGTTTCTTTTGAAGTTCCCTCCCCTTTAGCCGGTTTTTTTACGGACTTTGGAGAAGTATCCATCTCCTTCACGATCCAAAAATAGACATTTTTAGATTATTTTCAAAAAGAAATCGAAAGAATAAAGAGTAAAATGTCATTTTCGTCCATGAGGTTTGGCCAGTTTTGCGACTTTCGTCCAAAGGTATGTTTTTCAGCATCTGGATCCAAAAGGTTTGAAATCTTGCCATTTTCATCAAGCTCGTTAACTCCATCCATTTTTTTCCGTTAAGTCAAGGGTATTTGTCTTTTTTGTTAACTTGCAGAGCAATTCAGTTTTCTTCACTTTGTGTACAAGTATTCAAAAGACCGAATTGCCCTTTAAGTTAACAAAAAAGAAGAAAATACCTCAGACTTAACGGAGAAAAAAGGATAGAGTTAACAAGCCGGATGAAAATGACAAGATTTCAAACCTTTCGAATCCAGAGATGCGAAAAAACAAACCTTTGGGCGAAAGGCACAAACTGGCCAAACCTCAGGAACGAAAATGGAATTTTACTCTAAAAATTCAAAAGAAAAAGGAAAGGTTTTGAAGTTACTGACATCATCTTCTGAGTGTGATTTTGCTTGCTCTTTTTCCGCAACATTTTTACCATTACCACGTTTTTTTCCCGCATCCTTCTTCTTTGAACTACTTCTTTTGGCCGACAGCTTAAGCGGTTTGTTCTCCGAATCACTTTCCTCTTCTTCAACGGTAATTTTGCTTTTCTCTCCTTTCTTAACCGACATTTTCAGCGGTTTAGCATCGGAATCGCTATCGTCTGCTTTCACATCCACTTTCTTACCGGTCTGTTTGGACTCCACTTTCTTACCAGACTGCTTTGACTTCTTACCCGATTGTTTTGTTGACTTTGACTTTGACTTCGGTTCTGACTTTTTCAGAGGTTTTGCATCTGAATCACTAGTAGCGTCACCATCGTCCGACTCGTCTATGGTCTCCGGGAGTTTAACCTCTTTTGCAATAACCGCTTTCTTTCCCGCTCCTTTCGTCCGGCCCACATTCTTCACGAGGGTCTCGTCATCAGGAGGTAGCTCGCCATTCGATGGAGAAGTGGTTTCGTCTTCTTGTACGACCTTTTTCTTTTTAGACCGAACCGGCCTCTCGTCTGGAACGCTGTTACTTTGAGAAGGAGATGAAACGTTTGTAGTTTCCGCAGGCTTGCTTCCTATCGCTTTCGGTGAAGAAACTTGAGCGTCATCTTTTTCGGTTTCAGATGGAACAGCTGCCTCGTTTTCCGACTCTTTAACGTCATTATCTTTTTCACTTTCTGACTCTTTATCATCATTATCCTCATTATCTTTTTCATTTACTGGCTCTTTAACCTCGTTATCCTTTTCATCTACCGACTCTTTAACATCTTTAACATCGTTATCCTCTTCATTTACCGACTCTTTAACATCATTATCTTTTTCACCTTCGTTTTCCTTTTCACCTTCAACGTGAGAAGAATCCGACTCTTTTTCATGTTCTGTTTGTGGTTTTGCTTTTTCCAACTTGTCGGTATCCGAATCATCGGTGTCTTCCTTATTAAGAGGTTGACTTACATCTTCTTCTGATTTCTTTGACTCTTGGTCAACTGAAGCTTCTTCGTTAGCAGTCACGTTTACTCCGTTACTCATAGCGGATTTTGGAGATTTATCCACCGTAGGATCTACCTGTTCTTCGGGACAAGCCTCTTTTACCACCTATTACACAAATATTATTCAACCAGACAATATTAAATATTATTTTAATTATAATTGTGTAAAGTGCTAGATAACGTACCTGGTCCGTCTGATCTGATGCTGCCGTTGTAAGCTTACTCTCATCAGCCTGTAACATTTGAAAAACTAGAACACTATAAGGTAATGAATATATCCAATCATTAAAAAAACAGCAAGATCAAAAAAAGTAAATTGAAAAAAGGAGTAAAATGTCATTTTCGTATCTAAGGTTTGGCCAGTTTTGCGACTTTCGTCCAAAGGTTTTTTTTTCGCATCTGAATCCAAAAGGTTTAAAATCTTGCCATTTTCATCTGGCTTGTTAACTCCATCCAGTTTTCTCCCTTAAGCCAGGGGTATTTCCGTCTTTTTTGTTAATTCAAAGGGCAATTCGGTCTTTTTCAAGGGTATTCGGTCTTTTTGCATAAAGAGAAAAAGACCGAATTGCCCTTAAAGTCAGCAAAAAAATCTGGAATACCACTAACTTAAGGGAGAAACAGGGATAGAGTTAACAAGCCGGATGAAAATGGCAAGATTTCAAACCTTTTGGATTTAGATGCAGAAAAACAAACCTTTGGACGAAAGAAGCAAAGCTGGCCAAACCTCAGGGACAAAAATGGCATTTTACTCAAAATAAAATACAAAAGAAAAGATAAGATGGACCGCATGCCTGCTGTGTCTCATCTACAGAACCCTTCTCCAATTTGCTTTCATCGGCCTGAAATATAGTAGGATGGATATACGAAACAAAAACAATCAAGTAAACATACCCATATAGATAAACAAATAAATAAATAAACTAGAACAACTTGTTACACAATATATAATAATATAATCATACCTCTTGTAGCCCAGAAGTATTTTCATCATTATTTTCATTAGTAGCAGTTGTGCCTTTACATACTGCAGTCACAACTTTAGTGTACGTATCTAAAGATTCACCAAGAGCTGTGACAGCTGGCAGAAGGTAAGGCTTTAGCCTTTCGGCAGATTTCACAAGCACTTGTTCGCTTAAATTTCGAGCTATTGGCAAGACTTCCTAAATTAAGATGAATAACTCGGTCAAAAAACTTAATGGGAAACCGAACGCAAGTTTAACTTCATTAATAAAGATGCCGTAAACCTCGTACCGTGTTATCCTTTTTAACTCGAGCAAGTAGTGGTTTGAGCATCTCAACTGGAATTTCTTCACTTTCTTCTATAACCAACACCATTATACTTTCCATCGATGGAAAAACGGAGTCTAAATGATAGTCCCTGAAATTCAAAAATATATAATTACATATTGTTACGAAAATGAAGCATAACTTAGCACTAAGAACTCTATAACACACCTTACTGATTTTAGAAAATGCTCAAACATTTCCGCAATTAACGCATCACATTCAAGATCAAGCATGATGACACATGACCTGACTTTCGAAGCAGTTTCAAGAATTGAAGCTCTTTTGGCGTAAGATCGGCTGGACTGGTCAGCTAAACCCTCAAACGTAGAAACAATTAACTTAAATACATCCTGTGCATAAAAAAAGTTTAGAATACAATACAATATACATAAACATATATGTAAATATCAAGTTGTGTGTATCATGTCATGGTATACCCTCATTTGGTTATCATCGTAAGGTGCATCAGGAGCTGTAATTCTCGTTATCTCGCTTATGCAGGAAGCAACTGCAACCTTCACATCAACATCAGAATGTTTTGAAAGACCGTCTTTAATCAACGCCCTCATCGACGGTCTAAGCGCATCAATCATCGACCTTTTCGGCGACTGGTCAACCTTCGATAAAAGCTTCTCCACTTTCTGCAACCCACAAACCATTACACACAATCACACAAGCAAACAAACATCAAACATTCACTCAGGCATTTTATCAAACACCTTGTCAACACTCAACCAGTAACCACATTCCCAATCCCACTGTTTCTAAATTCTAAAACCCATCAAATTTTATATTAAAATATGCAAATTAACACAATTTAAAAAACAAATTGAAACAATAAAACTCAAAATTAGGGCTTACATCAAGAACAGTGAGCAATTCCTCAACAGAATCCGGAGGATGAGATAACTGCTTCCCTATTTCCTTAATCCGTTGCTCTAATTCAACATCTGATGACGTCATCTTCGATTCCCCTCACTCAATTCGATCTTTTCAAGCGACAAAATCAGTGAATTCGACCTCAGTCTTCTCGAACCATCCGAAACCCTAACAAAAAAGGGTGTAAAATTGAAGAAAATATGAAGAATCTAGGACTATATTACGAGGAACAGAGTGTATGAGAGAGAGTTCTAGAGAGAGAAACCCCAAAAACGCATCTGGAAGAGAGAGAAGATAGGTTAAATATATGTGCGGTATGTGTGAGAGATAGATATATAATAATACGAGATAGATACAGAGTGAGTGCTAGGAAGGGGGGAAATAGGGCTTTTTTGTGTGAAATTTGAAGAGGGATTTGAGAAAATTGAGGAAATCTATATGGAACAAGTATGCACATTTGAGCTTTTTTCTAGGTATTTATTATTTTAAAATTTTAAAATTTTAAAATATACATACATCATATTCCTATGGCTGTAAACGAACCGAACATTCAGCGAAACTTTCGTGAACCGTTCGGTAGAAAGTTCGTTTATGCTCGTTCATTTAATAAACGAACGAACATGAACAAGAAATTTTGTTTGATTAGTTAAATGAACAAACTAGAGGTCTTGTTCGTTCGATTGTGTTCGTGAACGTTCGGTAAGGTGTTCGTGAATATTCGTTGATTTGCGTTCATTTATGTTCGTATGTTTGTGTTTTAATTGAAGATATTTGTACTTTCTTATATTTTATTTGTACTTTTTATATTATTAAACTTTTTATTTATTTTATTTCCCTAACAATTAAACTAGAAAACCCACTTCACCTTGTTTATGCATCATTTCCCTTTCATTTCTCATTATTTATGTCCACGAATACGATTGACCTATGTTCCACAATAAGGGATTCAAGTTCGAGTGCTACTCTCTGGGCCATCTATCTTTATCCTTTGTCGCGTTCGCCAAATTTATTTGTGTTCGTTTGTGTTCGTGAACCGTTCGCGAACACGCTCATTTCCTTAATGAACGAACACGGACATAAAATCTCGTTCGGTAAGTATTCATGAATCGTTCGTGAACTCATTTATTTCCTTAATGAACGAACACGAACAAGGCATTGTTCGTGTTCGTTCGGTTCGTTTACAACCCTATTCCTATGGCTTATTTCCCTACATATACAAAAACCAAATGGGGGAATAGTGTCAGGCAGCTGCCTGGCACTCCCCCATTGGACCAACACGTTTATTGTTTTATATCCATTTTAAAATTACGTTTTTGCCCCCAGCTCAAAATAAAATTACGCTTTTTGTCCCCATCTCAAAATTACGATCTTGCCCTCAGTTCAAAATTACGACTTCGCTTGGCACTCCCTCATTGGACCAACCAGTTTATTATTTTATATCCATTCTAAAATCACGTTTTTGTCCCTCTTTAAAATTACGGTTTTGCCCCAGCTCAAAATAAAATTACGATCTTGTCCCCATCTCAAAATTACGATTTTTCCCTCCATTCAAAATAAAATTGTGGTTTTGCCTTCGGCTCAGAATTACCTTTTCGCCCCCAGTTCAAAATAAAATTCTGTTTTTGCCCCCAGCTAAAAATTACGATTTTGCCCTCAGTTAAAAATTACAATATTGCCATTGTTTTAGTTTTTTTTCCAAAACTATAAAAGTGTTTTGTTTTAATTGGTTGACTCAATTTAATTGTTTTTTGTGTCAATGAGCTGCCTAACACTCGCTCATTATTCGGCCATCGCCCCGCAACACGGGTGGGGCATCAACTAATTTATTTCTCAAGATCATTTTCACAAAAATACTATTCTTATATTCTTTCATAATGGGTTGGTGGGGTCATCTTATAAAACATATTTTGCTATACTAAGTAGTAGGATTTTCCCATGCTATGCGACGGGAACTCGATTAGTATCGGTTCTGCTTGTTACAGGATCGGCACTCACTATAGCAATAGTAAGAGAAAACCTAAAAAATAAAATCATGATATGCACAAAAGAATATCAGTACATGGTTTCATCTATCGAAGACCATAAAGACGAATACCTATCGAAATGTCAATACTAGTTTGGTTCGATACGGTATCAGTACTAATATAGTTTACTATGAAAAAACAGTTTGTTTTAACACAACTTCGTTTAAATCAAAAACATTATATGGCAATGTTGACAAAAAATATCAACTGTATTTAATTTTTTTTAAAGCAAGGAACATAAATGATTCAATTAAATAATAAAGGAATTTTAAGATCGCGGGGTATAGGGGGCTTGGGTTGGGGGCATTGCTCGAAACGTGACGAGTGTGAGCTCCACCAGACCACCCCAAAAAAATAGGGTGTGGAAGCGGCGTGGCCACCCCGGCGTTGGGGGGACATGTGGATTTTTTTTATATATAGTTGACATCTGGTCATCTATCACCAGCCAATCCAAGCTATCCACCTCACCTCTCCCCCCGCCCAACGCCAGACTTCAAAGTCACGCCAGCGGGGAACGCCGTTCCCAACGCTGGCCCAGTGTGGTTTAGCCATTGTTGCCTGACATCCCCCGCCCCAACCAACGCCCCACACCCACTAGTGTAAAACCAAGGAACATAAATGATTCAATTAAATAATAAAGGAAGCACTACTAAAAATACTACCAAAGAATTAATGTTGTTGGCCATGAATTGCTAATGTTCGTCCAATGAGATTAAATGTGTCCATCTTTCACAGATAAATGAAAGGCATCTCACATAAAGTTGAACAATTGTATTTCAATAATGGGGAGAATGAAGAGACGAAAAGCAAACTGATTTTACAAATGGAGAGTGGTGGGTAGAAAAGACCATTTTGTTCCTTACTGAATTCATTTAGCTAGTTGGTTTTTTCTCACCCTTTTTTTCATGGAAGGTTTGTTTTATAACTAGTTTTAAGCTCCCGCGTTGGAGGTGGGGGCATAAAACCGTGCTAACCGAACAACAATTAAAATCTGGAAAAAACATAAAACAAATACATGAATTTATGACACCAAGTGATCAACTAAAAACATACATAAAACTAAGAACAAAAACATATTATATTTGACCCGACAAAACTATTGAAAAAATCTACATCGAAACGTAAACCAATTTGTGATACGGACACGTACATAAAAGAAAGCATGTAAAACTCCAGGCAGTAAAAATGACATTTTACAAAGTTTTTAAAATCTTAAAGGGCTAAAAGTGTCCATGTTAAAAGTTAAGGTAAAAATAATAAAACCAAAAAAAAAGAAAACAAACAAAAAAAATTAAAAAAAAAGTAATAAAAAACAAAATAGACACTATTCATTTGGGATGTTATGAATTAATATATATAATCAATATATATACCAACATGTGGCGATCACATCTACCTGCATGGTAAGTGTAGCATATTCTTAGGTTTTGTACTTCCTTATATTTGTTTGTGGCTTGATCCATACTTCCTTAGCCTTGCAATGGAGAATGAAAAACGGGACTGGGTAACGGCGACCCACCAGAAATGTAAATCATCCTTTCGTTATTTGCAATCTGATCATCGTGACCATTCATGTCTTTACAAATTACTGTTGGTGGTGATCAGTGTTGGATATTATGTCTGGTTCGATAACTCAACGCTGCCGACCGGGTCTTGACCCGTAAGAGTTACACCTTGGGCAACGAACTAAAAATCCACTTAACCTGTTTAACTTGTAATTACGAACGATGCGCGGGCATTAACCGAGAGACGGGTACATCGACCGAGTGAGACAAGAATACTCACCCTACGCCACTTGTCGCGCATGCACCTTTGTTGCACCACATGTCACACATGCATCCACCCACCGCCACTTGTCGTGCACCAACCTTTTGGCCAATTACAACACATGCATTATGCATGTGTGCCACTTGGCGAACATGCATTTTGGTTCTTGCATTTTAAATGGAAGAGATGAACAAAAGAAAAGGTTGTTGCAACAAGATAGAGATGCTCTCAACAACCAAGTACAAGCGGCCGCCGGTTTTTCCACCTCCGTTAGCCGGATATTGCCGCCGCCTTGCGCGGCCGATCTCCTCCACCTCCGCGAGCCGAACGCCGTCGTCGTCTTGCTGATCGCCGTTGCCTGCCGCTGCCAGCCGCCAGCCGCTGCCGCCTGTTGCCACTGACGCCACGGCTGCCGTCGCTGTTTGCCGCTGCTTGCCTCCGCCTTCTTCCTCGCATTCGTTAGTTCGTACAACTAGCACTTGTTCGTTGAACCTCGGTGTCTCAACCGGTTATTCACTAACCGAAGGTATATCTAAAACCCCCTTTGGCTAATGTTCTATTTCGTGTTTGCATGTTGGTGATCTTGTTCCATTACGGGTGTTCCTTGGTATAAAGTGTTCATGTTATTTTGCTACATACGCTTCCGTTGCTTAAAAATGTATATATAATTTTAACTAGTTAGAATTTATTTTAAACAACATATATATACATGTACTTTAAATTGTCAAAAGTGTTTTGACTAACCTTTGTAACAAATATACATATACATATACATATATGAACCGGGTTCATAAGATAAAAGTAAAATTATGCCACGGACATCCTTCAGTGGTATCAGAGCCGATGCTCACCACATGCAAATCGAAACCGGTCTTTTTCACCAGAATAATAAGTCACAAACTTTAAAAGTCTAAAGTTTTTTATTTATTTTATCTTTGGGTTATATATATATATTTTTGGTCATATTTTAATTGTTAAATCTTTGGTTGACCAAAAATTGCTCAAACATACTTTTGGTTATGTTGAATATGTAAATCGGGTCCGACCTTGTGGTTATGTTTATGTTTGGTTTTGTTTATGGTTTTGGCCCACTTTGCGGCTCAAAGCTGTAATAGACTAGTTCATGGTTTTGGCCCACTTTGCGGTTCAAAGTCGTAATAGACTAGTTTATGGTTTTGGCCCATTTTGTGGTTCAAGGTTGTAATAGATAGGGTTTTGTCTTTGTTATATTTACTTGTTAAATATTGTTGATGCGAAGACCCGAAGCAAAACCGAATGCCAAGAGGAGTCTTGGAGTTAGTGGGAGTCGCTCAAGACAACAAGATGCACTCAAGTCCATCCTTTTGGTTGTTTTGTGTATTGTGACTGTGACCCCTTTGATCTTGCTACTTGGCTCTAGCAAGATCATAACCATGCCCATATGATTTACATATTCATTTTTGCTATTATGGTTGCCTTTTAAATAATTTATTACACTTCAACCTAATACCAAAACGCATTCTTAAAAAATGGTTTTTTAAAAATGAAATCGGGAAAAGGCAAGTTCTAGCAACTTGCATATTTTTATAACCACTAGAATTTTATAACATGTTTTTCTCACATCTTTAAAACTCATAAACTTAATAGTAATCACTATTAACTTTAATTGGTTATTCCAAGTCGCGTCAAACTTAGTTTTATAGGTTATCTAAAACTGATTGTCCCGAGAGGTGAAAGGGTCTTTTGGTTATGTCGCAAATTTAATATCTAAATTAAAACCGACTATAATGACCCTATTTGGTAAAAAATTAAAATCAATGGTCTATGCCATCTTACTACTAGTAACACATGGGGCATAATGCGAACCATCAGTGTTAGAGCCACAGCACGACACTTGGTGTCTAGTTTATCCTTCCAAGGTGCAAGGGCTTTCGTCGACACATCCGACCCTTCCACATGTGACCATTTTAGGACAACTATTACTTTTCTTCTCGTGTTTACGTGCCCCAGTTGTCTCGAGAACAAAAGTGGCATAGATGAGGCCAAACGTATCAATGCAAGGACAATAGGTTATCCTCGCAGCCTCATAAACCCCGTGAGTTGTGCTTTTCTCACAATTGACAATCGTTGTCAGTCTGCTTGAACCTCTTGCTAATGTTGCATGCCCCAGCTGCCTTTAGAAAGAGCTTCTAACCGGATTCTCATTCCTTATCGTCTCACCTCACGAAATAAGGAGATATACATCGAAAATACTAATTAAAATCACCTTGCTTATATAACAGATGTCTAATGAAAACAACTCCTTCATTTTCAAGTTTATATTTGAAAAGAAAAATTGAATAACACCAACTTTCTCGAATGGCACCGCAATCTGAGATGGCCCAGTCCCTACCGAGCCTGAAAGTAATTCTACTACTGCTCGCAAGGCACTGGAGAAACATAACGAGGATGCCGTTGAGGTAGCCTGCCTTATGAAAGCCACCATTTCTCCTGAACTTCAGAAGAACATGGAAGATAAGGATGCTTATGACATGATCCAGCAACTGAAAGGCATGTTCCTGAAACAAGCCCGACAAGAGCGATATGACACCATGAAACAAATCATAAGTTGTAAAATGCTGGAAGGATCATGCATCAGTACTGATGTGCTAAAGATGAAAGGATACATTGACTAGATGAACAAACTTGGTTATTCCACAAGACCAACCAAGTTCTAATAGTCAAGTCTGGTGGTGTTAAAAATCCCAATAACAAGAAAAGGAAACATAAGAGCAAAGGCAAGAGAAAAAGTTGTTGTTGCTGCCAGAAATGCCACCAACAACAAGCATGTTGCAAAACCACACCCTCCTAGGAGCGTTAGTGCTTTGAATGCAACCAAATGGGGCACTTGAAGGGAAACTGCCCACGGTATCTAGCCAAGCTGAAGATGAACAGGGCCAATAACATTGGCACTTCTTATAATCCTCTCATTTATATTATCGAACTTTTCACTGTTTCTAGCAACACATGGGTATTTGATACCAGATGTGGTCTCCACATCGTTAATGTCTTGCAGGAGCATGAAAAGTAGAAGAAACTGGAACAAGGCCACCTGAAACTCATAGTTGGTAATGAAAAGAGAGTTCCAGTTCTGGCAACTGGAACATTTTGTTTTTTCATGTTCCCTGGCCTTGTAGTTACTTTAAATAACTGTTTATATGCACCTGGTTTGACCAGAAACATTATTTCAGTTTCTTCACTGTTTGAACAAGGATTCAAGTACGTTTTAATGGTTTTTCTATTTTAGCCTACTTGAATGATATTTTAGCCTACTTGAATGATGTCTTTTATTTTGAGGCTAAACCTCGAAATGGTATTTACGAGATTAATGTTCAAACAAGTAATAACATATATCATCTTTCTAAACGTAACAAAGCTGGCATAAATAAAACATATTTATGGCATTGCAGACTTGGCCACATAAGTAAGGCATGCATAAAATGGCTCCAGTCCGAGGGGATTCTTGAATCCACTAGACAGGACTCCTTTGATGACTGCGAATCTTGCTTAGCTGGCAAACTCACAAAGCACCCCTTCACCGATGTTGGTGAACGGATCAATGGTCTTCTAGAACTCATTCACATGATGTATATGGCCCTTTTAGAACTATGACTAGAAACCATTACTAAAAACCAGCTTGATAGAAAGACAAAAGTACTTCAATCAGATCGAGGTGGTGAATACCTCAGCTTTGAATTTCTCAATCATCTGAAAAAGTGTGGAATAGTTTCACAACCCTCTCCACCTGGCACACCCCAACTTAATGGCATGAGTGAAAGGTGAAATCGAACTCTACATGATATGGTTCGATCGATGATGTGTAGAACTAACTTGCCTCACTCCTTTTGGGGACATGCTCTTATGATCGCTTCCCGCATTGTCAATTTAGCTTCAACAAAAGGGTAAAAAACGCCATATGAGATATGGCATGGGCGTAAACCCGATTTGGAATACCTTAGAGTATGGGGATGTGCTGCATACATCACAAGTGATTCTGATGATAAGCTCGATCCTCAAGGCGAAAAGGTTGTTTTCGTCGGATACTGTGAAAGAAGCGGATATTATTTCTACCATCCCGATGCAAATGTGATTTCCATCAAATGGAAGGGACACTTTCTCGAGGAAGAACTTCTTAATCGAGAAACTGGAAATAATGTGGTTGATCTTGAAGAAATTCATGAACCACAAACAACCGCTAATGTAGTCGGACTATCTGATCAACAAGTAGTTGTTGCCAATGCATTAGACATAAAACACAAGCGTTTGCAGAAGTAGTAGAATTCGCAAGAATCTGATAGATGTCTATGGTGTCTAAAAGGTCCCGAAGTCTTATTAGTAGCCGAGTCTAATGACGAACCTGCTAACTACAAATCTTCAATCTTGGATTTGGAATCTGAGAAATGGCAAGAAGCCATGAACGTCGAGATTCAATCTATGCATGACAATCAAGTATGGGACTTGGTTAAGCTACCCCCCGAATCTCGGGCAATGGGGAGCAAATGGATTTTCAAGAGAAAACCGATATGCATGGAAATGTACACACCTATAAAGCACGGCTAATTGTGAAAGGTTACACTCAAACTCAAGGCATTGACTATGATGAGACCTTCTCACTCGTTGCTATGATTAAATCAATCAGGATATTGCTTGCCATAATTGCGTACTGTGATTACGAAGTATGGCAAATGGATGTCAAAACCGCCTTTCTTAAAAGACATCTCCATGAAGATGTCTATATGGTTCGGCCTGAAGGTTTCGTCGATCCTAAATATCCAACTAAGGTGTGCAAACCCAATAAGTCCATTTATGGACTCAAGCAAGCATCTCGTAGCTGGAATCTTCATTTTGACCAGAAGATCAAAGAGTTTGGTTTTGTCAAGAATGAAGATGAGCCTTGTGTTTACATAAAGGTTAGTGGGAGCACCATATCATTCCTCATCCTGTATGTGGATGATATACTAATCATTGGAAATAACATCCCTATGCTTAACAAAGTTAAACACTATTTGGGATCTTGCTTCACAATGAAAGATCTTGGAGAAGCTGCTTACATTCTAGGAATGAAGATCTATAGGGATAGATCTAAGCGGCTTCTAGGGCTAAGTCAAAGAACATACATAGACAAAACAATGACATGCTTCAAGATGGAAAACTCCAAGAAAGGAGATGTTCCTATGACTAAAGGAACCGTGTTGAACAAATCGCAATCTCCTTCAACGGGCATTGAAATTAAGCAAATGGAAGTAGTTCCATATGCTTCAGCAATTGGTTCAATCACGTATGCTATTTACTAGACTTAACGTCTCGTATGCTTTAAGCATGACCAGTCGTTATCAGCATAGTCCTGGCATTGCCCATTGGACTGCAGTAAAGAACATTCTGAAGTACTTGAGAAGAACCAAAGATATGTTCTTGGTGTTTGGAGGAGTGGAAGAGGAGCTCACTGTAAGGTGTTACACTGATGCTGGCTTCCAAAGTGACCAAGATGATTCTCGCTCACAATTAGGATTCATATTCACTCTCAATGCAGGAGCTGTCTATTGGAAAAACTCCAAACAGAGTGTAGTGGCGGATTCAGCCACCGAATCTGAATGAAAAGCTGCATCAGATGCTGCGAAAGAATCTGCTTGGATGAAGTAGTTCATCAGCGACCTCGATGCGGTTTCAAGTATTCAGAAACCAATCTAAGTGTTCTGTAGGACCCTTGCTATTATTTTATGATTTTCATATAGTTTATGACAATAAACATGTAATTATAATTACATATACAATGAAAATACAAGTTAATTAAAACTTTTCTAAATTTTAAAACGTTACATCACGATTGGTAAAAAATCGTCGTTAAAAAGTAACGACGAAACTATTTGCGGAAGCTTGTAACTGCATCGTGATCGGTTCTTCGTTGAGCTTGATCATCATCTGACATCATATAATACATACCTAAAATCAAACAAACATAAAGTTAGTTTTGACTGTTTCACAACAAGTTATAAACATATTTCCATCCAATTCATTCATCCATTATTCAAAATTCTTGTTTCCTTCGAATTCAAATTTCCGGTTCTTAAACCGAATTATTTGACCCGTTATGGGTTTTGTACCACATCCCTATATGCACAACCATTTTTAGTAACTCTTTAACTGTGATAACTCGAGTTTCCAAGATTCCACTTTAGCATTTATTGCACGTTGACTGTTTGATTGTTTGCTTGTTGGTCTTGTAATTGTACATACTAAATTATAAGTTGAGATGATTGATTGATTGATATCTTATGTGTTTAATATGAGTAACGTAATTGGTTGCATGAACTTGAATGCTAGTAAACCTTTAAGACTTGAACAACCCGATGAAACACAAGTGTGTTTCGCCAATAACAACCACGACGAAACAGGCGTCTCGCCATTAGACCATCTCGACAAAACAAGGCGTTTCGTCACCATCATCCCGACGAAACACAAGTGTTTCGTCGGCCCAGTGTTAAGCGAAGCCCAGTTCGGGCCCAGTACGTTAATTTGTGTTTATAACGTGAACCAACTCTCTGTTTCACACCTTTAGCAATCAGAAACCCTAGAGCCCTTCCCTGAGTGACGGCAACCAGTACTATCATCCTTGGAGACTTTCAAGTTCTTTGTCCACTCCTTATACCTTCGGTTAGTTGTTTGTTATGACCTGATTCCTTATTAAATCATTATGATTATTTCGATAACCCTTGAATTCATGACTGGTATGATTGCTTGTTAACTGTTTGCTATAGAATAGGGTTGATGATGGATGATTGTGATCTTGATGATTTGATTTAATGTTTAACCGGAATGCTTGTTGTTGTCGAACCGAATAGAATGTTGACCGATGAAATAGATTAAGTGATACTATTGAATCCGATACTGTGATTGTATGTGAATGGGCTAGATGTTCTTGTCGATCGGATGTTAAGTATGGGAACGGTGTTTGTTGATTTAATGATTGTTGTACGAATACCGTATGATTTCTGTTTGATGATTTCTGTTTGATGATGATCGATGATAGCATGAAACGGCTGTAGATGATTAGGGTTTTTTCTGTTGTATTGCGTAACTGTGGAATGATGTTAACTGGTCAACGTAACTGACATCTTGACGAAACGCTACTCCCGGCGAAACAGATGTGACGAATCAGATATGCCGAAACAGGTGTGTTTCGCCGAGGGTAGCCGTGACGAAACAGATTCGACGAAACAGTGTGTTTCGCCGGGGATATCACGACGAAACCAAGGGCGTTTCGTCGAAGGGAAATAACGGCGAAACAGGCGAATGAGTAAACTAGTAACTTGATTTGATTTTGATTCTGTTAAGAGTTAACTGAGTTAGTTAACTGTCGTTAAGTGTTAAACATAACTTGAATGAACGTGAATACGTGATATGTGCTACTTGGTGATCTCTGATATGATGTCCACTATGATTGAGCTTATACGTGAACTTAGTGAACATAAACTGATTATATACACGTGCGTACTTTAGGACGTGATTGATTAGCTGTGAGCGCATACTTAGCATACCGAGCAAACCAAGGTGAGTTCACACCCTTACCAAGGCATGGGATTTCCCGGTGGGTAGGGAATGGGATTAAAGGAATGGGATTGAACAATTACTTGTATTTACACTGTTACTAGACTATCTACCAACGTCCTCGGATGCGAAGGACCCTTACGTAAAGCCTACGTATACTTGTAACTTATCACTGTCCTCAGGTTGCGAAGGACACTTACGTAAAACCTACGTAAACTTATACTCAATACTGCCTCGGGTTGTGAAGGGCACCTACGTAAAACCTACGTAACCCCCGCGTACCACTGTCCTCGGGATAAGAAGGACACTTACGTAAAACCTACGTAAACCACGTACGTACTACTGTTCTCGGGTTAAGAAGAACACTTATGGTTACCTCTAGTCTAGTACATACACACATGGGAAGCCCCCACTAAAAGAACATACAATTGACTTAGTTAATAACGCATGGTGATGCAACGGACGTACCATTACGAACTTACTTACTGTGAACTCGCTCAACTAGTTGGACTCCTCCATTGGTTCGAAAAGCTCGAGTCGGTATTTGAAATGTGTGAATGCCCTGAGGCTCGCAGGGTGAAGTACGCCACTGGTACTCTAGAAGGAATTGCGCTGACTTGGTGGAATGCGCAAGTTCAGATATTAGGGCTGGCAGCTGCTAACGCCACCCCTTGGAATGATTTCAAGGAACTCGTCAAATGAGAATACTGCACAGGTGATGACATCCACAAGTTGGAAGTGGAGCTCTTTCATCTGAAAATGACAGGGTCGGAAATTGAAGCTTATACGAAACGGTCAACGAGCTAGCCATCTTGTGTCCAACTATGGTGGACCTCCAATCAAGCGCATTGAGTTGTATCTCAAGGGGCTAGCGCCAGAAATTCAGAGCCATGTGACATCGGCTAACCTTGATAATATCCAGGATATTCAGCGTCTTGCTCATCGCCTCACGGATCAGGCAGTGGAACAGAACAGGCTGCCTAAACGTATCAGCGCTACTACTACCGCTACCACTTCAGCTACTCCTGCTACTCCCAGTGACAACAAGCGAAAATGGGAAGGGGATTCTAGCAAGGGTTCAGCTACGGTTCAGTCTTAGATTCAGCAGCAAAAGACTGACCACTATCAGAGCCCTGGTCAGCAATCTTCGGGTAGTCAGAGACAGAAAGTATATCGAGGAAATAACCCCAGATGCAACAATTGTAATAGACACCACAATGGCCAGTGCAACAAGGGTCGTTGTCAGAGGTGTCTCAAGATGGGTCATGAGGCCAAGGATTGTAGGAGCCCACGGCCTGTAACTCATAACCAGCAGCAGCAGCAAGCACCGCAGAATCAGCAACAGGGCAACAAGGGATGTTTTCATTGTGGCGCTGAATGTCACTTCAAAAGACACTGCCCCCAGTTAAACCGAAACTAGAACAACAACAACAATAACCAAGGCAATGGAAACAACAACGGGGGAAATAACAATGGTGGGAACAACGGCGCTAGGGGTCGTGCATTTGTGCTGGGGCAGGGTGATGCCAGGAATGATCCCAACGTGGTTATGGGTAAGTTTCTTCTTGACAACTTTTATATTACTGTATTGTTTGACTGGGGTGCGGATACCAGTTATATGTCTTTGAAAGTTAGTCAAATGCTCAAGCGCACACCCACACTTTTGAACACTAAGCATGTCGTAGAGTTAGCTGATGGTAAAAGTCTAGAGGCCACACACATAGTTCAGGGTTGTAATCTTATCCTCGCTAGTCAGACTTTCTCTATCGATCTAATTCCCATAGCTTTGGGTAGTTTCGACATCGTCATTGGTATGGATTGGTTATCCCAGCGACAAGCAGAGATCCTATGCAAGGAGAAGATTGTTCGTATTCCCCGTTCTGGTAAAGAACCTCTCGAAGTTCAAGGTGACAAAAGTGGTGCAATGGTTGGCATCATCTCCTTCCTGAAGGCCCAGAAGTGTTTACGAAAGGTTCACACTGCCATCTTGGCACTTGTTACTGACGCATCAGCGAAAGAGAAGAGATTGGAGGATATCCCAGTTGTACGCGATTTTCCTCAGGTGTTTCCTGAAGATTTACCTGGACTACCGCCTCACCGTCAGGTCGAATTCCAGATTGAACTACCTCCTGGAGCAGCACCGATAGCTCGTGCACCGTATCGTTTAACTCCAACCAAATTGGAAGAACTATCCAAACAACTACAAGAGCTCTTGGATAAGGGCTTTATTCGTCCTAGCTCTTCGCCTTGGGGAGCTCCAGTATTATTTGTGAAGAAGAAAGACGGTACTTTCAGGATGTGCATAGATTACCGTGAACTAAACAAGGTGACTGTGAAGAACCGCTATCCTCTTCCACGTATTGATGATTTGTTCGACCAGCTGCAAGGGTCGAGCTACTACTCGAAGATTGATCTGAGGTCAGGTTACCATCAGCTGAGTGTCCGGGATGAGGATGTCTCCAAAACAGCATTTAGAACTCGTTACGGCCACTACGAGTTTCTAGTTATGCCATTCGGGTTAACGAACGCACCTGCAGTCTTCATGGATCTAATGAACAAAGTGTGCAAGCCTTATTTAGACAAGTTTGTGATAGTTTTCATCGACGACATTCTAATCTACTCCAAGAGTCAGGAGGAGCACGAGCAACATTTACGACTCATTCTGAAGCTCCTTCGAACAGAACAACTGTATGCCAAGTTCTCAAAATGCGACTTCTGGCTTCGTGAAGTCCACTTTCTAGGCCATGTGGTAAACAAGGATGGGATTCATGTTGATCCATCCAAGGTAGATTCGATCAGAAACTGGCCTGCGCCTTGCACGCCAACGGAAATTCGCCAATTCTTGGGTTTGGCAGGTTACTACAGGAGGTTTATCAAGGATTTTTCCAAGATTGCACAGCCGCTTACACTACTGACACAGAAAGGTGTTACCTATCGTTGGGGTAATACCCAAGAAACAGCTTTTCAATACTTAAAGGATAGACTCTGCAGCGCACCTATTCTCTCACTGCCAGAAGGCACAGACGATTTTGTGGTTTATTGTGACGCATCCATCCAGGGTCTTGGATGTGTGTTAATGCAGCGTGACAAGGTTATTGCTTATGCTTCGCGCCAACTCAAAGTTCACGAACGGAACTACACAACACACGATTTAGAGCTGGGAGCTGTTGTTTTCGCGCTCAAGATAAGGCGACACTACCTGTACGGTACCAAGTGCACTATCTACACCGATCATAGGAGTCTCGAGCATATCTTCAAGCAGAAGGAATTGAACATGCGTCAACGTCGATGGGTTGAGCTACTTAATGATTACGAATGCGCCATCAAGTACCATCCAGGCAAAGCCAATGTTGTGGCTGATGCCCTTGATGCGTGTTAGTGTATATATGTTTTTAGATATATATTTAAGCCCTTTTTACACTTTTAGCCAAGTTTTAAATTTATAAAACACGATATTTACTAACACTAAACACACATATGGGCAAGTGCACCCATCGTGGACGTAGTATAGTGTTGGTAAGATACCGAGGTCGTCCAAGGACACAAGAGCTTTTAATACCGGTTTATCCTCAACGTCTAATCAAATCAAAAAGTTAGAAAAATGTTTTAAACTAAGAAAAATAAAAACTAACTAAATGCTGAAAAATAAAATAAAATAAAAACAGATAGACAAGATGAATCACTTGGATCCGACAAGTGTATTAGTATAACCTTTGATTATTTTCGCACTTTTGCACTTGTTTAAGAGATTATCTTAGTTATTGTAGTAGGCCCCTTTTTCGGAGGTGACGTTACCCTCAACCCAGTAGTTTGAGTCAGCAAGGATACAATCCTAAAGGGTTGGATTATTGAAAGATAATGAATTAAGTTATTAATGCAAATTATGGTAGGCCCCGCTTTTGGCGGTGACGTTACCCTCGGCTAAGTAGTCTGAGTCAGCAGGGATACAGTCCTAAATAGCCGGGTTATAGTATTAATAGTAGTTAGCTTATGAGGGGGTCAAAGAGTTTGGATCCCCGCCATCCAATACCTATGGGCATTGAAGGAGATCCTACTAAATTTGACCCAGGTCCCAAGCAGGACCTCTAAACGCTGAACAAGGGCAAGACCTTTACCAAACCGTTCCCTTAACCCCCGACCAGGTAGCCAACATACCTCCATATAGACCGTGGAGATATGAATGGTGAAAATCTTTTATTTTATATAGACAGTAAAATAACGCCAAGACACCACGGACAAACGATAAGGAAAGATCACCTTCAACATAAGTAACTAGTTATTAAAGTCATTAATACAAAACCAAATAAAAAGTGCAAAAGATTAAAGATAAAAAGTATTATACTAAACACTTGTCTTCACCAAGTGATGTAAGAGACTTAGGCAAACATGGCCTTGATTGTCAAGAACTCTTACGATCAATCTTGGATCCCGAGACGACTCACACACTCTATGATGGACAATGGATGATGGTGGTGGATGATGGTGTTATGGTGGTGGTGGGTGGTGGATGAAGTGTGAGAGAGGTGGTGTGCCAAGGGATGAGAGAGAATGAAACCAAGCTCCTCTATTTATAGGCTGAACAGAACGCTGGACACGGCCCCGTGTTCGCTGAACACGGCCCCGTGCCCGTCTGACATTCTCTCTCTTCATTAATTGTAATTGCGAATTACAATTAATGCGCCTGCTGTACTTTCAACACGCCCCCGTGTCCGCTGGGCACGGCCCCGTGGTGAGCAATGGAAGCTTCTACTGGTTTGTCTTTTCTGCTGCTTCCTGGGCACGCCCCCGTGTTCGCTGGACACGGGGCGTGTTCAGGCTCTGTTTCTCTTCTCTTTGTCTTGGGAGGTGCCGTTGAGGGTCCGGGCAGTTCACTTTTGTTCCTTTTCTTGTATTTATGGTAGATTTAGTAGTCTTTTTGCTTCTTTTGTGATTTTGAGCTCATTTCATCCTGAAAATACAAAAGGAAGACAAAAACACTCTTTTTCCAACATTAGTACTTAAAAAGGGTTAGTTTTATGCCTTAATTGATGTGTTTTATATGTTGCATTTTTCACACATCAAATACCCCCACACTTGAACTTTTGCTTGTCCTCAAGCAAAACTCTTTTAATGTGGCTTACACTCCCAAATGGAATAGGTAGAAGAGAAGTTTTTTAACTTGTCCTAGAGTGTCGGGAATCCAAGGTTTGTATAGGTTTTATTTTTATTTTATTTACAATCTTATTCGTCATGGTTTATCTTGAACTTTACATAAGATAAATTACTAAATTTGGCATAGCATGCCTTATTAAAATTCCATTTATATACAAGTTCACATACCTCACGGGAGATCACTCAATCACTCGGCCGAAGGTGTATATTTAAGTGAATCGCTCGAGAGCGGCACGGATTTACATTTTCCATATGCTTGCCAAGCGATCAATCCTCCTCCTTTTTAACTTTTTACCTTTGTAAATATCAAGAGGTCTTTTGGGGTGAAGGCTTGGGTTTAAAGGTGGGTGGTTGGTTAGTGGTTAGTAAAAAGGGCGAAAATCGTAACAAGTGTCGGTTTTCGTAAAATACCTTATTTTTGGTGACATTTATTTTTGAAGTATTTCTCCAAACAAGCTTTTTGTAGCTTATGTTTGTTTTTGACTTCATCATATATTTTTTTTTTTTTTTTTTTCGTCACGTAAAGGGTATGTTTATGAAAAACCGAGTTTGTCACTAAAATAAAGGTGAAAAAATGAAAAAGGTTTTTGGTGGGTAGAAAATTGTTTTGGGGGTAATGAAATGAAAGGTTTAGGCTCAAAAGGGTTTTCTAGGGGGATTTTGGGTAGGTGAAAAAAAAAATGAAAAATAATGGTTTTGAAAGAAAAATAGTTAGTCCTAATGCCTCCATCATTTACTTACTTGGGTTTAAGTTGGTAAGGACCGGGAATGTATCGTCGTGGCAAGTTCTAGATTTGTAAAGACCGAGCGGCTATTCACACAAGAAACGAAAAATGAGCATTTAATCTAAATATGTGTATTTTTATGCTCAATAAAGGCTCAAAACTCACTTTTTGTGGGAATGGGTTTTTAATGTGACCAAGCATATATAATCGAATTTTAGCTAGACTTGTTATACCGTTTCATAATTTTCTTATGTTAGTTCTTTTTATCACGACGCTATCGGTTGTAAGTTTGTAAAAATATAACCCTTTTATGACTTGTTATTCCCAACTTAAACTAAGACAAGTAAATAAATAAAAAAAAAATGAAAAAGTTTTTGAAAAAAAAATTTGGGGTGTTTAGCGGTTCCAATAGAGTTTTGTGTAAGGCTTGTTTTAGGATTTTGCAAAATTCCAAGGTTTTAGCATCCCCCCCACACTTAAATTACACATTGTCCTCAATGTGTCCAAAAATAGAGTTTTTGGCTGATTAGAATATGTAAAAGTGTGTTTAAAAACAAAGATTTGTGTTACTGGCACTCTGGACACGGCCCCGTGTTCATTGAACACGGCCCCGTGTTGAACTGCCAGTAACGAAAAACTTACAGAGGGTGAACACGGGGGCGTGTTGGGTGAACACGGCCACGTGTCCGACAAAAATCTGCAGGTCAGTAGCCAAACAGCAGAACTGGGAGATGGACACGGGGGCGTGTTGGGTGAACACGTCCCCGTGGTGACAGTCTGTTAGCCGAAAAATTAGGGTTTTCTCCCGGTTTCTTCCTCCTAGGGCTGCGAGTGCTAATGTTTAGCATTCTAACCCTTGCATTGCACCTGTTCAAGCATTCAATACCATCCAACCAAGCACCAAACATCCTAATCTTACCATAGTTAAACATTATCCAACACAAAGTAAAAACAAAGTAAAAATAAAAAGAAAAAGAGTTAAGGAAAGTAAATTGTCTTGACAAATGGCACGCAGGCCATGAATTGTTCGATAGGAAAGGGTGATCAAACCTGTGGGCTCATAACCAGCTAGCCCCTTGCTCCTTCCATCCTCCCACTCCATATCTTCATCGCTGTCCTCACCTCCGCCTCCCTGCCTCGCCATGTATTCCCGGATGCTACCGATGTCATCTTGTATGTCGTTGACGCTTCGTTCGATAGCTCCCACCCGGAGATGTGTGTTGTTGGCTAGGTTGTAAGTGTTCCGAGTGCACATGAGGTTTTCCTGCAAAAGATCATGCAAACTTTGGAAATTAGGAAAACCGCCTCCTTGAGAGGAGGATTGGCCCGGATCGCCTTGGGGAGGGTATTGGTAATGTGGAGGTGGTGCGTGAAGAACTAGAGCCTCTTGCGGGTTCCATGCGTAGCCTTGCGTCCTCTGAAAGCTCACCGTCCCGTCCTCCGCTTCATAGAGCAAGTTCATGGCCCGGCAGATATGGTAATCAACCCGTCCCGACCATGGGCTTCTTTCGAAGGACTTCGGGATGTTCGCGAAGTGCTTGAAAAGACGGTACACCCATCCCCCGAAGAAGATTGGTGTAGGA